>NC_087438.1:50885000-51197500 GCF_036321535.1 Camelus dromedarius
GCCACTCCTTATTGTCTCCCCAGCGCTGAGGTGAGTGTCAGTCCAATTTATCATCATGGACTATTTATCTGAATTCCTGTCTCTATCAAATGTGAAAAAAACAAAAATACATTGAGATTTCTTTTTTAACTCTTGCTCTGTTTCGCCTGTCTACACCAGATGCCTGGCCCTCGAGGCAGGCTGATGCTTCTTGTTTACACCTGCTGCCCATTCTGATCAGTGCCTTTATTGTACCTGTTGTCAAATAGTTTGAGCATGGCTTCTGCTGTAGGAATTAGAGCTTACGACAGACGGAAAAATTGTGCATTTGGCCTAGGTGGCCCACAGACTTGACGCTAGGCCTTTGAGCAGCCAAAGAAAAAGAGAACATCTTATCAGCCAGGCAATTTATCAAGTCCGTAAGATAACTGCTTCAGCAAATCAGGGCTCTTCTTAACACAAAGACCATACAGAAATTTCTCCTGAGTCTTCAAAGAGAGGGAATGGTATGTTCAAACAGCATCCATCTTCAGAGTAGGTACTAATCTAAGATTGATTCTAGGTGCTTCCCTCAGCAGAGTCAAGTAGCATTTCTCTAGGCACAACTGCTTAAGCAGTTCTAAGGGAGGCCCATCTGATACAGCCCGCAAACCTAGTTCTCTACCAAACTGACCCTATAGAAGGATAATTTTAGAAAATATAGAAAATCTGGAGAAATGAATGAATTCAAAATAATCTGCCATAGATGGTCCAAAGATGTGATGTCTGGACTTGCAGTAGCTACCTTGTCACCATCAGGGGACAAGCCCAGGATGAGAACCAGCATACAGAAGATAGTGAGGAGGAAAGACAAAAGGTCTTGGGTCCTTGACATTGTTGAAACACTGAAATAACCAACTTTTGTTGTGTGAGATAACAAATGTCCTTATAAAGTTTAAACTACTTTTATTTGGTTACTCTGATATGTGCTGACATAAACATCATAACTAGTTAAATGCATAATCAATTCAAGCCCAAAGAAAGAGCAATAAAAGCCATAAACAATCTATTGTCTCCTCCTGGGAGTGTAAGTATAGAAGCAAAGATGTAAATGGATGGGTTATGAAAAACATTGGCGTGTCACAAGAAATTGTAGCTCTGTACTCTAGATGGGTGCCAATAAAACCATCCTGGTATGATTCTCAGGAGTTTCAGATCTCAGGTCAGAGTCAGGGAAATAGACTTGGAATTGGAATCACGTAGTTTGTAGGTAAAACCATCACAGTAGACGAAGCTGCCTCAGTTGTCCACACCCACATTTAAAGGGTGGCTGGCGTTAAAGGTTCCTGCTGAGGAAAGAACACCGAGGGAGGAGTTAGAGAGCTGGGGGGGAATCAGCACAGCAAGAAGTGACGGAAACCAAGAGAGTAGAAGCTTTGAGCAGGCAGGCATTGGAAACAGTGTCAGGTAGAGCCCACTAATATAAGAACTTGCATATGAAACACACATGAAATCTGGGTTCTAAACATACTCCCTCTGAGATGTCATTCTTCAGGTAAAAATTTCCCTGATCTATCCCATTCTTGTTTTTAATAACCAAACCTAAAATCTTCCCCAGAAACTTTCCTATCTAAGATTTTTAGGAATAATAAAATGTAATTTATAATGACATTTAACTCCATGTGCTCCTAGGAACTTCTTCCTTATCTAATTTGTGCCTGTCATTTCCCTACCCAATTTTTAAAAAGGCTTCCTGGAAGTTCTTATCTAACCAGAATTGGAAGCAAAAAAAAACCTTTGCTTGCTGAAAGATGGACTGCCAGGACTAGTTTCAATTTGTCAGTTATCTTCTGAGAGTTTTAAGTGGAGCCTCTCTTGAGTAAATCACGATGGAGTTCCGGAAGTATGTGAAACCCAAGGGCTTTCAGACACAGAGTCCTTCATTTCTTCTCAGTCTTCTGCCATCTACTCTCACCCGTCCAGGCTTGGCACAGACCGGCCCCGGAGCATCATGTCAAGAGTGTGATGGGGGGTATGGCTGATCGAACTGAGATTCCATGTGTCCATCATCCAAAGACAGTAACAATCGGGGGCTAATTCTGACAGAGTCTAAAACACAAATTATTCAGAAGTAGCCTCTGAACTTTTATTTCACAATTATATGTTTATAACTGAGTAGAGACGAGAGTTTTTCAACTCACATTCCTTTAGAGGGATGACACATAAGAAACAATCCTTGTAAGGTTGTAACGTCCAAAGAGAAATGCCTCAACTTGATGGATACATAGAATTTAAAAAATCTAAAAGATTGTTTAATTATAGCCAAAACAGTTTGCTTTGGCTGGAGAAAGGTAAATGATGTCCATATGATCAGGAGTCAAATCAAATTTGGAGGAGTGTATCATTATTATATGAACTTGGGAACTCAGAGTTGACTAAGATTAGGGTATCTGAGCCAATTTTACCACCAACAACCTATTTCTGAACTGCTGGAAAGAGGAGTTAGCATGCTGAAAATGAGCAAAACCTTTTCTGGAATCCAGGTGTTTGGAGATGTATAATATTAAAGACAGAAAGAAAAGCAAGTAATGCGGGCTCTTCACCCCCAGCACCCCATCCAGCTCTGCTTGAAAGTGATGAGCCTTAGTCACGTGGAAGCAGACACCAAACTCCAGGTAAGCTAGTGGTCTAGAAAGATCCACCCATAATTAAGCTTTGGGACTTTATGGGTAAGTTTGTAACATAACCTGAAACTGGCAAATCCAGTCTATCAATGACAAGTCTTTGTGGAGAGAGAGTCTGCTGCTTTCTGGACTAAGGGCAGGGCTCCCTAGAGACTCAACCAGCTTAGCAGAGCTGCCCTTGAAGGGGGCACATCAGTCAGGCTTCTGAACCACAGGCAATGGAAGCTAGCCAGCTTCTAGCTGCTGAAGCAAAATTCACTGAAATGAGCATACGCAGCTTCCCAAACTCTCATGAGGGCCGTGGAGAAATGGTGCTTGAGGTGCATCTTCCAGGGATGATGTCCAAA
This sequence comes from Camelus dromedarius, assembly GCF_036321535.1. NCBI lineage: Eukaryota > Metazoa > Chordata > Mammalia > Artiodactyla > Camelidae > Camelus > Camelus dromedarius. Next base: position 50,887,990 of record NC_087438.1, read on the forward strand.
CCACCCTGTAGAATTGGCCGATGAGAAAACCATTCTCACTGTGGCCACCAACCACCAGAGGCCTTAATTTGTTTGCCCTGCTTGACTTCGAGGCCATTGCTACTGCAGCCAGTGTAGATGCTGGGTCTATACCAGGAACTCTAACCTCATTTGTGACAGAAAATAGCAGAAAAATGGCTATGCTACAGATGAAATTTCAGAGGTAGAAAACTTTTTAGGTTGCTTTTTATTGAAGGAGGCTGGAACGGAGAAGCCTTTCTCCCTGGAGACTCTGCAATGACTCAGCGCTCACCAGCTCACCGTGGGGAGCTGGGGAGGGGCTGGGAAAAGGCTGCTGGAGTTCTGGGGTGCAGATCACAGTCTCATGACAAATAAGTACTAGTGCTCTTTGCTGAGCTTCAGACATAATCAGAGAAACTTTAATAAAGCAGATATTACTCAAGGACCCTGAGGAGTGACAAAGCGATACGACTTTGTGATCTGAGGTGATGATTTCTGGAGCAGAAACCGACTTTTGGTTAAACCGTGATTTTTTTTCTAAAGCCCTATATTAACTCTATTAAGATAGTTAAGGAGGTCATTGCAGAGAAGCCACTGTTACTGCCCATAGATTGTCACTCCTGCTTGGTGGAGAAAGGTGCCATAGACAGTAGGAAATGGTGCCCTCTCCCTTTAGGAGCTCGGTGTGTGTCCTTTCTGGGACCACATATGAGAATCTCACCATTCACATTTTTATTTCTGAGAACTTCTAATAGAAGGAACAGGTTTGCTTTTATTGCACCATTTTTCTGAAGAGTTGTATAAAAAAGACAAAGCTTTTACCTAACCAACTATATTAGGTTTCTATTGATGCATAACAACTTACCTCCAATTTAGTGTCAAACATTTATTGTCTCGCACAGTTCCTATAGGACAGAATTTGGAAGCTGTGTAGCTGTGGTTGTGGCTCGGGGTTTCCCAAAAGATCATGTTGCCATCATCTGAAGGCGTGCCTGTGGCTGGAGGGCCCATTTCTGAGGGGGCTTATCACGTGTCTGACAGGTTGGTGCTGGCTCTTAGTTCTTTGCCCCGTGGATCTCTCCACAGGGCTTCCTGGGTATCCTCACAACAAGGCAGCTGACATCCCACAGAGTCTGTGATCCCAGAGTAAGTCAAGAGGAAGCCAGCACATCTTTTATGCCCTAGCCTCCTCAGTTACACACAATATCCTATTGGTAACACAGGTCCGCTCCATTCAGCGTGGGTGGGTGAATACCAGGAGACAAGACTCCTTGGGGGACGTTTTGAAGGCTGGCTCCCACTGAAATTTTGCTGAGAATGGGTGAGGTTTTAGCTGAAGTGCAATTGTTGGACTTGCTGAAAGCTAGGCCTGACAATAAACGTGAGCTACGGTTCAGGCCTGTGGCATGGATGCCACCTGGCCCAACACGTTCTACCTGCGCAGCTCAGTCTAGTCACAGTGACTGCCTAAGGGTCAGACCAAGGTGCACCTGCCTTCTTCGCCTAAGAATAACTTTGGGCAACGAATAAGCATTAATGTCCTCCTTCTTAGACATCAGTATAAATAGCTCAGTTTCACTGTCTATTTGCAGGGAAAGAATTTCCTTAGCTATCTCTTCCTAGTAATTTATTTCAACATTTAACAGCTTTCATGATTAGGGTTTGTTTTTTTCTTTTAAATATTCCTTTAATATCATTTAAGTTACTCTTCGTCATTTTTTGGCATCAGTGACAAAAAGCAAGTGGCAGCTTCTCCTCTGTCAATTATCCTCCTTATACTCAGTGCCATTAAGCTACTTCTTTTCCTCTCGGGAGATAATTCCAGTTTGGTTAACTTTTTCTCATGCTGACAGGGATGGGGATTGTGTGTGTGTGTGTGTGTGTGTGTGTGTGTGTGTGTGTGTGTGTGTGTGTGCGCACGAACTTTTAGTTAAGGAAAATTCATCTGGCGGGGAGGGTATAGCTCAGTGGTAGAATGCATGCCGAGCATGCATGATGTCCTGGGTTCAATCTCCAGTACCGCCTCTGAATATAAATAAAACCAATTTTTTTTTTAAAAAAGGGAAATTTCAACTGTATGGAAAATAGAACAGTAGAATACTCTAAAGAATGCCCATGTACCCAGCACTCAGCTTCAACTGGCCCCTGACTCATGGCCAGTTTTCATGTGTTCTCTATGCCCTTCCTGCCAGATCACCTACCTCCCACCCACTGGAGTAGATTGAAGCCAATTGCAGGAATCCTCTTGTTTCATTCAGCAGAATGAAAGCCACATGGTTTAAGGGAGAGAGAAGGGAAATCGCCTTTCTGCAGTTGCTGGACCAGAGACATCTGACTTTCCTGGCAGGAAGGCGTGGCCGGTTCCCTAAACCAGTTTTTCTGGGCGGCAAGGGTGCGGGGAGGAAGTTCCTCGGGGACCTCTTCCCTTACCTCACTGTCCGCATGGTTTCCTGAAGTCATTCTTCTTAAATCTCACGCCAGCCCACTCGGACACAAACACACACACACACACGCACTGATCCTTAAACTAATTTTGGAATCAAAAATGTTTTAAAAGGAAAAGGAGTTTCAAGGGCATTTGGCCCAAGGTTGTCATTGTCCTCTAGTGCAGAAGGGGGCGCAGCCAGGTCACGCACCTGAGCTTTGGTTAAGTATTTAATAAGTATCTGTAATGTGTTTTTTTTAGTAATATTTTAAGCATTTGTCCTGAATTATATAATTTCTCGCAGACTGTATCCAGACCTGGGCAAATACTTGCTGCTCAATAGGGTGTGTGAGAAGGGCTTCATAAACCGGAAAGTGCCTCAGGGAGGTCTGTGGGGATTAGCGCTAAGGCAGTATTCCGGTGGTTCAAATGCTTTGTCAGCCCTATGATTTTTAAAACAACTCATTTTATTTATTTATTCTTTGTTATAAAAGTAAGATATGGCCATTACTGAAGATTTTTAAATTACAAAGCCAAGAATAACACAAGAAAAAGAAAAAACATCACCCTTAAAAAAAACCTATTAACATTTCTGCATATTTCCTTTATCTTTTCTTATATGTATGTAAAAAAAATTACATGATGATTTTGAGTCTAGAATTTTATATGCTAAGTTTTACAATTCAACACTATACCTTAAAAGACTTGCCTAATGAAGGTAGATAATTTTGAATAGTGTATAATTATAATTGATGTTTTACTTGAAAATGCAATTTAACAGCAGCATTAAAGAATTTTCAAATCATCCACAATGCTACTAAAGAGCTATTAAATCTGTATTTTCCCTATTTTTCTTTCTGCACACAAATTTTCCATTATAGCATACATATGATTTTTATTTTGTTATTTTCACTTGTTTTGCTAAAAAAAATTTTTGACATTTCTGTAGTCTTTTTTTCTTTTGTATTTCTGTAGTCTTTATAATTCTACTTTTAAGTGGCTGTAGGATTTAATTTTTTGTCAGACAAACAGGTTTGAATCTCAGCTTGCTGTAATCTAGTTATGTGATTCTGGGAAAGTTTTTTTCTTTCTTTGAATAGCTTTATTGAGTTATAATTGACATACAAGAAACTGCATATATTTAAAAAGCATACTTTAAGTTCTGACATGTATACACCTGTGAAACCATCACCACAGTCAAGATAATGAACATAGCCATCGTGCCCAAAACATCCTCCTGCCCTTTTGTAACTCCTCCTTCCTACCCCACATAACAGTCTTAAACTCATCCATGTCATAGTCATGAAAGTGACAGAATATTTGAGTCAGGTTACTTAAAAAGACAAAACTGGAAACTTTGGAAGGAGGCAGCTTGGTATGATTCTGACCTGGGCCCAGAGTCAGAGACCCTCCTAGGAATCTGTGGCAGGCTTAGCGCACCACCCTCTCTGCCCTCCTTCCCCATCCCTACTGCCCCAGGGTGTCAGTCATGTCCCTGGTAACAGGATGGTCAGTTTTTCACATTTTCCTCTTTTTCAGGCTCCATGTCTGAAGCCCTACTTTCCAACAGCTCTACTCTTTCTGCATCCCACCTCTGGATTTACACTTGCTTTTTTTCTCTAAAATAATCATTACTTTAAAATTTTTTCATTTAATTACAAAAATTGAAGTATAGTTGATTTACAACATTGTGTTTCAGGTGTACAGCATAGTGATTCAGATATACATACATATATACTTTTCCAGATTCTTTTCCATTATGGGTTATTATAAGATATTGAATATAGTTCCCTGTGCTATATAGTAGGACCTTGTTGTTTATCTAATTTATTATAGTAATGTGTATATGTTAATCCCAAACTCCTAATTTATCCTTTCCCTCATCCCTTTCCCCTTTGGTAATGATAGTTTGTTTTCTATGCCTGTGGGTCCAATTTCTGGTTTGTAAATAATTTTTGTTTTGTTTTGTTTTTTAGATTCCACATATAAGTGATATCATAGATTTGTCTTTCTCTGACTTACTTCACTTAGTATGATAATCTCTAGGTCCATTCATGTTGCTGCAAATGGTATTTCATTCTTTTTAATGGCTGAGTAGTTTTCCATTGTGTGTGTATATATATATGTGTGTGTATATATATATATACACACACACACACACACACACATACATACATACATACATATATATACCACAATTTCTTTATCCAGTCATCTCTTGATGAGCATTTAAATTGCTTCCATGTCCTGGCTATGGTAAATAGTGCTGCTATGAACACTGGGGTGTGTGCATTTTTTTGAGTTGGCATTTTCTCCAGATATATGCCCTGGAGTGGGATTGCTGGATAATATGGTAAGCCTGTTTTTAGTTTTTAAAGGAACGTCTATACTATTCTCCATAGTGGCTGCAAAATCATCCTTACATTTAAACTCCCCCAAATCTGATGTTTCCATTTCTCTCATTCTTGTCACTCTATTTCCTAGATGCAAAGTTCTACCTTTTAGCCCTAGGGTTATGACTCACACCAGAAATTGAAAAGTAAAACTAATGATTCATAGAGAAGTAAGGTGCTGCTGGAGGACCCCTCTGGGCTATTAAAGTTATGTCTCCCATGCCCGCCCTGGAATTTCACATCACCTGGAAATTTGTGTCCCTAGCCTGACAGGGCCCTGTTGAGCCTTTTGACATTATGTTTGTTTCTGAAAGTCTCCTGGAGGGCAGAGGCTGGGACTGCCTTACATCGTAGATAAGCCTCTGAAGAAAGGCCCTGTGACTTAACAATTTCAAGCATCTTCTGGGAATTGAGAGCTTTCAGGTGCAGTTCCTCAGCCTGACACTAAGGGGCAGCATATACCAAAGGAAATATCTAGCTCTGCCAAGGACAGGCAGAAACCAAGTAGAAACCACCTTGCTTTCAAACCCCAAAAGCAAAGCATACATAGGTCACATCCTATCTCTCAAATCAGATTACAGCATTACAGTTTAAAAAATCTATTAAGACTTTTGCCTGCCAACTGAATTCTCCGAGTAGATTAATTTGTGGTTGAATATGATTTAAACATAATACTGCTGAGATCCATATATTGCATAAGACTTACCCATTTTAATGTCTTTATAACTTCAGCAGTTTAACCTGAAAATAGTGAATTCAAAGTTCAAACTCTTTATATTCTTTGAAATGACTGTTATCTGTCTCTGAAGCAAATTTTGTATGTGAATAAAGGCAATCAAATAATTCTTTAGACAGTAAAACCAGACAGGGCTCAACTCTTTGGAGAGCTTAGTTTCCCTCTCTCAGGCATTTTCTCATTAACCAATCCATCAGCAAAGATTTCTGAGCATTTCCACCATGTGCTTGATCCTGTGCCAAACGCCGTAAAGTATAAGGATGAACCAGATGTCAGTTCTGCCACTGAGGGACCCAAAGCCTGGAGAGTGGGGAGTATGTGGGCAGACCAGAAAAAGTGATTACAAGAAGGTGTGATGAATGGAATGATGAAAAAGAAACAGGGACGCTCTGGAGGACAGCGAGGACAGAGGTGGACACCTATCAGAGTGGGGCTGGGGAATCGGGAAACACGTGGGAAAACGTCCAAGAGGAGATGTTTGACCTGAGCCTTAAGGAGTAGACAGAATTAGCACTCCAGGCAGTGGGCCCAGAACAGAAGACTGGGGGAGCACGACATTTCAGTCAGTTTGTAGGCAGATCAGACCCCTGAATGGTCGGGAGAGTGGGTGGCTGGCGATTTGTGTTTTGGACGAACTACTCTGACCCCAGAATGGGGCTCAGAATGGAGAATCGTGAGTAGAGAGAGCAGTAATAGAGAGCAGAAGTTGCCAAGTCCCAAAGGTGGAGAAGAATGGAGAGATATGGATGGGTTCAACTGGTATTTGAAAATAGTGTCAGACGCTGGGTGACGGGAGCAGCTGGGTGAGTGAGCCGGTCAAGACGGCAGGCGGAGCAGGCATGGGTGGGGAGAAAGCATGGGTTTTGCTTTGGTTCTCATTGAGTTTAAGAAGCTTGTGGGACATTCTGGTATGAATGCGGTCCAGCAGACGGTTGGATAAGTGGTTTTGGAGCTGAGAGATCTGGGCCAAAAAGTATGATTTGTGAAGTGACTGCAATTATAGTAACAGCTGAAATCACTGGAGGACGTTTGACCGTCGAAGAGGGGAAAGTGCATTCAGAAATGAGGCGACTCAGCGGGGTGGGCATAGCTCAGTGGTAGAGCACATACTTAGTATGCACGAGATCCTGGGTTCAATCCCCAGCACCTCCATTAAAAAAAGAAAAAAAATTGAGGAGACTCAGAGAAGTGTGGTCACAGAACCATAGGGGTGCTCTTGGGTGGAAGACCCAACATAAAAAGACATCAGTGTTCCCTGCATCCTCTGTACTTAACACAACCCCAATAAAAACAGCAACAAGATTTGCTCAGAGAGCGAGTTTCTTCTGTCCTGTTTACACAAGGCCTGGCATAACTCCAGTGCCTGATAAATATTTCTTGACTATGTATGTAGGGACATTCATCCACTGGAATAAAATGCAACTTCAGTGAAGAATAGGGTCTATATGTGCTGATATATATTAAGTTAAAAAAACAAGGTGCTCACCTGTTGATGCTATTATACATATATATATATATGTTTAAGGATATATATGTAATATTATACACAGTTAAATAAATGAGAAACACATCCTTTTTCTGTGTAAGGGTAACAGCCAGTACATGCAAAGCACTCACTATGTTCCAGGCACATGTTTTAACTCATTTAATCCTTTCTGCTGGGTAGGTACTATTGCGATCCCATTTATACAGACTAGGAAAATGAGACAGAGTGTCAAAGACCAGCCCAGGACTGCATGGCTCGTCAGTGGCAGAGGTGAGAGCAGAAGCCAGGCAGTCATACTTTTCACCATCACGAGCCTGCCTCTCATGCAGGAAAGTGTTAACCGAAAGGGACAAGAGTGGGAAATAGCGGAGAGAGTTTTACTTTTATTTTATACTCTTGAGTATGCAGAATATTATTATTTTACCACACGCGTTATTCCTTTAACAATTAAAAAAACTAATTTAAAAATATTTGTGAGAACTGGGTTTTGGGTGTACAGTGAGAGCAGCCCTGGGGACCTCTCCAGAGGTCCCAGTGGACCACCGTCTGGTAAGAGGGTGGGGGTGGGCCCACTGAGGCCACATCCCAACAGGCTGGTTGAAAGGAATTACAAAGGAGATACCACTGGTTTGCTTCCCATATAATTAAAGTTCAGTCCTGAGAGGATAGGCAGCATTTAAAAGTACAGTGGCCAATGTCTGGCTTTGATTTTTCCAGTGACTTTTTCTTTGTTAAGTTTCTCTCACTTGGAAATCCCTCTGCTGTGGATTCCTGCATGCACAGCTTCAAGGGCTCATTCTACAGACTTCGGGTTTTTTTGACTATGCAATACATTCCCCTAACCAAAAAAGTTAAAATCAGTCTAAAAGATGTAAATGAGAGATCTTACTCCCAACCACTCCATTCTACCCTCTTCCCCCCCTTTTTAATTAACATGAGTGTCTTATTTAAAATTGTAATAAAAAGCAAATGGACATGTAGAAGACATTTGTCTTATTTTAGAAAACACAGGCTTTCAAGAACTTTCCAAACTCACTGCCAGAATTAAAATCTCACATCACAGAAATGTTTAGTAACAAATATTGACCAACAGATTACAATAGTAAAGTTGTACAACACATTAAAAAGCCTCCTAACTTTTTTCTTTACCAAAAGTCAAGGAACTCATGAAATAATGATAGAAAGTTATCATTAATTTCAGGAAAAAAGGCACATCCAGGTGAGACAGTCAAGGTGATTTGCAAAACGCAGCGTCACATTTGCTCTGCGCGTGATCATCTGAACGCGCCCTTACACCTGCTACTTGCAAGTTGAAGTGTATGCACACATATATATCCTTATTCTTATTTTTTTCCTACACACCCTGAGTCGCTGCTTTTTTCCTTTCTAAATTGGCAGAGCACTTTCTCATTCTTTTTTCTTTTCTTTTCTTTTCTTTTTTCTTTTTTAACAGCTGCACAACTCACTGTTAGTTTAACAAGCCTGCTCTCAGCGTAGTCCCTTGACCCCTGACCCAGCTGTTGGCTTTGCTGAGGAGGCTCCAGGTTTGAACCAGCCTTTCTTGCTCCTGTTTTTAGTTTTCCCAGCCATCACCTTCCTACCAAGACAGCACTTGTACCCACACTGCCCTTAATGAGGGGTAACCCGGGGCTTCTCTTCCCTGTTTGCCTTCTCCTCCAGGGCACACAGTGGGTGCCAGCCCTTCCTTGATGGCCCTTGGGGCAGCAGCTCACACCTGCTCCTTCTTGTGATTAAAAACAGACTCAGGGGCCCTTCCATTCGAATCTCATCACTGGCAATTTCAGCTTCTCGGGAACAAGTGTGCGGAGGCGGGAACTGCCCCCCCCTTGTATGAACACTTCTAGTTTAACTGTAAACACCTGTCGCCAGAGCGGTGCGGCTGCTGAACAGGTACAAAGTAATGTATTTTCTTCCTTTTTTTGTTTCCTTTTAACCTATGTTTTATCATGGCTCTGTGCTTGTTGTCTGATTGCTAACTTTCAAATGCGCTGAAACAGCGCCATTGTCAGGTAGTGGGGCTCCCAGCAAAGGTCTCCTCTGCGGCTCGCTCTGCCCGGGATGGGCGGAATGCCCCGGGTAATGGAAGATGATCACGGTTTAACAAACGTCACCTGGGGACTGGGGTGACCTGGGGATGGCAATGTTCTGTTTTAATTAAAGTGTTGTTTACCCGCCCACCTATTCTGAACAAGTGTTTTCTCCCGGCTTTGGTGGCCTGTGCCAGAGGGATCCGTCCTGCTACCAGCATGCCCACCCAGCTGGAGATTGCCATGAACACCATGATCATGATCTTCCACCGCTATTCCTGCAGGGAAGGGGACAGGTTCAAGCTTAACAAGGGGGAGCTGAAAATGCTCCTGCAGCGAGAGCTCACGGACTTCCTCTCGGTGAGTCCGCTTTTCTCCCCATCCAATCTAGGGTGGATGTGGCGCACGTCCTGGCATGGCCTCTGTGTATGTAGTCTCCTGTGTTCTGCCACACGCACAGTATAATTTCTATCGAGATGCAAAATACAGGGACGCAAAAACTAGAGATCTTCTTTGTTTTCTGTGCCTGGAGGCATGTGCCCTTTCCTGTCGTGCTGTAGTTAGAGTTTCCAGGTGTGATAAGAGATATTTGAGGCTTTCAAGAAGTATTCAACATCCTGGTGCAGCCATCAAAGATATATCTAGTTGCACCAGGAGTTAGAGTTACAACTAGTGACACGAGTTATACCTGGAGCTCTGTCCAGCTGTCTGTAAATGAATAAATAGTGTGATTGGGGCCAGAAATGAAGCCTGGGGTACGTTATGCTGTGGTGGCAAATTTTCTAGTGAAGGACAAATACCTGGAGAGTTTGTTAGCCAAGCACAAGCTGACTGGGACTGCTGGCAATGGTATGTCTGGCCAGGGACCAGGTGGGTAGCAAACAGGTTTACCTCCCAAAACAGCCGGGAGTTCAAAACATCCACACGTGAATCCTTACAATGGGGTAAGGATTTCTCAGCCTTCTCTGAGAAAAATGCTTACTCTGGGATGTATAGAGCTGCCTTGAATTGATTTTTAGCACTTGTAGTAGCCTGGCTTGATGTTATTCTGTTCAAACCCAGTACTAAGACAATAGGAATTGTAATTATGACACGCTTTTCTCCCACCCTCTATGAGAAGAAACTAAAATTAAAAAATTTTAACATAATAATTCCTTACAATACCTTTTAAGTAATTTTAGGAGTCCCCTGGACTGTTGGCACATCGATTTATTCAAGTGAAGTTTATCATTGTTTTTGACTGACTTGATTTTGAGCAATTCAATTTAAGTTTCCAGCTATTAAATGCTTGGCAACTAATGAGAGGACAGTGGGGAATTCCTGGAGGAAATGAACTACACTTTTGGAAACATTTCTCATCAACCAATCTCAGGGAAGGTGGGGGCTTCACAATCCCACCCTTTCTGAACCCTGATCTCCTCTTTGGGTTCCTTCCTACTGATAAAATGGTGTCTCCCTTATAAGATCTCCCCTTTATTGGGTGCCCCTGTTTTTGTGTGTCAGGCGTGGTGCCAGATAAAATATTATATGTTCCATGCAATGTTGGGGCCTCAAGCTCAGAAAGTATTCATCATTCATCTGAAAGTTTTACATTTAACCAACTGTCCTGTATTTTTATTTGCTAATTCTAACAACCTGGTGCTAAGCACTTTCCAAAGTGTGTTGAAGTGTGTTCCAAATTTGTGGGGAAATATAATTCTCCCCTTTTGGTAAATAAAGAACTTTAAAATTATTAAGTGATTTCCTCCACATCCCATTGTTGGCAAAGGGCAGAGCCACTCACTGTCCCTTTTGGCTTCAAAGCTTCCAGCTTTCCATGTCCCGCCTGCCCCCCACCCCCAGCCTGGCCCCTTGGCCTGTGGTGTAAATGCATTTTCAGCACAAGCTGCTCACTTGGATGTGCTGCTGTTTGCTCCTCTTGGCGTTTTGGTTTGAGCCAGGATTGTATGGCCCTGGGGCCGAGGCCTAGCCCCATTTAGAATGTGTGCCTGGTTCTCACCTACCTGCAAACAGGCACTTGGAAATTGCCTTAGAGGCTAAAAATGGAACTAAAAACTTTCATGTAGCTAAAAGGAAGATGTGATTTCAGTTGTCACTATGAACCTCAAAGCCTGGGAGTTAGAAATTTTCTTCTTCTTTTTAGTGCCAAAAGGATCCCGAGTTGGTTGATAAGATAATGCAGGACCTGGATGCCAATAAGGACAACAAAGTGGATTTTAATGAATTCGTGGTCATGGTGGCAGCTCTCACAGTTGCTTGTAATGATTACTTTGTAGAACAATTGAAGAAGAAAGGAAAATAAAGACAAGCAGTTCGCTAATCTAAAGCAGAAATATATCCAAAGTTGTTCACTCACTGTTCATCTATACCCACCACCACAGTAATGCCATATGCAGATACCATACGCATATAATTAGTTGCTAGTATCATCAGGTGATATATACCATAATATATTGCCTTTAAAGAAATATTCCAAGCTTTACACACCCTACTTGACATTTTCCTATATTATTAAAGATGTTATATGCATTTTTTTTTGTCTATCAAAGAGAACATCACAGAAATTTAACTACTTTAAAATGAGACTGGAACTTAGCAAATTTCTTTTTTCTTATTGAAGTATAGTTGATTTATAATGCTGTGTTGGTTTCTAGTGTACAACATAGTGATTCAGTTATACATATATATCTATTCTTTTTCGTTCTTTTTTATTACAGGTTATTATGAGCTATTGAATTAGATCCTATGCTATACAGTAGAACCTTGTTGTTTATCTATTATGTATATAGTAGTGTGTGTCTGTTAATCCCAAACTGCTAATTTATTCCTCCCTGCCCTTTCCCCTTTGGTAACCATACGTTTGTTTTCTATGTCTGTGAGTCTGTTTCTATTTTGTTAATAGAACTTAGCAAATTTCTAAGGCGAACATCCATCATCCTTAAATTGTATTTTGAACTTCTTATCCTATTAAAGAAATAAAGTGACTCTTGCACCCTCTTATGATTCTGCTTCAAACAGAAGAAGCTGTGAAGGTCTGTAAACAGAAAGGTTAATAAGTGGAAGGAAGTGCCGGCTTTGCTGTGAATCAGGTCAGGGAAGGGGTAGGTTCAGGGTTGAGTGCTCAAGCCAAGAGAGTGAGACCAGCAACCTTTGGGGGCTGGTGCATAAATCCTCCCTGCCCCTGGGGTGGCGTAATTCTGAAGCAAGGGTTTTACACCGTTTCCCAGTGCTTCCCCTGGGCTGAGCTGCAGTGGCCCCTGGGGAGGAGGGCGAGGTACCACACCTTCCCCAGGCCGCCTGCCCTCCCTGGTCTCACTGCATAGCCCCACCCTGTGTGTCCTGCACCTCTCAGATAAACAGCTTGTCTTGGGTCTGCTTGGGGGAAATCACGCTATAACAGATCCTTTGGAGAATTTAACAAAGGGAGTGATGTGATTACATTCGTACTTTTAAGTACACAGCTACAGTGTGAAGAAAGGGCCAGAGAGAGGGCAAGTGTGGAAGAGGTGACCAGGTCGGAGGCCATGTGCTGTGGGCTGAGGGAGAGATGCCGGTATCTCAGGCCAGGCTCTGAGCAATGGAGATGAAGAGAAGTGGTTGAATTTGCTAGGTCTTCTGGAGGTGGGACCGGCAGGACTTGCCGAGGGATTTGTGATGAAAGTTAGGAGCGTGCAGTCCAGGACGATAGAGCGGGCGCCGCTATTGCCTGTCTCGTATCCAGCCTACCTTTCTTCCATATATCAAACCCTGATTTGTGCGGGGTAGCATTGTGCTCAGCTGAAAACCTGGATTTCCCAGCCTCTCTTGCATCTAAAGTGGAGCTTGTAACCCAGTTCTGGACACTGAGAGATAAGCAGAAGTCTGCTAAGAATTTCTGGAAATGGTTTGCTATTCCCATATAAGTTCTGTGCCCTTGACATTGTTAATTCATTCCTTTTCTTTCCGTTGACATGTGGATGTGAGCCTGGAGGTGGGGCTGCCATTCTGCAACCATGAGGACAGTAAAGAAAAAAGATAGAAAGAGCCAGGACATCGTTGGTTTTGAGGAACCACTGTCCAGCCCTGGTCTGCCTGCCTCTGGTCTTCTTATGTGAAAACAAACAAACAAAATTGCTCTCTGGTTAGACTGGATTCTGTTACATGCAGCCGAATGCAATTCCTACCGTTTAGACTTTCAGTCAAGCAAATGATACAATATACCAAATGGGAAAGACTGAGGTAGGAGCAGCTTTGTGTGGGGAAAATGGGGGGAACTCTTCTCCTTGAAATCCCTATTGGACATCCAAGTGGAGATATCACATGGATGGTTGGATGTAGGATCTGGTCCAGAGCTCAGGGAAAAGAGGGGACTGGAGATACAGAATTGGGAATCATTAGCATCTAGATGATGTTAAACCACAGAACGAGAGGAGACCACTTAGGATGAGAATGTGGATTAGAGAAGAAGAAAGGCCCAAAAGTTAGCTTTCAGGAGAAAGAGGAGCCAGCCAGTGATAGAGCGAAGGCATGGCCAGGAGGTTAGAAGGAAAACCAGGTGAGTGTGTGCTTCAGAAGCCCAGAGATGCAAGTCTTGGGAGAAGGAAAGAGGGTGAAATCCACTGAGAGGAGGAGTAAGTTGAGAACAGAGAACTGACCTTTGGGTTTGCAAAGATAGAGATCATTAGTAACATTAATGACCTTGATCCAAGTGATTTTGCTTACAGAGGTGCCTACCTCCCTACCTGGCCCATAGTAGGTGCATGATAAATATTTAATAAACAAACGAAAGAACTTGCCAGTTGTTGATTTTCTAGTGCTAAGACCTGTCACTTTTTTTTCTTTCAATGCAATATTTTTCATCTCCCTTAAGGCAGTTTTGAGCAGATAAGACAGAATTTAGAAATCAACACATTCTAGAAAAGAAATGTATACTCTTGGTGTTTATTTACTCCTATCTCTCAACAGTGTGGACGAAAAAATGAAAAGGAAAAAGTGGAATACATTTCAGAGTTGTTTGGGCTTTTTTTCTTACAAGAAGGCATACTACTTATGCAAAGGAAGGACTGAATATTTCTCAGGGGCCTTAAATTTTTCATTTAATTTGGTCCAAAGTTTACGTATTCTAAAATGAGCTAACTAAATCTTGAAAAGTAAATCCAAAAATTTCCTCACATTCTATTCAAGGAAGGACATTCTCAACAGAGAAAAATAAATGGGAAAACAATGTTCATTTCAAGGTGTTTTGAAAAATCGATCAAAAGTGAGGAAAAGCAATTTATGTGTCAAATTACATTTCAAATGAGTAAGAATTAGATGATGCACCAAAAGCTCTTTTCCAGTAAAGGAGAGCCTTTCTTTTGTGTGTGTGTTAGGTACTTCTAATAAGTTTGTAGGAAGCACAACTGATTTTTTCTCTGCCCAGAGGCACTGGCTTTTGCATTTGCTTGAGTTTAAATCAACCTTAACCAACACTCAAGGGTCATCTCTAAATTAGCACATTCTGATGTTTAACATTTTCCCAATGCCGTTATTGGAAGACAAGGATTATAGAAGAGAATAACCTGCGTCTGCTTGGGGCTCTGGGTTTGAGATGTGGCTGACAGTACACACAGCTAGAAAGCATTCAACAAAAGCAAAAACAGACTTTGGTTTCCCTTATGAATAGTGGGGTTAAGGAGAGTTTTCCAGAGGCAAAGAAATGGGGGAAGGATGTTAAAGAGAGAACTTGGGCAAAGTCACATGGGTATGAAGCAACAGGACATGTTGGGGGGAATGAATGAATGCACCTGGGGCACCCTAGGGTGTGGGGTGTGCGAGAGCAGGAGATGGCGCTGGAGAAATAGACAGGGCTCTGAATCAGAAAAGGGCCTTGGGTGCTCATGTGAGAAATTTGCAATTTATCCTGAATGTTATGGGAAATCATTGTAGGATTTTGTGTATTTTTTCTTTTTTACTTAGAGCAGTTTTAGTTTCTAAATATTCCCCTAAAATTTGGAATCTTTAAAACAGTAGGGTTTTGGGGGGCGTAATTAGGTTTGTTTGTTTGTTTGTTTGTTTGTTTGTTTATTTTAATGGAAGTACTGGGGAGTGAACCCAGGAGAGAGTATGCTGGATAAAACCCATAAGCTGCAGAAGCTGATGCCATGAGCTGCCTGCTACTGGAAAAGGCTATTTTTCCATTGACTTCTTCGGCTTTCTCAGAATTTCTTTTCAAGAAATGGAACACTATGCAGTCATTACACCTACGTTTTCAAAGACCATTTACTCTATTTTTTTTTTTCATTTACTCTAATGGAAAGTGTCCACTATATAATGTTAACTTTAAACAACAGGATGTTTGGTATGATACTAGTATGTTTTTTTCTCTTTTTTTTAGTTGAAGTATAGTCAGTTTACAATATTGTGTCAATTTCTGGTATATGGCATAATGTTTCAGTCATACATATATATATTCATTTTCACATGCTTTTTCATTATAGATTACTACAAGATATTGAATATAGTTCCCTGTGCTATATAGTAGGTCCTTGTTATATATCTATTTTATATATAGTAGCTGGTATCTGCGAATCTCCAACTCCCAATTTATCCCTTCCCACCCTCTTTCCCCTCGGTAACCAAAAATTCATTTTCTATGTCTGTGAGTCTGTTTCTGTTTTGTAAATAAATTCATCTGTGTCCTTTTTTTTTGAGATTCCATATATGAGTAATATCATATGGTATTTTTCTTTCTCTTTATGGCTTACTTCACTTAAAATGATTTCCAGGTCCATCCATGTTGCTACAAGTGGCATTGTTTTATTCTTTTTTATGGCGGAGTAGTATTCCCTTGTGTGTGTATGTGTGTGTGTGTGTGTGTGTGTGTGTGTGTGTGTGTGTGTTTGTGTGTACACCACATCTTTATCCAGTTGTCTATTGATGACATTTAGGTTGTTTCCATGTCTTGGCTATTGTAAATAGTGCTGCTATGAATATTGAAGTGCATGTATCTTTTTAAATTAGAGTTCCCTCTGTATATATGCCCAGGAGTGGGACTGCTGGATCATATGGTAAATCTCTTTTTAGTTTTTTTGAGGAATCTCCATACTGTTTTCCAAAATGGCTGCACCAAACTGCATTCCCACCAGTGGTGTAGGAGGGTTCCTTTTCTTTTCTTTTTTTTAGGGTTCCCTTTTCTAACACCCTCTCCAGCATTTATTGTTTTTAAAAAGTGCTATAAGTTTTTAAGATATTCCTTTGTTTCTACTTGCAATTTTTCATTTTCTTTATTCCAGTCAAGAAGAGAAAGGCTTCCTTACAAAGGGAAAGCCTATAATGGTGTTGTAGAAATCAAAAATTGCCTGGAAACCACTTCCTTTTCTAGCTTTTGTTTTCAAGAGCCTGAGCTATTAAGGTAATTATGTGAGAAGCCTCCAAGGAAAATGTCAAGAGAAAGGGAATTATCCCTGAGGAAAGGACTTCTCCTGCTCTCCGGAGGACAGAAAGAGGTCTTAGGTCACCAGAGGAGTGTGGGCCTCAGCATTTGACTGACCCATCCCAGGAATCTTCTTCTTGGATTCCCATCTCCTCATCTTCTTTGATGTTTATCATCTGCTGGAGGCGGGTGATCAGCTAAAGGCGCACTCTGAGTTTCTACCGTCTCTTTTTGCAAGTCTTACATTGGGTTTGCCAACTTTCCCGTGGAATGTAGCATCTATTATCTTGAGATCTCAGCCAAAATTCCAATATCCTGGTATATCTACCTAGGGGAGAGCCTGGAAGGAAACCCACCAAAATGTTCACCATGGATGGTGGCATTATAGGTGATTGTAAGGTCTTCTTTATACTTTAATCTCATTTCTGATGATTCAATAATGAACAGTTATAGAAGAAAGTGCTATGTTTGTTTGCTTGTTTGTTTTGAGTGGAATCAAAAAGAAGACTTACTGCTGTGAAAACAAATCTGTGGTACAGTAGTATGAATCTTGGATATTAAGCATTATCAGTAGAATCAAATTAGGAAATTGAAAATCTAATAAGAAATGTGTGAGTGTGTGAGTGTGTGTGAAAGTAGTCTATAAGCCAATTGACCCAAGAGCAACTGAGATATCAAACTTGTTCAGTGAGACCAGACATTATTTTAAATCTCCATTTTTGAAGGCAGTTGAAAATTACAATTCCAACAGCCTGCAAGCCAAATCAAAAACTTGTAGAATGCAATTAAAACTACGTTCAAAGAGCCACTTTTTTCTCAGTTCAATTTCAATTTTATTGGAGAATTTCCACTACTTCAGCTTTGCACGTCTTTATTTCTCCCTTACCCCACTCTTAACAACAACTGAAGCCACTTTTCAGCCACACTTTCCTTTGACCACATCCTCCTTTGCTTTGTTCTGCTTGTCTTTCTCAGCCTAGCACCACGCAGAGCACTCACAAATTAGAGGAGTTAAGCACGTGTTTTTTGAAGTGAACCTATCTTGAGAAGGCCAAGGATTTTCTTTGCTCACATCACCAGCATTATAAAGCTTTTCCACTGGACAGCTGGAGCACCACCAAATAACAGAGCCATCTGCCCCTTCACTGAGAGAGAGCAAGTTACCCTGTGCTGGATGCTGGAGCTCCACAAGGATAAGCAAGAAACAGTCTTTTAAAGGGGTTATTAGCAAACATCCCTACTAGCAATTCCCAATGGTAGAAGTTTGGTCATCACATATTGCCTGGTATGAGCAAAGGATAATTGAAAGTTAAGGCCCAAGAAAATTGTAAAATCCTGCAGTTCACCTAAGCAGCTTCAAGTTTAGAGGCCGTCTTTCCATACAGTATTAACATACACTTAATGTCTTGGAAAATGAATACTTTTTTGGGGGGGGGGGCTAAGTGGCTTTATTAGAGAAATGCCAGGATTACAATGGACTTAAGAGTTGGCATTGGGGCCCTTCTTCTTGCCAAAGGTGGGCACAACATTGACAAAGCGCCGGTTGTACTGCATACGTCTCTTGGCCTGGCCTGTCTTCTTTTTCTCTTGTTTGGCCTCCTTGGGAGTCTGACCTCTTACTTTCCCAGCACGGCCCAGGGAACCATGGACTTTACCTCCAAGCACGCGGCTGGCTACTTCCAGAGTGCTCAGAGCCTCCACTCCACACTGGCCCAGGGTGGCCTCATCCTCTAGGGGCGTGCCTGCCAGAAGCATGACTTGATCTTCTGGGGCGATGTCCTCCAGTGAGGCTACATGAGCCTTGATCTGGGTGACGGTCTCCTGGCTGGTCACCTCGAGAGTGTGTAGCTCCTGGGCACAGACAAAGAGCTGCATTTTGGCAACTGAACCGTGGCCACCACTGCCGCTACCGCAAAGATGGAGTTGAGAAAGAGTGAAAAATGAATACATTTTGCAAATTTTATACATGTACTGATATTGGCCACACGTGAATCTGACATTTCACTCCGTAAGTTGGAGACCTTTTGTGTGTGTGTGTTTGCAGAGGAAGATAAATTAAAAACAAACAAGAAACAGCCCTGGTAGAAATAGCAAGAGAACTAGAATTAGAAGTGGAGCCTGAAGATGGGACTTCATTGCTGCAACCTCATGATAAAACTTTAATGGATGAGGAGTTGCCTCTTATGGATGAACAAAGAAAGTGGTTCTTGAGATGAAATCAACTCGGTGAAGATGCTGTGGAGATTATGAAAGTGACAGAAGGATATTACTTAAACCTAGTTGTTAAAGTAGCTGCAGGGTTTGAGAAGATGAACTCTAATTTTGAAAGAAGTTCTATTATAGGTAAATGCTATCAAATAGCATTGTAGGCTACAGAGAATGCATAAGTGAAAGGAACAGTCGGTCAAGGATGCAAACTTCATTGTCATCTTATTTTAGGAAATGGCCACAGCCACCCCAACCTTCAGCAACCTCCACCCTGATCAGTCAGCTGCCATCAACACTGAGGCAAGACCCTCCACCAGCAAAAAGATTATGACTCACTGAGGGTTCAGATGATGATTAGCATTTTTTCACCAATAAGTTTTTAATTTTATTTATTTATTTAACTGAAGTACAGTCATTTACAATGTGTCAATGTCCGCTGTACAGCACAATGTCCCAGTCATGCATATACATACATATATTTGTTCCCATGTTCATTTTCATTAAAGGTTATTATAAGATATTGAATATAGTTCCCTGTTCTATACAGAAGAAACTTGTTTTTTTTAATCTATTTTTATATATAGCAGCTGACATTTGCAAATCTCAGACTCCCAAATTTATCCCTTCCCACCCTCTTTCCTCGGTAACCATAAGATTGTTTACTGTGTCTGTGAGTCTATTTCTGTTTTGTAGATGAGTTCATAGTGTTCTTTTCCTTTCTTTCTTTTTTTGATTCTGCATATGAGTGTTATCATATGGTATTTTTCTTTCTCTTTCTGGCTTACTTCACTTAGAATGACGATCTCTAGGTCCATCCATGTTGCTGCAAATTGCAATATTTTATTCTTTTTAATGGCAGAGTAGTATTCCATTGTATAAATATACCACAACTTCTTTATCCAGTCATCTGTCAATGGACATTTAGGTTGCTTCCATGTCTTGGCTATTGTATATAGTGCTGCTATGAACAAGCAATAAGTATTTTTTCATTAAGGTATGTACGTGGTATTTTAAAGACATGATGCTGTTGCACACTTGATAGACTACAGGATAGTGTAAACATAACTTTTATATGCACTGGGAAACCAGACAATTTGTGTGACTTGCTTTATTGGATATTCACGTTATTGCAGTAGTCTGGAACCGAACTCACAGTATCTCTGAGGTATGCCTAAATTTGCACATGAAAAATAACTCCTATTTCATCCCTCTAGTAGAGTTTCAGAACATAAAACACATGAGATTTGCAGTTTGGCTTCCATCCAGCATGGTCCCATATGCTATTCATAGACAGTCACAAAAGTTCTGACTGGCAGGCCTTTTGGTGTTCCTGACATTGTCAGTCTGCCTACGTATGAGGTGGCTACAACACAATTTCACAATCACACACAAGTTTGGGAATGCCAGAAATGAAACTGAACTAATCATTTGGCGAGTTGATCTTCCAGCAGCCAAGGGGAAGCTTAGGTCAAAAATTGGAAATTGACTATATACCAAGATCAAAATTTACACTTAGTGGATCTCAGTGCCCGGTGTTTCCATTGTGTCAAAGTTCTAGTTTCCTGTTGGTGGACGTTTAGGTTGTTTCCCATTTTTTGCTGTTACAAACAGAGGTACAGTGGCAATTCTTAAACATACCTGTGCAAACTTTAGAGAGTCTGTATTAGTTAGTCTGCTTTTGCTGCCATAACAAAATACCATAGACTAGGGTCTTAAACAATAGAAACATTTTCTCACAGTTCTAGACAGAGCCTGAGAAGTCCAAGATCAAGGTGCCAGTCAGTTCTGTTCCTGATGGAACCTCTTTTCCTGTCTTGCAGACAGCTGCCTTCCTGCTGTGTCCTCACATCTCTCTCTCTTCTTCTTCTTCTTTTCTTTCTTTTTCCCCCTTCTTCCTCTTTTTAAAAGGCCACAGTCCTATCCAATTAGGGCCCTACCTTTAAGACCTCATTTAACCTTAATTACCTCCTAAAGCCCCATCTCCAAATACAGTCACAACAGAGATTAGGGCTTCACCACATGAATTTTGAGGGGACACAAGGCAGTCCACAGCAAAGTCGGTCTGCAGGATTAATTCCTAAACCTGGAATTGACTTATTGTGTCAAATTTAATTTAAAATTTTAATTTATGGTGTCAAATTTCCATCCCAAAACCTTATACCAGTTTAGAGTCCCAACATCTCTGTGTGAGTCTTGTTTTTCCTCATCTTTACTACCATTGGATATTATCCAACTTTATTTTTTGCCAATATAACAGACTTTAAAATGTGCATCTTAAAATTCATGAATGTTTTGGAGTATCTTTTCACATGTTTGCTGGCCACTGGTGGCTCTTTTCCTGAAATGCACATTTTACATCCTTTGGCACTGGGAGCTGAACCGACTGCTAAGACTTCGTCCCACATTGGCGTTCATGCGAGTGTAATGATTTACACGGTGCTTTCCCTCATTGGAACTTGCATCACTTAGAAGGAACATGCCTGCCCACCTCCCATGCAAGGCTGTACATCTGAGTATAATGTAGAGCACAAATAGTCACCCGGAGCGGTATATACATTTACACTAAATGTGCCCGATTTAAACATTATAATAATCAGCAAGAAATATACTTCAGAGCCACCGGCTGGATTTCCAGTGACTGTATGGGCCCGTGATGTCAGGAAGTTCCTGAGTGCTCATCGGGCTAAAGAAAGTGGAAAACATCCTTGAACAGTGTCACTCTCGGGAGGGGGGTCTGCCTGGAATAGCACTGCCTGTCTGAAGCAGCGCCTAGCATTTGGAGCAAACCTCTGTCGTTTTCACACAGTAGAGACCTCTATAAAAGATGGGTTTTTGGTCCTTCGATTACCAATCAAACAAGGCCTGGAGCTGAGCCATCAATCATCCCCCCTACGCAGAGGAGGTGGACGTACAAGCAGTAAAAAGACGCCTGAAGTTTTAGAACTTGATTGCCTCCCAAGTAATCTTTGACTTGGCAGAATTAAATGTAAGTGGTGGTGTGCTTGTGCCTTCTGAGCCCATTTTGAAAATGACATCGTGCATCTTCACGGTGGGAGGGAGAATCAATTGTCTTCTGCAGGGTTTTACGCGGTAATAACAGAGGTTCTATGGGGGAAGCTAGTTAGCGTCCCTGCTTTCTTTCCGAACTAGGAATTACACTGCAGACAGTAGCAAACTGCCAAAGCCGCACACAGCTTCCTCTTCCCCATCAAAATGACAGAGTGACTTGAAGGCGGAGCAGCTTGGGCTCAGTTGCAAACAAGGGCTCTTTTCATATCCAGATGGGCCTCTATAATCCTCTGCAAAGTCTCAATATCACTTACTGGGTTAGAGGTTGATTCCTCTGGCTCTTGTGTTTCCTCCACTATTAGCGTCTGAGCCACAGTAGGAGGAACTTACCATCAACCTCATTGATGGATGCTGCGGAGACAAAATTACAGGGCATTGGATGTGGAAGGAAAGCTCCTAGCTGAACAGTGCTCCCAACAGATGGAAAAACACACAGGAGAGTTTGACCTTTGAGTTGGATATCCATCCCAGATTTTCACATGGCAGAGAGAAGCTAGATGCAGATTGTGCTCTTTTGCTAGAAAAAACTCACAAGTGAGGCTTCCTCACGTGGAAACCGTGCTACCAATTCAGAGAGAAGGGTGCCAACCCCCTCCCACTGCAGGAAGGAGGTACAGTTAATGGAAGCTACCAGGAACAGATGAAAGGAAAGGAGATGTGTGTGGACCTTTGTGTGAAGAGGTGAATAGTAATAAAACCATCTTGGGCATTAGCATCCTAAGATGCCCTTGGTACCTGCTGCTGGCCTGCTTTTCCTATAACATGGCAAGGTATTTTCTGTAAAGACATCTGTCTGTTCTTACCCACAATAGTTTTATATTTTTAAATCAGAAATCTGAGGGCTGGGAAAGACCCAGTGAGCTCCAAATCCAGTGTTTCCTAAACTCTTGGCAGAGCCAGGTCATCTGTGAAGACCAGTCTGGACTCTGCCAGCCTCTCTGAGCACTGGCTGGGATCTCTCTGTTGAACAAACTCTCTGCTGGTTTTTGAGCTTGGGTTGGTCTAGGGACCTGACTAGTGTAAGCCTGCGTTTTACTGAGTTGGAAACTGAGGTCCACAGAAATGACACACCTGAGGTCCTTGGGGCAGAGCAGAGCCACAACTGAACTCAGCTCTGAATTCCATTTAAACTCAATGTAACTGAATTTCCATGGTCAGTAGGCACAAATTTTGCAGTGTGGTTTTCAGGGCCATAGAGTTGAAGATTTGGTTGTTTAGGGCAGGGGGCAATGTGGATCAATTGTCCTGTTCAATCTGCAGCAGGAAGCTCTTTGCTGAGATTTCGACACCCTAGAAAAGATACCATCACTGGGCTCTGAAAATTCCTGCTTAGCATGTCAGCTGCGGCTACTAAAACTTTACCTTTAGATCATCACTCTATTTAATACCTCGGGGATCTGTTCTATTGATTGCTGGGTCTAACTCACCGCTGATATTTTTGAGCAATTGACCATTATGTCTGAAGTACACTTCAGGTAAAGGGGGACCCAGGGAGAAGAAGGTTGTTTATGGTCCTACAATTTCCAGGCATATTACCCATCTAGGGGATGGTTTAGGAGTCCACTGGAAAAGATATTTTAAAAATACAACCTGGCAGACTTTTGGGGGAAATCGACTGCTAAGTTAATTTGGGAGATATCCAGAAGAACTAGAATGGGGTCTGCAAAGTTAACAGCTTCCTGGCCTGAAGTTACAGAGCCAGTAGGATGCTGAGTAGGTCTGCACACTTACAGACCTTTGCAAAGAAGCGAAGAAAGTCTGATCTAGCCTTGAAGGGGCTCCTTTGGATCCACTCAATGATCATTTGCAATCCGCGATGGAGAAACAGTTGGGAACTCAGTTCTTTTCATGTGTTTTCTGTCTAAGATGTTAATTTAAGGTAGAGACATTCATTCCTTTTTGTTGTTGTTGTTTAACCTATGGTTTTCACATTTATCCTAAATGGAGTCATAAAACAATCCCCAAACTTATAAAACTCAATTGATGTTAATGTATTTTTGTGCATAGCTAAATGCCATTTGTGGTTTTGAGGTGGGGTAAAGAGGCTGTTCTGAAGGCAGAGTTTTAAAACGCGTGTTTGACACCTATGGACTTGCTAGTAGTTAATAGGGAGTAAAATAACTGAGACAGTTAAGCCTCCAGTTTACACAGTATTTTTGCTTCTCACGGGGCCAATGGCTTTTCATGAAGAGTGATTTGTTGGGGGGAGGGCTTGAAAAGCCCTCCAAACGCACTGATACCTTAAACTTCGACAAAGTGATCCATTCTCCTTACGGTTAAGCACTGAGCCTCTGCTTGGCAGTTCAGTTAACTCCTGAGAGAGGGAACACACAGTCTTCAACTACACTGAGTCTGTTTCTCCAGGCAGAGAAAAAGCGGAGGCAGGAACTAGTATTTGTGGAGTTCTGTTTTGTACCTAGCAGAGATAGAAAGCTTCTGGCATGTTATGTCAGTCATTCTTCTCAACATCTCCAAGATTAGGCAGGATTATCACACTTCACGGATCACCCCCAAGGCACAGGGATTTGAATAAATGGCCCTCAGCTACACAGGTGGAATCTGGCGTCTTAGTCAGCTCGGGCTGCTGTAACAAAATACCACACACTGGGTGGCTTCAACAACAGACGTTTATTAATCAATAAAAAATGTTAAAAAAAAAAAAAAAAACAGACGTTTATTTCTCATAGTTCTGGAGGCCGGAAGACCAAGACTGAGGTGGCTGCAGATTGAGTTCCTGGTGTGGGCCTACTTCCTGGCTCCCAGACAGCCAGCTTCTGACTGTGTCCTTACGTGGCTGGAGGCGAGAGACAGCCCTGATCGCTCTTCCTCTTCCTAAAAGGACACTAGTCCCATCTCCAAGTCCCCATCTTCATGACCTCCTCTAAACCTAATTACCTCCCAGAGGCTGCACCTCCAAATACCAACCTGCTGGGGGTTAGGGCTTCAACATATGAATTTGAAAGGGACACAAAGATTCAGCCCATAATAGGAGATGTCCTCACTTCCAGCCCCCTGGTGAACCTTGGCAGGGATTGGAGAAGGGCTGTGAAGAGGACCAGATGGGTAGGGAAACTGAGAACCCTGGGGTTACAATTAGGAGGCCCCTGATTGTGGGAGCCTGGTACCCAGAGGCAAGGTACAATCTTGAGAATGAGATGAGATCACTTATAGGGAAGAAAGAAAATTTCTTTTCTTCCTTTTTCTTTTGTACATCTAAGTCTTAATCCATAAAATATGATGCCAATGTTACTGAGTCCAAACTCATTCTGCTCACCAAAAGACAGGCCAATAAACTGAGAGACAAGGTGTTGGGGCAAGGGATAATGACTTTATTCAGAAAGCCAGCAGACTGAGAAGATGGCAGACTAATGTCCTGGAGAACCATCTTCCCTAAGTCAGAACTGACCTGGCTCCTTTTATCCTAAAAGGGGTGGAGGGTGTGGTACTGTTGCAAACTGCTTGGTGCTGGAATCCTTTGTTCTTGCAACTGTCCACCTAGGTCAGGTCATGATGTTCCTTAAACCTCCAACAAGACAAATGTTATTCTCTGTTCTGCAACTTTTATCTCTATATGAACGGAAAAGTGTTATACCCTTAAAGATCAGAGCCTGAGAATGGGCGCTCCTGTATATTTCAGGCTATCGGGAACACTCCTTTATAAAAGCTGCAGAACCAACATGACTAAACACCCAAAACAGAGCACAGGGTTAGAGCCAAAGGAACAGATCTAATATGGAGTCAGATCTGTTCTTCCCTGTTACACCAGTATGTACACATTCACATTCACACACATACATCTGTGGAGACAGATACAGAGGAATAGAATAGGATTCAAGTCTAAAACAGTAGTTAATCCTGGAAGGTGAAACTGTGAGTTATTTGACAGTTTTTTTTTACATTTATATGTAGTGTCTATTTTTCTAAAATGACTTGTTTATTATTTGTGTGCATATGTAGATTATACCTCAAGTCCTCCCAATATACCTTTTCACAATTTCACTTGTTTTTCAAAGGTTACTTGTGTTGTGTCTGCATATTTCAAAACAGTAGGTCGTAAATTCAAGCATGAATGTTAACCCTTGTTTTTCTCCCTATCAAATTGATGTAAGATTTGCCGGTGGTGTTGGTTTAGTGTTTACGCAGGACTGACCAGTTGTTTCGATATCTTGTAGGCACAACCTAAGTGACATCATTTTGTTAAGCTGAAAAATACATGTTTTTCTGAGCTTTCCCCTAGGCTTTCAACATGAGACTTTGTGTCCTTATCCTGATAAGACAGAAGTGAAGACCATTTATGAAACTCCTGTCAGGAAAACAAAGCCTGCTGGGCTGCCCACTCATCTCCATCCCCCAGACTAATGACTTCATCATTACCTTTTCCAAACAAAAGCCATTTATTTATTCATCAACGTTTTAAAAATAAAAATTCAATGAAGCGAGACTTTTTTTTTTCTTTGCCAGTAGGGTTTGGGAAGAAAGATGAAAAAATAGGAAAAAGAAAAGCCTTTAATTACTCTTTGTAACAGTTAAACAAAGCAGCTTAGTATCAGTGGGAGCTAAAACTAATTAGAAATCAAAATTATATTTGCTTCATCAGGGTTCAAAGAAGCCAAAGGGAAAACAAAAAATGCTATTGTTATTAAATTTAATTTTGTGTAACAATCTTAGTTCTTGCTGTTTGCCACGGTGGGAGTTTTCTTTAAAAGAATGTTTAAGTGTGTATTCTATAAAACGTCAACCATTCCCTAAGTTGTGTGGAGAACTGAGGTGATTCAAAGGAGAGGGAGGGGAGAGAGGTGAGGTGAGATCATAGCAGCCGCTCATGAGCTGCGTGGTTGGTGGGATGACTCACCGAAGGCAGGCGAGGAGCCAGATGGCGGCGGGGTCCCCGGGGTGAGGCTTCCCTCTCCTCTTCTCCACTGTGTTGCTGGGTGGCATGTCACCTCCCAGGGGACAGCTTGAACAGGAGAATATTGTTCTGGAGCTGTATTTATTTCCTCTGATGGGAGCAGTGGAGCAGGGAGAATCCCATGGAGTAGGGGACAGCCTCTTCTAGAAGTAGCTGTAGGACTGGAGGGTCACCCCGGACATTCTGAACACACTGCAGAGAACTGAGATGTCCCTGTCACCAATCTGATCAAGTCTGGGCTGCATGTGATGAGTCTTGGCCTACAACGACTCCCCCTCCCAGGACACCCCATGCCCCGTTGCCATGCACGGGACGGGGTCTCAGGTGGTGCTACCTTCTGCTGAACCTTTGCTCCATCCTGGGCCCTGTGTTAAGTAAGAAGCACTGTTCATACGTTATGTCACTCAAGATTCACAACAGCCTTAGGGAGCAGGAATTGTTACCCAAAGGGGAAACAGAAAAGACCCCAGTTCTTGTCATACCTGAAAGATTACAGATGGAAGACAGATTGCATTGTGTAGTGAAAGATTTTAAAGGATTTATTCAAGCAACGAAAAGTCCACCTCCAAGAACGATAGGCAGACGCATCCAAGGGAGGAAAAGCGGTGGTCCTTGTTTTGCCCTTTCTCTTACACCCTGGCTTGGAGGTGGTCTTTTGATTGATTGACGGTTCTTGCCCCTGGAATGCCTAGCCATGTTTGTTTCCTTTGTGCATGTCCTTACCCCTGGTGTACACAGAAAAACCCATGGGGGCCTAAACCACAGTGTTAATTATATTACACTGAGCACTGAGTCATGTCCGGTTAAGTTTTTCTCCTTGCCGCATAGTCGAGGCTGTCGGGTTCTAAACAGTTTCTTGCTGGCACTCATTTAGAAGAAGTGAAGTCCCTTTATGCTGGAGGCGGGCACAACGTCATCTTCCAGACCACCCTCCCTCTCCTCCACCTACCTGCCCGGTGCCCCCACTTATCTAACTACCTAATAGAATGATTCACCCCATTTTAAAATAATACACCTTGTCAATTTTTTCTCATTCCTTTATGGCCACACCTTTCTTTTCATTGTTTAACCATTTAAAATGTATAATTTAGTATTATTACATACACTACCATTGTTGTGCCACCATCACCACCATTCATTTCCAGAACTTGTTCCTCTTCCCAGACTGAAACTCTGTACCCATGAAACAAAAACTCCCCATCCCCACGCCCCCCCCAGCAACCACCATCCTACTTTCTGTCTCTATCACTTTCCTATTTTAGAAACTTCATATAAGTGGAATCATATAATACTTGTCTTTTTGTGTCTGGCTTATTTCCCTTAGCATAGTGTTTTCAAGTTTCATCCAAGTTGTAGTATTCCTATTTTATTTTTAATTTAATTTAATTTTTATTTTTTTTATTGAAGTATAGTTGATTTACAATGCTGTGTTAGTTTCTAGTATACAGCAAAGTGATTCAGAGATATACATATATATATTCTTTTTCAAATTCTTTTCCATTGTAGGTTATTACAAGATATTAAATATAGTTCCTTGTGCTATACAATAGGACCTTGTTACTTATCTATTATATATATAGGACCTGTTAATCCCAAGCTCCAAATTTACCCCTCCCCTCTTTCCCCTTTGGCAACCATATGTTTGTTTTCTATGTCTGTGAGTCTGTTTCTGTTTTGTAAATAAGTTCATTTTTATCATTTTTTTAAGATTCCACATGTAAGTGATGTGATATGATATCTGTCTTTATCATTATTTTTATTGTGATATCACTGATGTAACATTGTGTAAGTTTAAGGTGTACAATGTGCTGAGTAGCATCTTCATTTTATAGACTGGGAAACTGAGACTTATATTAAATACCTTGTCTAGGGCCATGGGGGAATAAGTCGCAGAGGAAGAATTCAAGTCCAGTGTCACATTCTAAGATCCATGCTCTTAACCATCCTCGACACAAGTGTTTCTCCAGATGCAGACTATAGACCACTACATCAGAATCACCTTGCACACTTAAAAGGTGTGATTTTCTGGCCCCTACCCCAGTCCTACTAAATGACAACCTTTGTATTTTTAACGAGCTCCTGGGCTGATTCTTCTATTAAACTAGAGTTTCAAAATTCCTTCATTCTTCTGTATTGAAAATAGAATTAAGAAATGATGGTGGCAGAGAGAAAGAAGGCAGAATAATGAACTCAAGGCTGGGTGAACTCACTAAAAGGGAGAAATGAGTAAACAAGACCCAGGAGTTCTCAAAGCCTAAATATTCTGTTGGACTTTCCTGAATGATTTCCAGTATGTCCACCCGTATCTCCTTTGTGGCCTCGTGACTTACCATTTTGTGAGGCAAAAAGATAATCGCTTATAGTTACGCCGTATTTTTCATTCCTACTTTCATGGATCGTGTCAACATGTATTATGTATGAAAAACAAACCAGCTTATCATCCTTGCTGTGAAGATGTAGCATCCCGATGTGTAGCATAAGAAAGAAAGAATTCAATGTTGAGCTGAGATGCTGGCAAACTGATGCACAGTGGAGCCAAAAGAGACATCATGTGTAGTGTGGGGACTGAAAACTCACCTTCAGAAAGACTTTCACCTTGAAATCTGGTGATGTGTGGGACAGATGTTTTAATTTACCTAAGATAATTTGCATAATCAATTTAACATGTGGCTTATCAAACCTGCCAAAGAGCAGGTGACAATATGGGATTAATATGATTACTAATTTGACACATCACTGAGATTAATTTGACCTTTCTTGCTCTCGGAATACCCAGAGGTCTTTAGAGACAGGAAAAGTGTGCTGTGAGCTGCCATATGTAGTGAGCTGGAACCCACCGCTGCACCTTCAGAAAGAAAGCAGCCACGTGGCTCAGTCTGGCCTCATGTTTCTACTCCTTTCCTTTCAAACTCTCTTCTAAGTCAGAAGGAGGGCAATGAGTGAGGCCAGTAGGAGGCATCCAATTCTGAGTGTTCATGACTTTATGAAAAGTAATTGATAGAACTTTCCTCTGATACTACAAATGGTACTGCCTTCTCCCTGGTTTGTTGATTTACCCTTGATCCCAGCAAAGAGATATCATCTTTGAGATTCCATGGTGAGGATCCATTTAAGTCTAGACAATCAAAATAAGGGATTTAAGTGTATGCATTGGTTTGATTACAGTAGTAAATTATACAGTAGTAAACAAAAGAAATGTTCACAATAGAGTATTGGTTATCATGCCAATAGAATGTATACAATCATTCAAATGATGTAGGAAAAGTACATTTAATAATACAAAAAAAAGTTTGTGATATACGACATGAACAGATCATATCGTAAAATAGGATATGCACTAAAATTTTACTTTTGTAAGGAAAATCATGTGTGCATCTATCTGGAAATGTAAATACCAAAATGTTAATCATGGCTAGATCTACGTGGTAGCATTCAGGATGATTTGTGGTTTTTCCTTTTTATTTACCTGTATCAATTTTTTAATCTTGAACATATATTTTTGTGTAGTACAGAAGAAAATTAATATTTTTTATGATAGCGAGGTTGAGGATGGAAGATTGAACTTTGCATCCAATTTCACTGTTTCCCAAAACTCCATTAAAGTTCCTCTAAAACACACACACACACACACACACACACACACACGCACACACACACACCAGGGGTGGGAGGGGAAGAGAGAGACAGAGAGCTAGGAAGGAGACAAGGTCTAATCAAGGCAAGCTACAAATCAACCTGCTTCCTGCCGCAGACTCCTCCCCGGGGATTGCTGGGGGCACTGGGCTTGATGGGGAGGGCAGAGGGAGGGGGCGGTGACGGCACCAAAATAAAGAGCACTGGTAAAAGCCATCCGAGAGCCTGCTGGATCTCAAAATACGGTTTCTCGTCATTTGTCATTCCTCAGCCCTTGAGCCCCTTCTCCATCACCCTCACAGAAGGAGGTTTATTCTCTGGAGAGGGTCTCTGTCCCATGGACACCAGACACAGGTGGAAGTCTGAGTACCATACCAAGAACAGAATGAGATGTGATCTTATGCTCAGTGAGTCCCGCCTTCGGAGCCCTCCCAGAGCTTTCCACTCGGCTGCAGAACACCAGAAGCCAGACTCCTGCCCTAGCAGATGAGAGGTTGGAAGAGGCTTCTTTACAGACTACAGTTATGCCTGCTCCTCCGGATTTCAAAATCAGTCTATCACTGCAGCATACATATGTCAGGGGCATCACCTTCCTGAGATGGGGAGGAAGGAACTGCAGCGGGAGTAGAATCCTCGTAGTTTCAATTTCTTAACACCGAGTGGTAGGAACATGGATGGTAATGCATTTTATTATTCTTACTTAGACTTTCTATGTACACTTAATGCACTTTTCTCTATGCATTACATATATTACAATTCAAAAAAATGTTGGCTCCATCCCCGAAGATAGTTCTAGGATGAAGACTAAGGGGGTGCAATGCATGACCTGTTCCCTTCCAGTGTTTTTCCCTTTTCTTCTTTTCATTCCTATTTTGTTTCCTCTATTTTCTCACTCTTTCTTTTTCTAATTTCCTGTTATTCTACCTCAGATCTCCAAGTCACAGCCTTCCTTGAGGAACCAAAATTTGTTGATATCGCTCATGAAGCTTTTAAATGTATTACACATCTTTTCTCGCTCCATGATTTTTATCCCCCAATACTATTTTTTAGTGATTCAGTTATACTTATATGTATCTTTTCATATTCTTTTGCATTATAGGCCGTTACAAGGTGTTGAATATAGTTCCCAGTGCTATACAGTAGAAACTTGTTGTTTATTTTATATATAGTAGTTAGTATCTGCAAATCTTGAACTCCCAATTTATCCCTCCCCACCTCCTTTCCCTGCTGGTAGCCAGAAGTTTGTTTTCTATGTCTACAAGTCTGTTTCTGTTTTGTAAGTAAATTCATTTCTGTCATTTTTCAGATTCTACATGTAAGTGATATTGTATGGTATTTTTCCTTCTCTTTCTGGCTTACTTCACTTAGTATGATCTCCAGGTCCATCCATGTTGCTGCAAATGACATTATTTTATTCTTTTTATGGCTAAGTAGTATTCCCTTGTATAGATATACCACAGCTTCTTTATCCAGTCATCTGTTGATGGACATTTAGGTTGCTTCAATTGTAAGTAGTGCTGCTATGAACATTGGGGCGCATGTATCTTTTTGAATTAGAGTTTCCTCCAGATATACGCCCAGGAGTGGGATTGCTGGATTATATGGTAAGTCTAGTTTTAGTTTTTTGAGGAATCTCCATACTGTTTTCCATAATGGCTGCACCCCAATATTTTTTAAACTGAAGACAAATCTCTAAATGATAAAACACACAGATCTTAAATGAACAACTTGATGAGTTTTGAGAAACATATACACCATGTAACCACTGTTCCAACCAAAATATAGAACATTTTCTTTCCCCCAAGAGATGTCCTTGTGCCCAATCTCCCAACCCTAGAGGCAAACACTGTTCTGATTTCTCCCACTGTAAAGTAGTTTTGCATAGCACGTACTCTTTTGTGTCTGCCTTTTTTTTTCTCTACGTGATACATTTTTTGATTCATCCATGTTCATACATGGATTAGATGTTTTTTCCTTTTATTGCTGAACATTTTTCCATTATATAAATACAGTACAATCCTCCTTTCCATTTAAAAAAAAGTGTTGTCAGGTTTTTAGAAGTTTAGCCCTTCAGTAGATGTGAAGTGGTATCTCGCTGTGACTTTATTTTGAATTTCCTGATGGCTAATGACATTGAGCACCTTCTCATGTATTTATTGATGACATAGATCTTCCTTTGTGGGGTGCCTATTCAAGCCATTTGACCAGTTTTTTTTAAACATTTTTTAAATTGAGTTATAGTCATTTTACAATTTTGTGTCAAATTCCAGTGTAGAGCACAATTTTTCAGTTATACATGAACATACATACATTCATTGTCACATTCTCTTTCACTGTGAGCCATCACAAGATCCTGTATATACTTCCCTGTGCTACACAGTACAATCTTGTTTATCTAATCTTCATTTTGAAATCCCAGTCCCTTCCCACTCCCTGTCCCCCTGGCAACCACAAGTTTATACTCTATGTCTATGAGTCTGTTTCTGTTTTGTATTAATGGGGTTTTTTGTTTGTTCGTTTGTTTTCTTAGACTCCACATATAAGCGATCTCATATGGTATTTTTCTTTCTCTTTCTGGCTTACTTCACTTAGAATGACATTCTCCAGTAACATCCATGTTGCTGCAAATGGCATTATGTTGTTGGTTTTTATGGCTGAATAGTATTCCATTGTATAAATATACCACCTCTTCTTTATCCAGTCATCTGTTGATGGACATTTAGGCTGTTTCCATGTCTCAGCTATTGTGAATAGTGCTGCTATGAACATTGGGGTGCAGGTGTCATTTTGAAGTAGGGTTCCTTCTGGATATATGCCCAGGAGCGGGATTCTTGGGTCATATGGTAAGTCTATTCCTAGTCTTTTGAGGAATCTCCATACTGTTTTCCACAGTGGCTGCACCAAACTGCATTCCCACCAGCAGTGTAGGAGGGTTCCCTTTTCTCCACAGCCTCTCCAGCATTTGCCATTTGTGGATTTTTTAATGATGGCCATTCTGACTGGTGTGAGGTGATACCTCATTGTAGTCTTGATTTGCATTTCTCTGATAATTAGTGATATTGAGCATTTTTTCATGTGCCTATTGATCATTTGTGTTTCTTCCTTGGAGAATTGCTTGTTTAGGTCTTCTGTGCATCTTTGGATTGGGTTGTTTGTTTTTTTCTTATTAAGTCGTGTGAGCTGCTTATATATTCTGGAGATCAAGCCTTTCTCCCATTCCGTAGGTTGTCGTTTTGTTTTACTTATGGTTTCCTTTGCTGGACCTGTTTTTAAATAGAATTGTTTTCTTTGTATTAACAGTTTGTAAGATACCTGAGTTAATAGTACTTTATCCCATTCTGTGGCTTGTCTTTCCATCTTCCTAATGGTATCTTTTGATGAGCAGAAATGTTTAATTTCAATGAAGTTCAATTTATCAGTTTTTTCTCTTACAGTTAGTGCTTTCTGTAAGCTAAGAATTGCTTGCCTATCCCAACGTTGCAGTGATATCTTCCCATGTTTTCTTCTATATGCTATATAGTTTTAGCTTTCATGTCTATATCTGGTTGCCATCTCAAATTAGTTTTTCTGTGTGGTGTGAGGTAGGGGTTAAGTTGGGTTTTTTGTTTTTGTTTTTTTTTGCCATACAGATACCCAGTTCCAGCACTTCATGTCTTTAAACTGACAGAATGTGCCTTTATCCTTTTCTTTGCTCATCATGCAAAAAAAAAATCCTAGATCAAAACCTGAAATCTTGGGATATGCATCTTTGTCTTCCACATTTTGCTGCGTTCCTAAAACACAACCAATAACTTTAAGTGATAATTATTATGTCCCACAGACAATTACAAATGATTTGCTTCTTTAGAATTGTATATTTCAGATTCAGGGAGAAAAAAGATTTTGTAAGGATAAAAAACCTTTTAGCTTTTCTTTGACTCTGCCTTTCTAATGGTTAAGATATGAACAAAATCAACTGTTGAGTTTGGTGCTGCAAATTTATATCTACCATATAAAGGGTGAAATAATATGAAATAACATTGGGATTTAACTCATTTTTTCCAATGTTTTTAAAATTGTTATATGTCTGACTCTCAAAAAATTAAGTTTACCTAAAACCAAAAGAATAAGAGTTCTGAAAAGAAGGAAAAGGAAAAATGTCAAATAATGCTGAGAAGTCAAGGAACAACAGAAGTAATCTTTAGATGTAAAAAATAGGGATGACCTAAGTGAGGGGGGTTTCTGCAGCATGGTGGAGGTGGGGGCTGGAGGAGCAGAGCAGGCTGAGGAAAAGACAAGACTTAACAGGGATGAATAAAACTGAGACAATTTTTTAAGAGACAGAGGGAAGGCCCAATACATATTGGAAGTAAAATTTCTTTAGGTCTTGTCTGGCAGACATCAAATAAACTCTGATGCTAGAAAGCCCATGTATGAATGCTTACTTTTTTTTTTTTAAGAAATTTTATTTTATTACTGATAGACTATATTTTAAGAACATTTTGGATTTACAGAAAAATTGAGCGGACAGTACAGAGTTCCCCTATACCCCACATACAGTTTCTTATATTTTTCACATCTTACATTAGTGTAGTACCTTTGTTACAATTAATGAACCAGTTGTGATACATTACTGTTAACTGACGTCCATAGTTTATTCAGATTTCATTAGTTTTGCCTTTTGTCCTTTTTCTGTTCCAGGATCTTATCCAAGATACCGCATCACATTTAGTTGTCATCTCTCCTTGGGCTCCTCTTGGCTGTGATGCTTTCTCAGAGCATCCTTGTTTCTGATGATCTTGACAGTTTTGAGGAGTACTGATCAAGTATATCATAGGATGCTCTTCTATTGAAATTTGTCTGATGTTTTGCTCATGATTGGACTGGGTTATGGGCTTAAGAGAGGAAAGTGCCATTTTCATCACATCGTATCAAGGATACATACCATCAGTGTGGTTTGTGAAATGACTCAGTGTTGACCTTGAATTGGCTAAGATAGTGTTTGTCAGGTTTCTCCATTTTAAAGTTGCTCTCCATCCATCTCCTTCCCACACTGTATTCTTTGGAAGGAAGTCACCATGCACACCCCACACTTAAGGAGTGGGGAGTTATGCTTGATGGCAGCATATTGACATAAGCTATTTGGAATTCTTCTGCATGGGAGATTTCTCTCTCCTCCCCATTTATTAATTTATTCAGTCGCTTATTTATATCAATGTGGACTCATGGAACTTTATTTTATACACTGGATTATAATCCAATGATACTTCATTTGTTTTGCTACTTAAAGTGTTCTGGTCTTAGCCATTGAAAGCTTTTCCAGTTGACTCTGCATGTTTACTTTTTAACCCTGAAATTGTTTAGTGTTCAGTTCAGTTTTTATACCATAAGATTTAAAAACATGAATGGGACCTCCAATATAATTATTATATTGGCAAAAACAGATTTCGTCAATATTAGATGGCCTCCTTCCCTTTAAATGCCTTGGCAGAATCTTGTTCTGTTTGTACCGTTGTTAGAATTAAAAATGGAAAATGTCAGCATTTTAAAGGGAGCAGTGTTTATTGATCTTTCATACATAATTCCAACAGCCAGCTGGTAAGAGCAAGCTAGTTTCAGGGCCGGGGCACAACATTCACTCTTTCTAGGACTGATTAGCACCTGCTGTCCAGCCACTAACTGTGCCCCACAAGCTGAGCTTGGCACCAGCCAGCTTGGTTTTTACAGATGTTGACTCAGCCTAGAAGGAGCTTGCCTTGAAGATGGTGATTCAGCTCAAGGGCTTCACAGACAAAGGCTGTCACAAAGCTGGAGCACCTGGGGCCCCAAGTTGAAGTCTCAAAGAGTGTAGGTTATAAATGGAAAGGGCCTTGCTATAGACTGAATGTTATTAATTAATTACTGTTAATGTTAGTAATTAATTAAATACTGAATTATTAATTCAACAAATTCATATGTTGAAACCTAATCCCTAATATAATGGTATATGGAAGTGGGGCCTTTGGGAGGTGACTAGGTCACAAGGGTGCAACCCTCATAAATGGGATTAGTGCCTTACAAGAGACTGCAGAGAACTCCCTTGCCCCTTCCACCGTGTGAGGACGCAGGAAGAAGATGGTTTTCTGTGAGCTAGGATGTGGATCCTCACCAGATACTGAATCTGCCAGCATCTTGATCTTGGACTTTCAGCCTCCAGAATTGTGAGAAATACACTTCTGTTGTTTATAAGCCACCCAGTCTGTGATATTTTATCATAGCAGCCAGAACAAGTCTTAGTGACTTAAAACAAGTCATTTATTATCTCTCCTGTTTCCTGTGGGTTGAGTATTTGGGAAATATTCAGTGTGGTGGTTCTGGCTTGGGGGTCTCTCATGATGTTGCGGTCATATGGTGGTTGGGACTGAGGTTGCCTCAAGGGCTTCGTCAGTCCATCGCTGGTACCTGGGCTGTGATGATCAAAACATCTGGGAACTGAATCAGCTGGGGTTCTCAAGTGTCTCCCTCTGTCTCTGTGTGGTCTCTCCACATGCTCTGTCCAGCATGGCAGCTTCATGGTAGCCAAACTTCTTACCTGGTAGCCCATGGCACTGAAGGCACATGTCCCAGGAGAGAGAGAAAGAATGCCATGCTGAAGGCATGCTGCCTTCTTCTAACTTAGCCTCAGAAATTACATGTCACTTTGCCTATTTATTAGAAACACGTCACTAAGATTGAGCTACATAGTCTAGGGGAAAGAAATCAGATTCCACCTTTTTGTGGAGAGAATGTCAAAGAATTGAAGACAAGTTTTAAAGCCATGTCAGGACCTTAGAGACCTGGTAGCCCCTGGGGCTGGACAGCTTCCACTGACTCCTCTTGTTCTTTCTCACTCTCCTCTCCCAGTCCTGCGACCAGGAAGCTGGGTGACAGCTCCTCTCTGCTATTAGTCCTGGGATACTGTATCCTTGTGATTTCCCTACACGGTGCCCACACCTTTGTATTGTCCTTATATTAAACTCTCTGCAAATTGCCCCCTTGAGAGTGCCATCTGTTTCCTGCTGTGACCTTGAAAATTACACCAATCGTCCTCTTAGAAATGAAGTGATGACTTGCCCAAGCTCTTAGTTAGTGTTCCGGGGCTTGGGACACCTAATCCAGAGCCCTAGTTTTCCTTCCCTATAGCTAGCATACACAGAAACCAGAATGAAACCCCTGAAATTCTTGATTGCTCATGCAGGGTGTTGCTTAATGTACCTTCACAGTGCTGTGCTGAGCCACAATGGAGCCTGAGGCAAAAGGAAGAGTTACTAAGACCATTGGTCTCTTTATCTAACACTTTGATATTTTGTTCATCATGGATTTTTTGCATTAATTTTCCTTTTACATTATATTGCATTATTATATTTTTAGCCTGCTGATGAGTTTTTGTGCCCCAGGCAAGTGCCGTAATTGCCCCACCTGGGTCCCAGCCCTGTCCCTTGGCTCCCCCTCCCTTTCTCACAATCACCCCACACAGCTGGCCGTGGTCTTCAGAACTGACTCCAGGACCTGTTTCAGCACCTCCACCCTTCCTTTTCCTTTCCTCCGGTTTTACGTGTGACTTTCATTCCCTGGCTGATGCCACATCTTTGGGTGTTGTCAGCTAACGTTTTAGTGGTGATGGTTCTTAAATTTGAAACTAGTTGTGAGGAGCAGAAGCCCCTTTGTCAATTTGCTTTTAAGCACCAGCCAAGCGTGCCAGGTGCGTGTGTGCTAGGTGCTGAGGATAGAGATAGATGAGAAGAGGCAGACTTCCGGGAGTCTACATTGAGGGCTGAAGACAGACATAGTAAAGTCATGACAGTGGGGAGGGTATAGCTCAGTGGTAGGGTGCATGCCTAGCATGGACGAGGTCCTGGGTTCACTCCCCAGTATCGCCACTTAAAATGAATAAATAAACTTTACTTATGCAAAAAAAATTTTTTAAAGGGCAAACAAATAAATAAACCTAATTACCCACCCACCCCACCCCCCGCAAAAAAATTTTTTTTAAATAACAAAATATGGGAAAGGCTTTCAGGTGTGTATATAAAATGCTGTAAGTCTAGAGCAGCTACATCTGTTCCTTAAGAGTATGTGAAAGGAAGGATGCAGGGGAGGGAGGAAAAGAAGGGAGAGGAGGGAGGAAGGAAGGGTTGGCAGCAGCGAGAGGCAGGCTGGCCACGGACAGAGGTCTGAGAAAAGTGAGCCAAGAAGTCACCGCAGACAGCTCACCACTGCCCCGCTTGCACTTTTCTCTGTTGCTTTCCATATTTAGAACCTCTCGTGTCAGTCCACGTAACTGGCAGCCTTTTCTCCTTTAGATCTATTCTAAGGCACTAAGAAATGAGACTCTTTGCACTTCATTTCTCTTCCGTCAGAGAAGAGGCTGAGGTTACGTGCCCATGCACGTCACCACGACCTCATGACAAACGCACCCGTTCTGGACCCGGCTGTACTTTTCCCTTTGATGCAGGCAATGAGGGATTATTAAATGGCATTTCATTCTGATCTACTGGATAGATGTTAGTCATGGCATATTTTAGAGGAAGCCTGGAGGGAGTTTAGACAACAATGTCACTCCAAAGTCAAGGAAGCCATTGCACAAAATGAATAACCTCCCCGTCTCCTTCGCTGTTATTGATCTGCCGGTGTCTTGCTTTGACCTGTGCCGTCTTACTTTTTGCTGCTAGTTATTTTAAAACCTAAACTATGACTTGGGGGGTTAATGTCCAGGGTTGTTGTCTTTGAAGCAGGATTGATCACCTGGCTGGCTATAGAGAGATCTTTTTAGCCTAGACTTTGTTTCTGACTCATTGTGATCATCTGGGCAGATCATTTAATCTCTCTTCTTTCCTCCCATCATCACTGTTTGTTCGGAAGCCTTCTCGCCAAATCATTGCTTTCTTATTCCCAGTGTTTTGGAGGCTTAAC
This sequence comes from Camelus dromedarius, assembly GCF_036321535.1. Lineage (NCBI taxonomy): Eukaryota > Metazoa > Chordata > Mammalia > Artiodactyla > Camelidae > Camelus > Camelus dromedarius. The sequence goes on from NC_087438.1 coordinate 50,927,200, forward strand.
AGATGATGTCATTCAGTAATCCTTGATATGGAATCAAAATATTATTCTCTTTGGGTAGTTTCAAAGTACCTTATCTTCTGTTTCTGCTTTATAACTTCAACCTTCCCCTTTCCCAATCTTCTCAATTTCATTGCTTTCTACATTACAGCTTTTCTCTCTGATTCAGCTAAGCCACTCTCCATTATAATGCAGCATCTTTAATGGGACCCATTCCTAGCTAGTTTTTTGAAATGCAATTCTGTGAATATAATTTCTCCTTTTCTAACTATGGCTTTTAAAGTCTGTTAATGTTCTAATATGAAGTCATTCATTCGAATGTAATAAAAAGATGAAAAACAAATCCTCTACATGCACTCTTAAAACATTGTGATTGGATAAGACTAGTGAGAAAGTCCTATAATATTATTGATATAATTTAATAATAGCTGTCATTTAAGGCTATCCTCCACGTAGGGCATATATTATAATATTTAATTCCTATACAGGCATACCTTGGAGATACTGCAGGTTTGGTTCCAGACCACTGCAATAAAGTGAATATCATGCAGTAAAGCAAGTCACATAAATGTTTTGGCTTCCCAGTGCGTATAAAAGTTATGTTACCCTATACCGTCACCTGTTGTGTGTGTGTGTGTGTGTGTGTGTGTGTGTATGTGTGTAGGAGCAGTTTGGAGAAGAATGTCTCCATGGCGATGCTAACAAAGCCAGACCCCCAGAGTGGGATCAACAGCTGCATGCTGGGAGCAGGCCAAGGCTATGACTAGGTCTATGGGAAAGGAGAATAGGCCCATGGCATTGGGGATGAGTGTGCTGGAGCCTTCCTCCAGGCACAGACAGGGTGGGAAACAGGCCTGGCCTGTGTGAGGCCAAGCAAGTTGGGGTTAAGCCATTTTTCTTTTATTTTTTCAATCCTCTCAAGTTTCTTTATACCCTCTCTAAAATTCAGACACTTAAACAGTCCCAGGAGGGGAAGAAGGACATGGTGGCCAGTGTTTATGACCTTTGGGTGCCTTTCTTTTTCACGCTGTCTATGGTCTGAGGATCGTTGACAAGGTTGGACTATGGTAGGAAGGCCTCCTGCTTAAACAATTAAGAGGTAGTGCCTTCAGAACTTAGAATTGTCTTAAATATGCAAATATCAAGTTCTGACACCACTAGGCAAATTACAGCTTAATTTTGAATATTTATACATTACATGTGTAACCAGTTCCTTGAGTTAAAACCCTACATTATGGTCTTATTATTTGTAATAATTTTAATAGCAAAGAAAACATGGGTAGTAGCCATGTTCTCCATCAGGCAGAGGTAAAAACATGAATGTTTTTAGGATTTGTAGTTGCCTTGCTTAGCACAGAGACTGCAAAGGGGTAGGAAAGCCAAAAGTGGAGTATCCTCACATTTCCTACAATTTTGGACATAAAGGAGAAGCAATTCTCTTCTCACCTAATCAGTAAAGATAATCTCATGCTTAACTTATTTCTGGATCTCTAAGTCATTTGTTAAGCCCTGTAAATTTGCTGACGAGCAGTTTCAATAAAGCTTCTTGACAGTTCTCTACCAGAGTATGAAAGCCATCCAGGTATTAGAAGGCGTGAAATGGAATGACTCCAGCTTTCAGTGATTCTGAAGAATGATAAGGTCATGGTCACAGTTAGCTGGCCCGGGAGTGTGTCCATCCTGTATACATTCAGGCCACCTGATAGAGCGCGGAAATCCAGGAGTTCACAGAGTCACAAGTTAGCTTTCTACTAGGGAAATGCTTACAAGAAACTGGACCAGGATAAAGTAAAGACCAAGGGACAGAAAGAGAGCTTGAATTACATTACTGCAATATTCTTCAAAATCAGACTTTGGTGTCTTTTCAGCTTCTCTTTGGAGGTGAAAATGCCTCAAGTTTCTTCCTGAGAGACATGAGCAATTGCATGAATACTGTATTCTCTGACAATTTTCAGCATGATTCCATTCGAGGTTATGAGACAAGGCTGCATGATAAGGTTATTTGTATTTGGGTATTTTATGCATGTGTAACATTGTCACTTGGCTTTGCAAAATCGAAAATTCCCTGCATATCCACAGGTGAGGATAATTCAGCCTGTGGCAGGTCAAGTGAAATGCTCTCCCTTATTCTCTATCCCTGCCAGATTCTTTCCCCCACACTTCAGTTCACTAAGTTGTGTGTGAAATCATTGCCGGTGAATAATGCTGGACCACTCTGAAAATTTGTAGCTGAGAGCTGGACCCTCGTCATCACTGCGGGCTTTGTCACTGAGATAGGGTAACCCATGGTTACTGAGCTCAGATCAGTTAAGGGGCAGAGATCCTCCCCTCCTCACTGCTCTATAAAAGAGACCCAGCAAAGAGACCCTACCGGCTTCTAGCTCTCAGCCTCGACGAACGTGTGAGAAGCAAAGCTGGAGCCCTCCGGAGCAGAAAGCACCAGCTGCAGAGGCAAGGCCGGCATGGCTCCTACTTTCAAACTTCGATGTCACTTCATCCTGATCTGCCTGATGGCTCTAAGAGGGGAGAGCCGGTACCTAGAGGTGAGCGATCCCGGGCTGACCCATCACACCTTCCTTCCCTGAGTGTCCAGCTTTGAGGGGTGGGCAGGCTGCCTATGCTCTAGCTCTTCCTCCTCTATTTACTGTGCCTCGTTTCCCCTCGTTTCCCCTAAGGCTCCCTCCCTGCCTCTTCCTCCTTCCCTCTGGCGCCTGGGGATACCTTGGTCTGATACTACACCTTCCCGTCTTCTCTCTACCCGGGAGACGTTGACCCCGTCACTTTACTCTCTCTGCTGCGGGGCAGTGAGGGCGCCTCGTTCCTGGTCGGTCTCCTTTCCCCTTAAACTTTTCTGGACTGACCCATTTTCCTTGCCAGCTGCGAGAAGCGGTGGACCAGGACCCTTTCCTACTCTTCAGCGCCAACCTGAAGCGGGAGCTGGCGGGGGGGCAGCTGTACCGCCGCGCTCTGCGTGAGTCCGGGCTGCTGGGCTCGCATCCTCGGGCAGCGGGGAGGTGGGGAGGTGGGGGCTCTGCGCAGAGGGCAGGCGACTCCCGGGCATCGCCAGGAAGGGGCTGGCCACGATGGTCAGGGGTGCGCTTCCCATCGCGAACATCTGTCCGAGGAGGCAGGCGCTTTGGGGCGAGTTGGGGTGACGTCCCCAGGGGCGCGGGAGCTGGGCGCAGCTGGGACTCCTGGCGCATGGAGACGGGCTGCGGGGTGCCGGCACCGCCCTGGTTGCAGCCGCGGCCCCTCAGCCCCTCTACCCTTCCCCAGGGTGCCTGGACATGCTGAGCCTCCAAGGCCAGTTCACCTTCACCGCCGACCGGCCGCAGCTACACTGCGCCGCCTTCTTCATTGCGGAGCCCGAGGAGTTCATCACCATCCACTACGACCTAGTCTCCATCGACTGTGAGGGCGGGGACTTCCTGAAGGTGAGGAGCCCCCGCCCGGTGCAGCCCCAGCCGCCGGCGTGCTGCACGGGGAGCCGGGGACGCTGGTAATTAGATGCTCCGCTGCTGCCGGAGTTGGCGAGACCCCCAAGCAGCTCGAACCTCGCCCCAGGTGCCTAGGACGTTGCACAGTGGTTTAAATTCCCCTCTGAGCGCTCTGGGTTCTGGGCGTTTCGAAAGACTTGAACTCGCCGCGCGAACCCCTGTGCTGCAATCTGGGGCAGGTGAAGAGTGGTCCGAACCAACTAGCACGAGCGCTCCGGTCCATTCAGCCCGCGGGTCCGGGTTAGAAGCCGGCCCCACACGTCTGAGATAAGAGCCCGCCTCGCTCCTGCTGGTCCCTTTCTCTATGAAGCTGTTCCAGGCTCCCAGGGGCTGTCTTCAAAGCCTGGGTGACCCGATTTTGGATCCGAAGGGCACTGGCTGCTGGGAGGGATGCTGAGAAGGAATCTAGTCTGAGGCAGGTGGGAGGTGAGGATAAGACCCCACCCCCTCAGCATGCCCTGTAAGTCTAACGGGTCAGCTTGGGGTGGCTGCTGGAGTCTTACAGTCCAATTAAAATGAACATGATTAAAACCCCAAAGTGGAATTATTTTGGACACTGTCAAACGCAATAGAAGAGGGCTGATTTGGTGAAGTAATTTTTGTAGCTGGTGATTTTACTAACGTGAACTAGTTTGTGCTCATTAAATTGGGGACCTGTGGTGATTTTAAGAGTAAAGTCAGTAAACTCTGACCTTTTGTCTGATGAACTGCGCACTTTAACAAATGAAGAGGAGAAGTCCTGACTGGCATATCAGCCATCATTGTCTAAGTGTTGAAGAAGTTCTTGATATTTGAATATGTGATAAGAGAAAAAAAATGAGGGAAATGGGTGTGTGTAACTATTGGCAAGTAGGTAAAGCTGCTGCTCCAATTTTTCTTCTTGCTGTCTATTTTTGAGATATTTTGTTATATTTTAACAAGGAAAGAGAGAAATTGAAATCCGAGTTATGTTCCTGTGTAATTCTTCTGAAGGTAGGATGTGTGGAAAATATGAACAAGACAAAAGTGTGTATTGTCTGTAGTTTCATTTACCAAGGTAAATGATAAAGTTTAAGGAAGCTTATTTGCTTTGGAAGTTTAGAGTTTATAAAGGGGGAGCAATAAATAATTTAAAAAATGACTTGCAAACAATTCATGGTCAAAATATATACAAATGGAAAGCAAGTGTTCAGGGGGGTGTAGGCTGGCAATTCTTCACTTATGACAGAAGGTTTATTGCTGGGTAACCTTTTCCCCTTTTCAGCACGCCTATGACTTCAGGAGTTCATGAAAGTGATCATCTTTGTCTGTATTTTTTGTTGGAAGGTATTTGATGGTTGGATTCTCAAGGGGGAGAAGTTCCCCAGTTCCCAGGATCATCCTCTGCCCACGACTGAGCGGTACATAGATTTCTGTGAGAGTGGTCTTAGCCGAAGGAGCATCAGGTCCTCCCAGAATGTGGCCATGGTCTTCTTCCGGGTTCATGAACCAGGAAATGGATTCACATTAACCATAAAAACAGATCCTAACCTCTTTCGTAAGTGGACTCCCTGTCTTCTCAGTTAGAAGGCAGGATTTGAAAGGAGGGAGGGTCAAATCTGCTTTTCGAAGGTAGTGTCATTGCACAGAGTTAAGAAATTTGAAGTGGGGGAATTATATGAATAGAAATTCTTTTGTAATTACAAATGACCTAAAGGATATTTCCTATTCATTAGTATGAAAATCAAATCAGTTTTTAATTTATTTCCTAGGCTAGGTAAGATACTAATTTATGATGGATAGAATTCTATTTTTTTCTCCAGTCTTATTCTGATCTTCTGCTCTACTACAATGCATTCAGTGACAAACTTTAATCCCTCCAAGTCATTCCATTGACCTGGATAAGCTTGAGGGATCAGATATGAAGTTGCAGTCTTAGAGGTATTTGGGCAAATGCTGAAAGACTGCATATCTGGAATGTGTAGACAGATTTCATGCTCTGAGCAGAGGGTTGGACCAGAAGGCCTCAATGTTGCCTTCTGAGTCTGAAATCACTGCTCTAATTTAGCTCATTTCTGATGGATACACAAATAGATGCTATAAAGCTCAATAGTCCAGGCTTAAAACACATTATCTTAATCAAAATGCATTCATTTATCCACTTATTTTTTCCCATTAAGAGGAAAATTTTTATAAAAAATTAGGAAAAAAATCATCATTTTTGGTTGCATACAATACTAATATTAACACTTCATGTGGCTGAAGAATGAGGCATACCTAATCTGCCAAAAATAAGGTACTGACTAATTTTCCAATTTTTATTTTTAAAAAACAAAAAAAAATTTTTTTTGAAAGAAGCCCCACAAAAAGGCTATTTCCGAGGACTGGAGCAGAATAATCCTAGAGGATATATGTACTGTTTCTCCGATATCCTGTTTGGGTAGAAATCAGAAACCTTCTAGAATCATCAAGAAATTTCAGTTCCTTATCAAAATTAAGTGAAATCAAAAATATAAGAAGGAGGCAAGAGGTAGTTCAGACATACTCTGATCAGTCAGAAACTTCTGTCCCAGTAATTGGCCCAAAAAAAGTACAAACTCGGATGCTTTGAGTTTCATAGCTAGAAGAATAAATTTATTGTAAGTCTGGACTTGAGATACAAAACAAGATTTTAGAAAGTCTTGGGAGTAAATTATACATTAAGCATTTACCTTTTAGTCAACTTATCACTTAATGCCCAGTAAATATTTATCAGACATAAGCCTGCTTTCTATTTTTCTCAGCCTACTTTGTAACTGTTTTTATTATTTATTTACTTTATAATCTAAAAAGTAGCATATGGCTCCAAGCTGAGTTAATAAATGTTTCAGACAGACAGGATTTGAGTTGTGGCCTCACCTTTAAGACTTGATTCTTCCAGACTTCCACCTTGAACCCTAGTTAACGAAGGGCTCCTAGAACTTCTACCAGCTAGTATTGTTTGGTTGGTTATTTTTTTTTAATTCTTATTTTTTATTGAAGTGTAGTCAATTTACAATGTTAGTTTCAGGTATACGGCAAAGCAATTCAGTTATATATATGTATATTTTTCAGATTTTTTTAGTATTGCTTTGTTGGTTATTAATTTATGTCTTGTGGTTGTTATTAACAAGGTAATCCCCTGAATTAAGATTAGAAGACACCTTGCAGCCCAGGGACTCTTGATAATGTCCCTACATGACTGATGGTTTTATTTCCCAACTCCTTCCAGTCTTCAAATTGCCTTTGTGATATGTACTCTCTTTTGGGCCACAAGCCCCTAGACCGTGAACAGGAACTTAGAATAAGGATAAGATAGATTTTTATAAAAGCGCAGTATACCAAGTAGTGAAAATGTGATTTTGTTTTTCCACAAAGCCTGCAACGTCATCTCCCAGACCCCAAATGGAAGGTTTACTCTGGTAGTTCCACATCAGCATCGCAACTGCAGCTTCTCCATCATTTATCCTGTGGTGATCAAAATATCTGATCTCACCCTGGGACACTTAAATGGTCTGCAGTTAAAGGTGAGCTGCTTCCTTGCTTTCCAATCACTTCCTAAGGCCCCAGTTTTATCAGAGCAAAAGTAATCAGACAGGGCAAACTTGTACTGAGCGAATTGGAACGGTCTGTCCTCCTCTTTGACAGTTGCATCTCACGTGAGCTTGTCCTCACTGCTTTACTAAACCCCTCTTCTATTTCCGTTGTGCTACAGGATGCACACTCAGGTGCCCCTTCTGACTCTCTCAGTACTTTCTTGTGATGCAAGGAATGTTTTCAATTGGTGAAGTTGTGGCATATAATTACAATTGAACTCTCTTGTACTTGCCTCTTTTACAAAAATTCTCTCCTAGCAGAACCTAGTGTGAGTCATCTACACAGCTGCTTTTCTGATTATTGGAATTCTCTTTTGACATGAAGGAAGTATCTCATCGACAGAGCTGTGTTATGAAGGAATGCTAAGTGTAGCAGAAAATACAAAATTGGATTTTTATATTGCAAAATGTGGTAAAGTTTTGAAGTGGTTTTTTTTTTCATCACATTTAATTCCATACATTTTGCAACCAAACATTAGCTGAGAATCCCATCAACTTTTTTCCCCATGAACTTCTGTATGGACTTGACAACTAATGGTGAGCCTGAGCACATTTATCTGCACTGGTAGCTTGTGTCCGCTGAGTCATCTTCATTTCCTTTTACTTTCTTTTATGCCAAGGTTAAGATAGCTTATGTATTTGCTGGCATCAAAGATAGTCATATTTCCTGATCATAAAGATTTTGGCAAAAACCAAGTAAATAGGACTAGGGCTGAGAACAGCAGTAGATCCAATTTTCCGTAAGTCCTAAATTCATAGGCCAGTGCCTACCTTTTTTCTCCAAGTTGGACCTTAGTTGAAGAATAATCCTTTGATAAACACCAGGACAAGTGGATGTCTCTGGCATAGCCTTACTGGCTTGAGATTGTTTGTATATCCTTCTTGATATATAAAAAAGAGAGAGCAAGTGTGATAGATTGGGGGGTCTGCACTTTAGTTATTCTTGGCTATGAGGAGTCATCTTAGTGCCTACTGTTTAAAAAATGTTAAGTCTGCAGAGTTCTATGTATCTGTTGCTTTACAAGAGTTTTGAGGGATTTTTTGTTTTGTTTTTGAGTGCTTACCATATGCAAGGCATTAATCTAAATGCTGGAAATTAGCAACAAACAAAGCACGTTCTGCTTACGTGGAACCTGCATTCCAATGGGAGAAGAGGCAAAGATAGAATGTATTTCAAATAGTAGTGAGTGTCCCACAGAAAAGGAAGTGGAGTGGTGGCTGGTACAAGGGAGTAGAGGGAGGGGTGGGCAGCTACTTGAGATAAGACAGTCAGGAAAGAAATCTTCTGAGGATGAGTCATTTAAAGTGAGACTTGAGTGATAGGTAAGAAGGAGCCAGCAGCCACAGGAAGAGCTGGGAACAGAGGAACAGCAGTGCAGAGGCTCAGAGGCAGGAATGGACTTGCTGAGCTCTAGAGATGGAAAGAAGGAAAGATACGGTGGAGGAGGAGGTGGGGGGGCATGATATGATACAGCATCAGGGAGATGGGCTAGGCCAGGGCGTGGAGAGCCCAGCAGGTCACATTAAAGAGTTTGGGTTTATTCTGAGGGCAGTGGGAAACCACCGAAGGAATTCAGGCAGGAAAGTGACATAATCCGTTTGATTATGCTCAGGTGGGGTGAGGGCGTTTGGGCGTTGTTGGCCTCATGACCGAACTAATTAACGAAGTCCAAGGTGGGAGGGAGAGGATTACCTAAAGGTCATTCTGGCTTCCACAGATGATGATGAATGGACTGTAGGGGCCAGAGTGAAGCAAAAGTACACCTAAAGGGCCACTGTCATAGTCTAGGCAAGAGATGATGGTGACTTAGTCCAGGGAGGTGGAACCTCAGCAAAGAACTCTTGAGGATCACTGTTAAGGTGTGAACCCTAGAGGTCCCTACACAACTCAGCTTCTGCCACTATTTATAAGAACAGCTGGGAGGTTTGGAAATAGAAAAGTCACTGAATGCCAAGGAGTATGTGCACCCAACTTCCTTGTTTCTTTGTTTTGTTCCCCTTATTTTAGCTTCTGCCTCTTCCCAGCTTCCTTATTTCACATTTCTCTCTCCCCAGCCCGCCTTTCCCCCTTCACCTCCTCCTGCTGAAATCTGGAACCTATAGAACCAGGTGGAAAGTTTAGTCTTGAGATGTTCCCCCTGGACATCCTCTGCTCAAAGGAAAGGCAATTAGGTTTTTTTTCCCCTTTACCTCTAAATGGCTTATTCAGCTCTTCATACAAGAACATGGGCCCAATACACAGTGGGGCTAATTAACCCTCTCATCATTTGATGAGATTGTGTGTAAAGCACCTAAGTGTAGAACCCAGCACACAGTTGGTGCTTTAAAAATCTATGTCTCCCACCTGCTTCTTCTCATTAGCCAAGCAGTTGCTGTCGTATTGTTTTTTATTTATTGTTTAGTGCTAGTTGTATTTCAGTATCTCCCAAATGTTGGGGTGGGTGTGTTCATGTGTGTGTGTGTTTAACATTCTCTGGTTTAGATTTTGTCCCTACGTGGCAGGGTCTATCTGGTTAACTTCTAAGCACCTTGCCACCCTCCGCTGGATCTCTTGATGAGTGTGCCTCAGTGAATCAGAGCATCACAGGCAAACCGCCTGTGTAATTTGTAGAGGACAGTACAAAATGAAAATGCCAGGGCCTTATTAAAAATTAAGAATTTCAAGGGGAGAGGGTATGGCTCAGTGGTAGAGTACGTGCCTAGCATGCACAAGGTCCTGGGTTCGATCCCTAGTACCTCCATTAAAATAAATAAATAAGTAAACCTAATTACCTGCCCCCCTTCCCCCCCAAAAAAGAATTTCAAGACAGTGACAGCATTAAGCCAAGCACTAGGCCCATGTAAGTGTGGGCCCTATGGGCATGGGGGGCGGCAGGACCACGAGGCCAGCCCTAATCACAGGAGACAGGTGACCCAAAGTGCCACATCTGGGACTGAGAAGGGCTGCTTTGTTTGTGTGGGAAAGTGATGCACAGGAATTGCTGTGGACGAGACTGTGTGGAAAGGACAAAGGGAAGCAGGAAAAGGTGGTTGCAGTGGGTCACACAAAGCCTTTGAATAGATTCTTGTTTTGAGTAGCTTGAAATCAATTTATTTTGTTGGACGGAGAAAGGGGATGGTAACTCTAGCTAATTTGAGCCCCAAATTATAGTTCTCTTCTTTCTTTAATATTCTTTAATAACTAACCTAAATCCTTATCAGTAGAAATGATAAGGATTGTCTGCAGAGAAAGTCTTCTATAAAGAAGAGGAAAAGAGGTAAGTTGAAGGAAGAACTATGTGGAAGCTCTATTTATAAAAACTCTGAATGCATGCACTAAGAAATTCCAATAATTCAGTATGTGTGTCCAAATGGTTTTAAAAGCAAAGCATTTTCAGATTCAACTTTCATACATCTCATATGGTGTTTACAGATGCCCATTTCATCATTCTAGTCCTTGAGCTTATAAAAAAAATTTTTTTTGAATGCACACACATTTTAAAAACATGATTACTCAACTGATTTAGACAAGCAAATCTTCAGATTCTTTTTTCTTTTAAAGGTCGTTTAATCTCTGGGGTCTTGGATTTTAAATTAAATAGCACTGACAGGGTGTCTAGGGCTGATGGAGTGAATTCACCAACTTACCATTGATAAAATAGTTCAACTTCCTTAACTGGTTTAAATACATCTTCCTCTGCTGCTTGGTTCTCTCAGAAGTCCTCAACAGGCTGCGGGGGAATTGGAGACTTCGTGGAGCTGCTGGGAGGAACTGGACTGGATCCCTCCAAGATGACACCTTTAGCTGATCTCTGCTATCCCTTCCGCGGCCCTGGTGAGATGTTGCTTTAATTATTATTCATGTGCCTATCAAGACTGTTTCCTTCAATAAAACACCTCAAATTTTTTATCCATGGGAGGGCAAGTTGCAGCAAAAAACTTCTGTTTTGCGCATTGAGCCAGTGTGAGGATTTTTACGTTTGAGCTGATGTACAGTATCGAGAATGTGTGACCACAACATCTGACATTGGGAGAGAAACCTATAAAGTAATAAGGTTGTCTGTTTAAGGTTGGCCACAGGTAAAACTATGAATAAGACAAAACTTTTTGGTTCTGTGCTCTTTCCACCTTCTTGAAGATCCCTACTTTCATCTTCTAGAGACTAAAGAGTTTATCTACTAACTGAAAACTGACTGAAACTTGTTCAAATAGTGACTGTATCATCAATTAGTGTGGTAATGAAGTAATACCTAAATAACTTTACCATATATCTGTGCGTATTACTCATAGTAGATACATTAAAAAGTGATACGCTTTATTAGAAATTCTCAGAACTGCTGAATGTCCCCAACTTCCAGCAGCAAAACCAGCCTCTGAAAGACCACTGCAAAAATAGGGAAACTCGGAAATCTAAAAGTGGTCACCAGTAATAAAGGCCCAGTTTAGCGCAGAGCATGCCAAACAGAACCAGATCTTCTTTGTTATGCATCAATGAAGAGTCTGCATTTGATTAGGCTCAGGTGGGGTCAGGGGGTGGGAATTGCTGACTTAAAACCGAATTAATTAACGAAGTCCAAGCAGGGAAGGAGACGGTTACCTAAAACATTTCAATGAAGGTCACTCCCATATCTGGACTTCAGATAAGGAATGGGGGTTATCTTTTAAAGAGACAAAAGTGAAACAGGAGAAGAGTCTTTCATCTCTTACCGTGGTCCCCTTCCTCTCTTGTACCACAGATCACTAACCAACTAAATAATGAAGCTACAAATCAGACATCCTTTTCATCGGCTGTTACCTGTTTGAATTACAGGTCTGCCCACCAGTATTTCCTCTCTCTGAGCTAAACAAACTTCTCCCAGATAGAATTAATATGCACAAGTAAAGGGAAAAGATTTCTAAAAACCCACTTTGTGGAAAAGTTGGGGATTAGTTATACTGATTTACACTTGAGCCCTGGTTTAAGCTGGTTCATTGTGGCTCCTCCCCCTCTTTGTGTGTGTTCCCGGAGGGGCTGGATCCTTCCATGTCAACAGAGGGCACCTGTGAGGAGATGCATTTGCGCTGGATTAAAAGATTAGACTGAGCTGAAAGACACTCGTGCCTTAAATTTTAGATAATTGGAGTCACAGTAATTTGGTGCATGAATGTTACCACTCGATTTAGGTAAAAGGTGTGACTGAGGCCAAAAAAACCACTTGTGCCTATGTTATCTAGATAACTGAAACCCATCTTAAGATGATTTGAAGGCTTGAATTATCTGACTCATTGGTTCATTTTAGAGTTCACTTTTTTCTTTCACTCACATGTTTCCATGAAGTCGCTCAGACAATGAAGAACTGTTAGGTACCCTGGCCATTATGTTGGATTTTATTAGGAAGTATGTCAAATAATAAACAAATGATATGCACATTAAGTAAAGGAAAGAAAGCATGTTATGTAGATCAAAGCTCAGAGGCAGATCAGAAAAGAATGACCTTCCAAATCAGATTAAAAAAATTAACTTTGGACCTCCTCACAGAAACTCAACCTAGACTCCCTGGTGCCTATATTAAAATAATTTTAGGATTTATATTTACTATGTCTCCAATTTGGCTTTTACCTACATGACTCCATCTGGCTGTTTTACTTCATTTAAACCCAGATGCATGTTTGTAAAGTACCTGTTATACAATGATAATAATGTTTCTCAGAAGTGAGGCCTTATAGAGACAAAGGGGGGGGGGAAGATTGAGAAAATTAAAACAGCAGAAAGCATTACTGTAGGGCAGACAGATCTTGCCTCAGGAACCAGCTTGAGACTGGAGAAATAAAAGCAATTTTAATAAACATACTGAGTTTCACAAAACAGAAACAGACTCATATAGGTACAGAGAACAAACAGATGGTTGCCAGGAGGGAGGGGAGTGGAGAATCAAAAAGAAAAAATTGTTAGGGGCAGGGTATAGATCAGTGGTAGAGTGCGTGCTTAGCATGCACAGATCCTGGGTTCAATCCCCAGTACCTCCATGAAAAAAAAAAAGAAAAAGAAAATGGTAACTATGTGAGGTAATGAACACTAGTTAGCTTGCTTGTGGTGATCACATTGTACGCCTTAAATACACACAATTTCTGTCAATTATGCCTCAATAAAGCTGAAAAAAGTTTGTTAAAAGGATGCCTAAAAACCACACACAGCTTCAATACATAACTGCTCAGGCACATCTGCACTTGAAGATACATAAACACTGCCAGATGCTTATCAAAATAATGAATAAGATTGGATTTAAGAGAAGTAAGGATATCAAAAGTCATTCCATATAAGAAGTACAGAAAAAATTAGAAGGACAATTTGCAGGTGAACAAGAACAAAAACAAGTCTATTCAGTGTATGTCTAAACCATGCAAATAATTTTTTGTTTATACATAAGACAGAATTATTTTCTAGGCTCAAAAAATAATTAACAGGTGATTTTTTTTAAATTTGGTCAACGTAAATGTCTCACAGTACATACACCTCATCCTTTAGCCCTGCCCACTAAATGCCATTTGCACCTCCAGATATTACCAAAATCTGCCCCTGCAAATTTCCAACCTGTCCCTAGAGGGCAGTACTGCCCCCACTGAGAACACAACTACAGCAATGGTGCAGATGGACCGACGCTTGCCTTTACCACCAAAGCTTTGCAGGTAGGAGAACATAAAAAGTACAAAGAGGTATCTTCTTACCTCTTTGCAGCCAGTCTTATTTGAGTAACGGTGTTCTTGCCCATGAGGAGTAAGGTTGAGTTCAATTTCACTATTCTATAATTAATTATACAGTTGACCCTTGAACAACAGAGGTTTAAACTGCGGAGGTCTGCTTAGTAGGCGAATTTTTTTCAGCCGTATATACTGCAGTAGTACGCGACCCCCGGCTGGTTGAACCCGAGGATCTGGAACCTCGGATCTGGAGGAACTGTGGGAATGGAGGGCAGACTATAAACTATATGCAGATTTTCAGCTGTGGGGAAGTCCTCGCCCTTAGCCTGCACATCGTTTAAGGGTCAGCTGTATATTATAATAAAGGTGAAAACAAAGACGTTTCACCTGATGGCAGATGCCTGGTTTGAGTATGTGAGAGGAAGATGCAGCCCCTTGCTTTCTTTGTGTTTAAATGATCTCTTGGTCAGAAATGGTTCGACCGTGTGGTTTCTAACTGCTGGGAAACTTTCACTTTTTCCATGAATTATAGCCCAGATGAAAATTGGCTGTGACAACACGGTGGTGCGCTTGGTCTCCAGTGGAAAACATATAAATCGTGTGACTTTTGAGTACCGCCAGCTGGAACCGTATGAAATGGAAAACCCAAGTGGAAACAGTATCCAGGAATTCTGTTTGTCTAGTCTTTGAATAACCCTGTCAGTGATTTCCATGCTGCTAGCTAAATGAATTTTTAATGTCTATTATATATGATTTTGATGACCAGCTAGTTAAGAGCCTTCCATACCAATCAGTATTCCCAACCTTGAGCACGTATCTCTCTCTCTCTCTCACACACACACACACCCAACCTTGAGCACGTATCTCTCTCTCTGTCACACACACACACACACACACTAATTTTTGTACCTTGCTTCTTTTTCATTTGTAATGTATAAATGACCACATGGTGGAAAATGAGCCCCCCCTTTGGTAGAAAAACAGTTTTCTGTACTTCTTTGAAACCTGAGCTGGTAAGGCAAGTGCAAAGAAATGTGTAATGAAAAATTGTATCTCAAGGAAAAATACTACAAAGAAATTAAAATGATAGCATTCTTACCAGCTTTATACAGAAAACAAATGTCTGCATATCAAAGTAGTTGCACCTGTTTATTTTCTGCTTATTATTCTGTTTACAATAGATAATCGTTGTACCTAGTGTTATTTACTGATTGGTTACACCTTGTTTTTAACAAAACACTGTAGCATGGGAAATGTTTTGCATCCGTAAATACAAACACAAATAAATATATTCAGAATGTTGGCACCTCAACATTGTGCTTTGTGTTCCGAAACAGTCCCCTCCCCTATTACCATCCGAAAGTAATGTTCTCAGGTGGTACAGAACCAAATGCTGAAATAAATTATTTTAGACTTCTTAGAGCTCGGAGAACTCTGGGCTGTGGAATTGGAATTATTTTGAGCAGGAGGTATAATTGCAGTGTTTGCGGGAACAGCACTAATTGATTGGTCCTGATAGGGAAGCAGGATTCGGGGATCCCTTCCCCATTGTCCTCCAAGAAAACTGAGAATCCGTATCTTTGTCACAGTGAACGTCCTTGTCAACAAGGACAACAAAGAACTTAAACTCTCATAGACACAGTTTGCCAAAATCTGAGTACTTTTCTGGTACTGAGGACAATTTATTGTTGATTGAGCCTTGTCCATGTTTGGCTTGAGACCAAGCATATGGTCTGTAAAAGACACCTTGGGGTCAAAAATGAGGTCCTGAACAACAAAGGAAATACTCCTAAGTCAACACCCCTCTTTACTTTGTTTTTGGGGTTTTTTTTCTGTATATACGTATTTTTATTGAAGTACAGTCAGTTTACAATGTTGTGTCAATTTCTGGTGTACAGCGTAATGCTTCAGTCATACATGAACATACATATATTCATTTTCATATTCTTTTTCACCACAAGTTACTACAAGATATTGAATATAGTTCCCTGTGCTATACAGTATGAACTTGTTGTTTATTTTATATATATTAGTTAGTATCTGCAAATCTCAAACTCCCAATTTATCCCTTCCCACCTCCTTCCCCTCCTGGTAACTGTAAGTTTGTTTTCTATGTCTTTGAGTCTGTTCCTGTTTTATAAATAAGTTAGTTTATCTTTTTTTATTTTAAATTCCACATATAAGTTATATTATATGGTATTTTTCTTTCTCTTTCTGGCTTACTTCACTTAGAATGACAGTCTCCAGGTCCATCCATGTCGCTGCAAATGGCATTATTTTGTTATTTTTTATGGCTGAGTAGTATTCCATTGTGTGTGTGTGTGTGTGTGTGTGTACATATATATATATATATATATATACACCACAGCTTCTTTATCCAGTCACCTTCTGTTGGACATTTAGGTTGTTTCCATGTCTTGGCTGTTGTAAATAGTGCTGCTATGAACTTTGGGGTGCATGTATCTTTTTGAGTTAAGGTTCCGTCTGGATATATGCCCAAGAGTGGGATTGATGGATTATATGGTAAGTCTATTTTTAGTCTTTTGAGGAATCTCCATACTGTTTTCCACAATGACTGCACCAAACTACATACCCATTAGCAGCATAAGAGGGTTCCCTTTTCTCCACACCCTCTCCAGCAATTATTGTTTGTGGACTTTTTAATGATGGCCTTCCTGACTGGTGTGAGGTGATACCTCATTGTAGTTTTGATTTGCATTTCTCTGATAATCAGCAATATTGAGCATTTTCTCATGTGCCTATTGGCCATTTGTATGTCTTCATTGAAGAATTGCTTGTTTAGGTCTTCCACCCATTTTTGGATTGGGTTGTTTGTTTTTTTGCTATCAAGTTGTATGAGCTATTTGTATATTCTGGAAGTTAAGCCTTTGTCAGTCTCACCTTTTGCAAATATTTTCTCCCATTCTGTAAGTTCTCTTTTTGTTTTGCTTATGGTTTCCTTTGCTGTGCAAAAGCTAGTAAGTTTAATTAGGTCCCATTTATTTATTTTGGTTTTATTTCTATTGCCTGGGTAGACTGCCCTAGGAGAACATTGCTAAGATTTATGACAGAAAATGTTTTGCCTGTGTTTTCTTCTAGGAGATTTATCGTGTCTTGTCTTATATTTAAGTCTTTAAGCCATTGTGAGTTTATTTTTGTTTATGATAAGGGAGTATTCTAACTTCATTGATTTACATGTAGCTGTCCAGTTATCCCAACACCATTTGCTGAAGAGACTGTCTTCATTCCATTGTATGTTCTTGCCTCCTTTGTCAAAGATGAATTGATCAGAAGTTTGTGGATTTATTTCTGGGCTCTCTATTCTGTTCCATTGATCTGTATATTTATTTCCATACAACTACCATGCTGTTTTGATTACTGTAGCTTAGTAGTTTTGTCTGGAGTCTGGGGGGGTTATTCCTCCAGCTTCATTCTTTCTCTTCAGTATTGCTTTGGCAATTCTGGGTCTTTTGTGATTCCATATAAATTTTAGGATTATTTGTTCTAGTTCTGTGAAAAATGTCCAGGGTAATTTGATAGGGATTGCATTAAATCTGTAGATTGCTTTGGGTAGTATGGCCATTTTATGTTTTTGTAACATCAGATTGTTAGATTTTTTTTCTTAGAATGGTCTTACTGCTACATCTCAATTCACTGAAATGGGGTGGTTTATTTGCAGGGTTCATAAAATTGATGCCCTGTCTTGACATCTGCTCAGTGAAAGCTAATCTTCCACCCATCATGTCTGGGCTTTTTAACAGGAGTCTCTGCAAATCTTTCCTCTCTTGGCCTTCCTGGTGAAAAACAGCTTGCTTACATTGAGTCCCCCTTAAGGGACACTGAAATGCCAACCCCAGGATATAGGTAGGAAAGGGTGAGTCTGGCATAACTTTCTCTAAGGCTAACAAGCAAAATCAACAACAACAACAACAAAACTGTTCCTAAGATGGTCAAACATTAACAAAATGTTTGGCTTTATTCTTAACTTAAGTAATAAAAAAACAAATATTTATTGAATACTTAGTAAGTTTCTAGCACTGTTCTACAAACTTCCCATGAATCAGAACATTTAAACCTATCTCCGTTTTATAAATGGAGAAACTGAAGCAGAGAGAATTAAAAGTGAGTTGCGTCCAATCACACAGAAAGCAACAGTCAGGATGCAGGCTCCAGGGATCGGACCGCGGAGCCTGCCCAGTTCATTACTGCACCACCTGCTCGAGGCTGTCACTAGAATAAAGCATGAAACACTGCTATCACACAGGGTTTCTGCCAGACTACAGCGACACTGAAAGCTTTCTGGTCCTTACTCCTTTATCAAAACACACCCTTCAAGATGATTTTTAGGGCATTTGTCTAAGGATCTGATAACCAATCAGTCTCAATTCCAATTCGCAGCATGGTCCAATGTGATGGCTGATTTTGTATGTCAACCTGGCTAGGCCACGGCCCCCCTGATATTTGGTTAAATGTTTGTCAAGATGTAGCTGTGAAGGTATTTTTTAGACGAGATTGACATTTAAATCAGTAGACTTCGAGTAGTGTAGATTACCCTTTATAATGTAGCTGGGGCTCATCCAATCAGTTGAAGGTCTTAAGAGAAAAAAAAATGGAGGTCTTCTAAAGAAAAGGGAACATCCCATTGGTTCTGCTTTTCTGGAGAATCCTGACTAACACACTACATACTACTAACTTCTTTTCTGCAAATCTTTGCCTCGGACCCAGCCATAATGTGCTATAAGCAAAGCTATTGCTAAATCCCTGTTTACTAGTGGTGGGTCTGAGGTGCTTATGTCTTTTCCTTCTTCACACAGTTCTGTATGGCTTCCTGGTCACATTTACACCAACCTCATATACAGGAGCACAAAAGGACCAAGGAGTGGACACCAACAGATTCACTCCCGCCTTCCCCGCATCACCTGGTCCACTTACCTGAGAACCAGGTGTTGAAGAAAGGACCAAAATAAAACCCAGCTCTCACCCAAATAAGCTGTTTATGAAAAGAAAAGTCCATGATGCAAATGGCTGTGAGTCATCATTGCCCCATTTTTAGGAGGAACTGTAGAAAGAACAGCCAACAGTTACACAGAAACTGAAGATTATGCCTATGTAAATTCCAAGCAATATTCTATTTATAACCCATGCTAATTAAATGTTATTACTTAACATTCATGATTAACAAAAGTTTTCTGGCTGTTGTCGAATCTCAAGTGAAAGGCTTCTAGCTGCCTTCATTTTTTCTCAATGAAACCAATTTGGAAGACTCTTCCAAAGTGACGTCTTTAATTGGAAAGTACTCTCCCTCGTGCATGAATGAACAATATGTTTCCTCAGGGCATTGATAAAATGTGCTCTACCCAGGGCTGCAGAAACATCTGGAATGTAACTGTGTAATGAGACAAGAACAGAATATTATGGGGAGAAAAACTCAGAAGTTTTTTTCCTCAGACATCTGAGAGGGCCACTGGATGGTAGGTGGGCATTTTGTTTCTCCTCATTGTAAAAGATGAATATTCTCAGAGACTTTACAGATTTTTAAAAGAGGTCTCTTGAAAATTACTACTTCAGAAAGTGATGTCATAAAGATGCTGTGAATAACTGATCACTTCTATTCATTAAATGAATGTAAGTGAACAAAATTAGTAATTCAAGGTAACCCCTCTGCTGTGGACTGAATGTTTAAGTCCCCCTCAAAATTCGTATGTTGAAATCCTAACCCCCAGTGTGGTGGTACCTTGAGGGGGGGCCTTTGGGAGAAGACAGGGATTACTGTCCTCGTAAAAGAGGACCAAGAGAGCCCCCCTCCCTTTCTGCCACTTGAGGTTACAGAGAAAAGACAGCCATCTAGGAAGTGGGTCCTCATCAGACCCTGAATCTGCTCACGCCCTGGCCCTGGCCTTCCCAGACTACAAAACTGTGAGGAATAATTGTTTGCTGTTATTAGCCATCTACCCTGTGGTATTTTTCTTATACCAGCCCGGAGAGACTAAGTCACTCTCCTGGGCCTGATTCATCTGCTAACTCCCCTTGTAGTTATTTTGTTCTGTTTTGTTTTTATTCTTAAATAATCTAGTAAAGTACCTCAGTTCCTCATTTCACATCTTTATGTATGTAGATTTTAATTTAATTAATACTAAATTTTTGCACTAACACATCTTTTAGTCCCAGAGTAAACTTCATCTCTATACAAGTAATAAGTCTAACATTTATTTAGTGTTTATTATATAATACAAAGCATTGTGAAATGGCTTACATCTATTATCTCAGTTAATCTTACAACAATCTTACAACACACTTACTACAACCAGAGAGGTAGGTAGGATTATTGTCTTTATTTTACAAATTAAGGAACTGAGGAAGAAAGAGGTTAAACACTTACACAAGGTCATAAGCTACACATCCATTAGGGAAAGTAATTCATATTCCTTTGTCAAGATGAATTCCTGGCAAAATTGATTCATCTCATTCCTAATTATCAATCATTTTTTTCTCTTTTTTTTTTTGTAGGGGGGAGGTAATTAGATTTATTTGTTTATTTATTTAATGGTGGTACTGGGGGTTGAACCCAGGACCTTGCGTATACTACGCACGTGCTTTACCACTGAGCGATACCCTCCCCCAATCATTTTTTACTCTGTTTTACAGTCCGGCCTCACCTCTTCTATTACAACCCATCCTGTTCCCTCCTCCTCTCCCCACATAAAAAAAGTTCAACGTCTGGGAAAAAATATATGTAGATAATTCAATGGTTGCTTTTTTTAAAATTTGCTTTTTAATGGAAGTATCTGGGTTGCTTCCTCTTTCTCAATTCAGTATATCTAGCATCTGGCTTGTTGTGTATCATATATCTGTTAGGAATGGAGGAAAGTCCTTCAAACTTGGTGTTCTGGCTCTCCAAACATTTTTGCACTGATTCTTAGGTCAAGGTTTAGACAGGAAATTCGTTGCCACAATGAATGGGAACATAAAGGCCTGACCCAGCGTCCTGCCTGGAAGAAACAAAGCTTGCTTTCGAGCTTTTGTTTGGCAAAGTTTCCAGGCGGTATTTCTAGACCAAAAGCCTCCTCCATTTGATACTGCTGGAACATGGTCCCTGATTCACAGCCTACAGTCTCTGAGCTGACTCGGTGAGCTCAGGGTCAGAGGGACAGGTCTCCTAACTAGTCAGGGCACGATGGAAGCCTGGGGACAAAATACCTGGCACAGACTGGAAACACCTTCTTACAATAAGCTGAATTGCCAACCCTTTCTCTTGCTGCAGAAAACAGTGACTGTTCTCTACTTTTTGTGTGAAATCTTATCAGGCTACCAAGGCTAAGGAAAAAGAAAATGTTGCCTCAAAAGAGAAAAGCCTTGTACACAGATGCTGGTGGTGGTATAATTTAAAGGGAAGTTTGTATTTGGCAGTGCTTCTTAAACGATAAAGTGAATTATGAATCTCCTGGGGATCAAAGGGCAAATTCTGACTCTGCGTTGGGATCTGAAACTCTACTTTTTCCAACAGCCCCTGAGAGTTGCTGGTGCCCACAGTCCATGAACCACGAGGGTACCAGGGCCTGCGTGGGGAAGGGAGATTGCCTTTCAGTGTCGCTAGCCAATGGTTGGTTTATTTGTTTTGGCTTTTCTTGAAGGCTTGTGCTAAATGATAAAATCGACCTCACTTTTTTTCCACTTGTCACTTGTGTTTGGAGAAACACAACTGAAGGAGCAAGCTGTAATTTGTGAATTGCAGACACATTAATAAAAGAAAGCTCCAGAGGGAGAACCCATGACCAGCCTGTTGCCATGACACTGGGTTAATGACGTTGCGCTGGCAGAGTGATTCTCCCTGGAGTGAGTATCAAGTGACACCATCTTAATTACTCCTGGAAAAGACTGCCCTGCTTCCAGCAAAGAATTATTTCCTGATCGATACCCCCATCTTGTTAAGTATGCTTTCTGACCATTTATAACCAAACATCTGATGCACTTGCCCTGAGAGGGAAACCCACCTTCTCAGTTATCTCTACTCAACAGCAGCTCCACCCCAAATGGCACACAAACACTTCTACACTGAGCTATTCGGGATTGTTTGAAACTCTTCATTATTTGTTAAGCTTCAGTGATTTTTGACTATAGATGGAAAACTGAGAAAGGAACACAACTTCCATTTTAGCAACTGCTTGTGGGGAAGGCCTTGGTGTGGGAGAAGGCAGAGGGGCTGTCTCAAGGTCTCTCGGAGGCATCTTCCTGATCTCAGCCACCCATCACTCTCCCTTCTCATTTGTGGTCATGGCCCAGGGGACTCGTGGCCTCTGTCCCACCTGATGCCTGCTGAGACCTGGGCTAGGAGGGCAGTGCAGCTCTCACTTCCCCTCCTGGTTCTCTCTTTCACTTCCCTCCATAGCATCTCCACACTGAGCTGAAGTTTTTCCTAGGTATAGTGGGTTGAATAGTGCCCCCCCCCAATTCATGTCTACCAGGAACCTCAGAATGGGATCTTATTTAGTAAAAGAGTCTTTGCAGATGTAATTAGTTAAGACAAGGTCACACTGGCTTAGGATGAGCCTTAAATCCAACAACTGATGTCTTTATAAAAGCAAAGGACGCATGGATACTCAGGAGACACACAAAGAAGAAGCCGATTTAACAATGGAGGCAGACATTGGAGTGATGCAGTTAGAAGCCAGAAGCTTCCAAAGATTGCCAGCAAGCTAGGAAAAGACAAGGAAGGATTCCCCTAAGAGACTTCAGAGGGAGCATGGCCATGCCAATACCTTGATTTCATAGTTCTGGCTTCCAGAACTGTGAGAGGATAAATTTCTGTTGTTGGAAGCTACTCATTTTGTGGTACTTTGTTATGGTGGCCCTGGGAAACAACACAATGGGTGAGGGAACTTAAAGGAATTAAAAGGTATGCTGGAAAGAATTGAAAACTGTGGAAAATATGACTTCTCCTTCAGTCTAAAGAAAAACTCTCGGAGAATTCAGCCCTTCAGAGGGCTCCACCATTTCCTCCCCATGCTCAGAGTTCAGGCCAGGACTTTCTACGGGAGCGTCTTCTCCAGACTTCCACAGTTCAAATGTCCATCCAGCTCCAGGGAAATCTCACACACTACCGTTAGGGATGGTCTCAGTCTAGGACTGATCTACCTTCCCTGACAATTTCTGATAATAGTCCTTAGCTGGGTTTTTTCCTAATTTGGAGTTATCCAGCCAAGAGTCATAATACAAGGGAAGGGCTCCCAGCACAACCATCTAGAATGAGCAATGGCACATTAGGTTTACTCAAGGGCTCCTTCCTGTGGAAGCTGTGGACCTGCCCCGGCATTCTTTTAAGTGTTCAAAGGGTGACTTTGGTATTGCAAGTGTGTGTGTCTGCAGACACAAACATGAGCACACACACACACGCACACACACCTCCCTAGGACAAACAGCTATTCTCAGTTACAGTACAACCCAGTGGAGGGTGCAGTTTTATAAGTACTTCATACTTAGCAAAACCACCCTGCCTCTAGTGGGCTTAGAACTTTATATGATGGAAGCTTTATATTGTGATTACTGTGTAGATGGAAATAATGGAGGTTTTTCACCTTCAAGAAGAGGACAAAAATGTGATTCTCACCAGGTGCTGCTTGGCACTGAAAAAAAGGGACAGAAAATCCCTGTGACCATTCTCTGTCTCTTAAAATCATAACATTTCCATTTGGGGGCAATTAAAACAACAGGAGAGAGTTACGGCACAAAGAATGAAGCCGGCAACAATTTTGGCTGATTATAAAACAAGAAAGAAAAAAAAGAAGGAATTGACAGGAACAGAAAAGAATGAAAAGTAAAGAAAAAGTTAACATCTGAGCTCTGGGCTGCAGAAATTGAATCTGAACAATAAAGAAGGCCAGGTTGCTTACTCTGTCTTTGGAACTCAGGCACCTTAGCTTCCCTTGATTCAGAAAAATGAATTCTTTCTGACAAGAGAATGGTGTTGAGGAAGATTGCCTCTCCTAATTTATAATCAGGTTTGTGTGTGTGTGTGTGTTGTTTTGAGCTCAGAATTCATGCAAATAGATTTCAGAGTTTTCAATTGATTAAAATGACTCAGAAAAAAAAAAATCCAGAGTATATGTCTTCCTGCAGTCCTAGTCCTAAACCACTTTAAAACCTTTTTCTTAATTAGCATAAATAATGCAGGTTAATTACAGATGGATAAGAAAAGTAGATGAGCAAAATAAAAAAATAAAAGCACATAACTGCATCAATGCAGGAATAACTTAATACTTTTACTAAGATTGCTAATACTCTTCCAGGCTTTTTCTATATTTACAAATATTATTAATATGTTAAAGATGGAATCACATTGTATTTTCTGTTTTCTAATTCACTTTTCTTCCTAAACTATATTTTGTAAATATCTCCCTTGTCAATAAATGTGCTTCCAATATTGATTTAGTTGACCCTGCGGTACATTTGCATGGTGTCAAGTGAGCTGGAACTATATTTCCCGAAATTCCCTTCCCTGTATGGCCCTTGGTTAGAGTTGGGTCACTGGAGAAATTTATGTGTGGAATTGATGGCTGGTGGAAATGCAGCTTTTGTTACACTGTGGGGTGACATGGAGCCAGGTGCTGCTGCAGCTCCTGCACACTGTCACCAGTCAGCTGGTTGACTCGTTAGGGTGGGGTGGCACGTGGCCTTCAGCGACTTTGGCTCCTTTGGAGTCCCTGAATCCTGAGGCAGCTGGACGTGCAGCTCTGTGTTGAAGGGCAGGAGCTTATCCTGCAGGTCGTCTGCGTCATTTAGGTAGGAGAGCTTGAGAGACACCAGGTGTGGTGTCTATTTCATCATCCTTGAGTTTCAGGTTATTCTCACAGGTTCCAGTTCATCCTTGCTTTATGTCCATTCTTCTTTCCCAGGTGCTGGGTCTGCCAATTTCAAGCCCAACATCAGAAGCAGAAGCTGCAGCCTTACATAGACTGCTTAACCACCTCCCACAATTACCTAATGTCCAGATCCTATGTGTAACTCATGGTGGTTCTGCTTCTCCTATACTGAACAGTAATCAGTCGAGAATTTGGTATCAGATGTGGGGTGTCCTTGTTATCTACTGCTGTGTAACAAAACATCCAAACACTTATAGGCTTAAAACAAAAATAATCATTGTATTAATTCGAGGTTACTGTGAGTTGGGCATTTGGGAGACACTCAGTGGGGTGGTTCTGAATTGGTTCTTATTTTTAGACATCTGTTAATGGTTTTCTCAAGGCCCTTTAAGTTCTGCACAGCACTTCACCCCAAAGCCAATGACACTTGCTTTAGGGTTTTGTTATGGCAGCACTCAATTTCCGTGCATTGAATTCTCTGTTTATTTATCACTGGCTTAAAAATCACCCTCAAACTATAAAATCATTTTATTATCACTCATAGTTTCTGTGTATAAGGGATTTGGGATGGACTCAACTACCAGGTTGCGGCTTAGCGTCTTCCTGTGGTGGCAATCAGATGGTGGCTGGAGCCAGAACATCAGGGGATGGAGTAGCTGGGGGCTGGCCTGGCATCTTTCTCTTCCCAGGGCCTCTCCCCATGGTCTCTGCATGGGCCCCTTCCCAGCATGGTGGCCTCAGGGCAATGAGTCCATTCTATGGTGGCTGAAGGCTTTAATAGCAAGGATCCCAGTTAATAAGGTACACCTTTAAGTACTTACCTTATTCTTGTTACAAAAATATAATATATTCTCTTAATTTTCTAAGGATATTGATAATACTTTTCTTTTAGTTCTTTCCTTTCATAGTTTGTTACCTCCAAACTTTTTGTTTGCTCTCTTTCATAAGTCTCATTATTTCCACTTGTATCTTTTTCATTATTAATAAGGTTAAACCTTTAAAAGTTGCATGTTGGTCACACTCATTTTTTTTCCTTTTTGAATTGCCCGTTCGTTTCTTTTGACCGATTTTCTATTGCAGTGATGATCTTTTCCTTAAAGGTTTTAAAGGACCCATTATGTGCCAATAACGCTAAATGTTTTCCATTTACATTGCAAATATTATTTCTCCATATGGTAGTCATATTTTCTAAACTAAAAATGAGGATAAATTCTATGTAAGGGAATGTTTACCTGATTTGCAAATATATGTATATAAAAAGATTTAACAAAGTATACAAAAATAAATCATAGTTAGTTATAATGTAATAATTTGTCTTGAAAGAAAATAAAAATCCCTGAACTAAGAACTGTTCTGAAAACCCCATACTATAAGATAATGGCTTTCAATCTTGGATGCATATTAGAATCTTTTGGGGGAATTTTCAAAAGTACTGATGCCTGGGTCCTACCCCAACCAGAGATTGCTCTGGAGATGCTGCAACCAGGGTTGAAAATTCCTGATGTATATAATCAGTATAATCAGTATACTTGTTGATCAAAGTAATCTTCCTTTAGGTAAAGATTCCCTCTTGGAGAACCTGAAGCAGAGCATCGCATATGAGCTTGCCCTTCCTGGGTGTCTTCTTCTGAGCCAGTCCTCTTATTGAGAGGTTACAAAAAGTTGATTTGCTCACATATATGTCTCCTCTTCCACTGCCAACACCAGCTGTCTGAAGTTCTGGAAATTATTGCCAGCCCTTAAGGGCTCTTTTCTTAAGTAAGGTATTTTCATTTAGCTAAGGCATCATGTTGCTTGGAAGATTAATACATTGGCTACCTAATTCCTTGCTACCAAAAGTGGTGTCCTAGATCAGCAGACCCTCAGGCCCCACCCCAGGCCTTGTGAATCAGAATCTGCATTTAAATCGAATTCTCAGATGATCCATACACACATTCAAGCTTGAAAAAGATTAGTCAACAGGGAGTTGTCCACCAGGGTGTAAGCTCCAAGAAGAGAGGGGCCTTGTCTATCTTGTCCCTTGCTGTGCTGTCACAGGAGAGACTTGCTGTCATATATGTTGGGTGATGGATTTGATTATTAAAGGAAGTTAAACATGTTGTATAATATTTGTTATATAGTATGCGTCAACAGGGTTTTCTTTAGACGCCATTGTAACAAGAAGCTTCATCTTCCGGCTATACTTTGTTCAAAATAGCATGGTATTTACAGATGCTGTACTGGGATGACTCAGGTGGCTTGGCGCACATGCTGTGCTCTATAGGTATGGGTGACTTATTACTACTCTTTGTATTTCTTTTGACACTTTATCAAGGACTCACATACATCTTATTTAGTCTCTATGATGTGTAGAGATTCTGTGAATCAGGAGACTATGGGTATCTCCACTGAGTACATGGGCAAACTTAAAGATTTGTGGAGGGATTGATAATGAGTTAAGACCAAACTAGAATTTGCACTCAAAACCCCCAAGTTCATAGACTACTGGCTAACCACCTGCCACTGAAGGCTTGTATTAAGAACTCAGCATTGTACAATGCTAATGATATTCATGAAAAAAATTATAATAATAGGTAATAAAACTTTTTCATTTAAAGGCATTTCCCCTCATTTTATACATAGCTACTTTAGGTTTTGAGTAACTAATTAGTGCTTACAGTGAAACTCCCAAATTAGCATTGACAATACAGACCTATAAAGATTTCTTGAAATAAAATTTAAAGTAAAATCTTACAGGGTATTCATCAGAGAGCCAACATGAAATTGCCCTTCCTTTTATAGCTCTATATCCTTGTGAGCTTGGAAGGAGAACATATTCTATCTTATGGAACTGTCACTTTATTTCTTGCATCAGAAAATAAACCTTCATTTCTTTTAGCTGACATCCAGCATAATCTCTGATCATGTAATTTACTTCTCAGCTCACCAGAGCATATCTGCAGTGAAGCAAACGTCAGAGACAGATGTTTAGGATAACATTATGACGTTAGCGGTGAAGTAGATAAGAGGCATTTGGAGGGAATTAATGACAATGTGATAATCTTTTATAAACAATCCCTTCCTCACCTATTTTTATATAGGAATATCATGAGATGCGTTCATCTATCTTGCTCAATAGACTTTATTGTTTAAACCCAAGAGTGAGAACTGTTTCATGGTTATATTTAAGTCCCTCAGAATTTTGCATAAGATTGCCTTGCATTTGATATGAATTCCACAAATATTTGCTTAATTGAATTACTTGAGTGTATTGTGAGACCCCATGTTTATATTCTCTAGATGAAGACCCCCCCAAAAAAACCCTAAAGCAATAATAATAAACACTAAACTGAATCCAGAGTCTTTAAACTCTTCTCAAATAGATCAAAGTGGGGGTTTATCAGACTGTAAATATAATTTCTACAAAGTCTGCCCTTAGAGTGAACATCAGACATAGCATCCCAGTACCACCTTCTCCCTGGAGATTTCCCCATCTCTCCCCTCTTGGTCAAAGAAGAAAGACAGTAACTTTGGACCTGGTGAGGGGGTCATGCACCACAGGTCTGGATGTGTTTTGTTCTAGAAATGAATGACAAGTGTAAGCAAAATTTTACCTGAAGAGACCTGGAGAGAATAAAACAGTGGTTTCTCTACGCTGAGAACTTGTAGGTATAAGGTGCTATGCTGAATTCTTTATGAGTAACAAGCTGTACTATTACTGCCTCCCATTTACAGATGAGGACAGATGAGGACAGATGAGGAAGCTGTGACAGAACTCCCGAGTAGCTCTCCCAAGCTACTCTGTGAGCAGCAGGGCTGGGATTTGAACTCAGGCTATCTGGGCAGCCCTTGAAGCAAGTGTGAAGGAAAAAAACGACAATAAATCAACATATATATATATACACATAGTGACAAAGCATGGCACAGTTGATGAAAAATAGTGCAAAGAAGTTTCATGAAAACCATACAAATAGATGAATGATGTAAGTATTTGCTGGTCCTCCTTGGTTGGACAAATGAAACAGGTATCAACATGGTAGGGCAAGGCTCATTGTAGCCCTTTGTCATTGACCTTGAGGAGTGCTGGCTTCTACTCTTTACCAGGGTATCAACCTTTTCTATATAATAAATACCTGTAGAGCACCTACTATGTGCCAGGAACTGTTCTAGGCACTGAGGATCGTGGATGTCTTGGTCTGTTTGGGCTGCTAGAACAAAAATGCCATAAACTTATATGTTTATAGCTTGTAAACAACAGAAATCTGCTGCTCGCAGTTCTGGAGGCTGGAAGTCTAAGACCAAAGCACTGGCAGATTCCCTGTCTGTCTGGTGAGGCCTCACTTCCTGGTTCACAGCTAGCCTTTTTTTCCATTGTAATCTCACATGGCAGAAGGGGTGGGCTAAGTCTCAGGGGTCCCTTTCCTAAGGGCGCTAGTTCCAGTCATGGGCGCCCTTATAACCTACTTACCTCCCAAAGGCCCCACTTCCTATTACTATCACCTTGGGGATTAGGATTTTAACATATGAATTTTGGGGGAACAGAAACATTCAGTGTCCAACAGTGTAATAAACAAAACCTAAGCTCCTTGTCCTCATGGAGTTTATATTCATCTTAGGAGCCACCCTTTGCTCTCTTTGTTCAAATGCTTTTTTATATTGCCAGTCCTCTCAGTGGGTGAGCTGTAAGAAGTTGCATAGAATGAGGCAACAAAGGTATTATTGAATAAAGGCCCCAACTTCCCAACCATCTAACTTGAGATGGGCTGAGCCCGAGGTGAGGCCCTGAAGCATCTCGTAGTTGGACTTCTTTCTGCAGTGGTATGACTCCACGTTCAACTTGGGAGTTCTTTTCCTCCTACAACAAAGTGGCCTAGAAATATGGATTTAAAGAAAACCAAAAAACAGTGGTTTAAGATGATTTAAGTCCATGTTGAAAAGCAGGTGGAGGCTGAGATTACTCTTGGTGTCTCTCCTGAAGGGATCACACATTAGCTGACCCCCTCACCCCGCCCCATCAGGGCTCTTCAGAACCATTACATTTTTGCCCTGTCCTATCTTCCGCATCTTGCCTTTTTTTCCTTTCTGCTATTAAATTGAGCTGACTGTAATAGAGTGTGCAGAGAATAAATAGGCCTCTAGACTTCCGACTGAAGAGTGGTGGTCAGTGGTGCAATGAGAAAGAAACACTGAATGGCAATTGCTGTTCAGAACATTGGCTGATTTTGACAATTGTGGACCATTTTCCTGCCACTGGGATGCTCTTAACTGCTCATGTTTGTCAGGGACTACAGTGTCATCCTTGGAATCTCTCTGGTCACATGCTCCAGACCAGCAAGCTGGAGTCTGACTTCTTAAGTGTATTCGTGTTGCTACAAACCTGGCCTCTGTAACCTGAAAGACAGTTTCCTACTCCTTCACTTGAAATTGGAAGAAAACTGCTGGAGGCTGACTGTTCCACAGTGTGTAGAATTGAAGGTAGGAAATGAACTAACTTCTCTGATGCTAAAACTGTTTGCTGATTCTTTCTGTCTAGGAAATCCTGTAATTTGTTTTTTCTGCCTTGCTACTTTTGTGCTAACTCCCAGACTTCTCCCTTACATTCTTCACAATAGTTTTAACCCAGAGGCTATGCTCCAGGAAGAAGGGCTGATAATCTCAGAAGAATGTCCAGACCCTCTGCAGTTCCACCCTGACCCCAGAAAGAGTCATCGAGGTTAAGGGGAATGTAGCAGCACCCTGTAAAGTGCCCTGCTTGTTGTCACTTTTTCTGTCCCATCCAGTTTTTTTCTATCCAGTTTTTTTCTATAAAACTTCAAGACCCCAACCCCAAAATGAATCCACAGTCTCTAAGGCACGAGCCTGCTGTGACTCCCCTTTGCCTAGCAAAGCAATGAAGCTGTTCTTTTTTAATTCTTCCAAAACTCTGTCTCTGAGTCTCAATCTGGCTTTTGGGGTGCAAAGGTTGGATTTGTGGCAACAGAAGGAATAGGAGGTATAAAGTTATTCTTTCAGTTACGTATTACTGTCCTCCACCTTGATGACCATGCTGTCATCCAGCCGTCTGGACTGGGCGGCCCCTGCCTCTGAGCTTGTGGCTGAGCCGTCTCACTGCAGCCACCACCCGGGATGATTTCGACTCCCTGAGGGCTTCATCCTCCTCTCCCTGCCACTTTCCCAACCGAGCATGAGCGCTTTGGGTTTTGCCAGGAAAGAGCTTCAACGTGTGGTGCTCACTCAGTTCTAAGATGGAGAAAACATGTTCCCAGCAGCCTTGTGTGTCCCTGCGCTTTAGGGCCGGGGAGGAGGGAGTTTGGGGTGGAGGGCTGAGCATGGGAAAGTTCTCTTCCTTTTAAAGCAACCGAGGCAGTCACTCAACTGCCTGCAGGATGTGACTCAGCAGAGGAAATTGTTGACACTTCCCTCCCAAGCTTCTCTCCTCGGAGCTGTCTGCGGTTACCCAGGGCAATAAGCAGCACCATGTTCCCAAGTCCTTCCTTCACTTCCACTTAAACTCGTCGCCTTGAGTCTCATTCCTTAGGACCCCCCCTTCTGTGTGACAACACTAGGGAGTGGGTCTTAGGTGGATTATCAATGGTTTGATTGTGGGAGTGGGTGTCAGCCAAGCAAAGGATCTTCCTTATTCTTTTTTTTCCCTGAGATCTTTTTTTTTAATTGAAGTATAGTTAGTTTACAATGTCATGTCAATTTCTGGTGTACAGCATAATGTTTCAGTCATACATGAGTATACATATATTTGTTTTCATACTCTTCTTCACCATAAGCTACTACAAGATATTAAATACAGTTCCTGTACTTCCTTATTCTGATTACTATTGAATTAGCATTCTGCGATGTAGACTGCAGGTCAGAGATGCCAAACATGTCCCTGAAGAGGCTGCTATTTATTAGATGATCTGAAAGAATCTTGTTGGAGCTGTAAGACCAGCCTGGATGTTGGCTTTGGAGAAAAAGAAACATGTGATACATTGAGGGAGTAAGGTGGGTTTGTTTTCCTAACCTCATGCAGCCAGTAATAGGAATCATTTAAGCCAGTGTCTCAGTGGTCCCTGGAAGTAGACTCTGAGGCCTCTCCACAGAATATTTTGACTCATTAAGTCTGTGGTGGGACCTCGTACCAGGAATTTTTCACAAGCTCCCTACCGCCCTCCTCCAACTCCAGGTGATTCTTATCAGGGAAGTGGAGAAAATTTTGATTGTAAACGGGTGGTTCTCAAACTGTAGCCTGCACCAGAATGACCTGAAGGGCTTGTTAAAGCACCTCTTCCCCCAGAGTTTCTGATTTGGAAGGGCCAGGTGGGGAGAATCTGCACTTCTAACAAGTTTCCAGGTAATATTGATGTGCTGGACCACACTTGGAGAAGCACTGGTTTAAACAACCCAGTTTCTCTATGAGGGTCCTTTGCACTGGAAACCCTTCTTTTGCTCTGGTAGGCCTGGGGTGGGGAGGGGCTGGGGGGTTGAACTGTCTGTGGACCGGGGCATCAGGAGTTATACTGTAACCTGAAGATGAACTCAACAGCAGATCCTGGACATCATGCCCTCTCTCCACAGCTCCCTCGCACGAAGACTTTGAAGCAAGCAAAGCTGGCAGAAGTAGACACACAGCTGTTGTGGTCTGAACATCTTCTGAATATTTCCTTTATTCCACTGACCTCTGTGGCAGTCACTTTTTGCTGCCTCTTACCAACATCATATTTGTGTTGTCTGCAGTTGTCAGGTGCTCTTAACAGCACCTTATTTGCAATACAAGAAAAGATGATTTAATGAAAGAGTTAGCTTTTTGTAAGAGAGTCCTGACTTGCTAAAACCACTGCAGCATAATCTGCTTGAAATCACAGCAGCAAATACATTCTGAATTTCTAAATACCTAAAAACCCCATTATATTCAAGCATCTTTTAAACATTTGTTGCCTGAGGGAAGGGGAACTCTGTAGCTGAGGTGGGAAGGAAATTTTTCTCCATTATAGTCTTTTTTGACTGTTTGAATTTTGAATTTGAATGAACTGTTAAGAAAATAAATCAAAAAAAAAAAGCAACCTAGAGCAAAAACCTCCCTCTAACATTGGACCATAGCACAAACAATAATCCAGCTCCTTGTTTTTCTTTAAATTTTTAATTTATTTTTGAATATGGACTACCTTCACATGACTCAACAATATTTAAATATATAAAAACATATACATTAAAAAAAGTCCCTCCCATTCTCATCACCCTTTTGACTGAATTCTTATCCTCCATCCTCATGGCTAAGCACTTTTATTAGTTTCTAGTATATCTTTGTAGAATTTTTTATGAACATATAAATATGGATATGTTTTTGTATTTCTCCCTTTCACATTTAATATGTCACAGGGCTCCTTGAATATCAGATTAGACAACTTTCTCAATTATTTCTATGTTGCAGAGCATTCCATATTTATGGGTATCCCATATTTTGTTTAGCCAAAACAGTGGACATTTGGGTTGTTTCCAAACTTTTGCAATTATTTGTTTCTTCTTTAAACATTCAAAAAATTGTTTTAGATTGTATCAGTCATCTAATTCATTTGCTGACAAACGTGAAGGAGGTCTTCATGTGACAGTTGTTGATCTGGGGGTTCCTGGGGAGCCAGATTACCGGGGACGCTGAACTATCCCACAGGACACAGTACACTCATCTATCTTCTTCAGTCGCCGCAGCTGCCTTAGGAGGTAGGTACTTCTTGTGTCTCCATTTTACAGATGAGAAAACTGAAGCCTAGATAAGTCAAATAACTTCTCCAAACTTTTCCATGCATCTAAAAGACAGCAGAATTTGGATTTAAATCCTGGTTATCTGACTCCAGAGTGAGATCCTGTGATTTAATTAATTTAATGTTAATTAAAATCTTACAGTACTTTTCTCCATTTGTACCTACGCATTGTTTTCCCAGGAGGAAACAAGTCCTAATTCATCATGACTCTAATCTCTCAGTGTCAGCCAGGTTATAAATGTAACATTCTCCCCACGATCATTAACCTTTCTTAATCTCAAGAATAAGCAGGATTCTGTGGGTTAGAGAAGGACTTACCCCTCTTTGCTCCCCCTTCTCCCCAGCCAGCACCTGGCAGGACAGGCACTTAATGGGTATATGGTCACCTTCTTGTTGATTGCCCAGAAGTCTGCTGCCCCACAATGGGAACTGTTCGTCCAGCACTTGCAAAACTCTAGAGGACAATGTTACAGGGGCATCTAACCAATTTTACTTTCAGAAACTTTTTTGGAGAGTGGTGGTATGATTTTTTTTTAAATAACGTTTTACTCATTCTGAATAGTAGTTGTGTTTGGGTAGAGAAAAAATAATCCTGAAGTTCTCTCTGCAAATCTAACTTTTCTTTAAAAATATGTCATTTTAAATGAAAGTTATTTGCTAGCTTTTGAAAATTTTTAAAAGGATGCATCAATATGATAAGAACTCAATCAATATTAAAAAGCGTAAGATGGAAAAAGTGCAAGTTTCCTTTCCACTCCCCCACCTAGTCAATCTATGCCCACTCCCACAGCTGCATGCCATTTCTCAGCTCACTGACAGTTTTTTTGGGTATCCCTTCAGGATTGCTTTATGTGTATTCAGAATATATATGAATAGCTGCAAAAGTATAGTTTCAGCTCTCCCAGAAATGCAATTTTAACCAGTTAATTAGGAATTGTCTGATCAGCACTCATTAGGTAATCAGCCTGCTAGACCCCTGCCATCCCTTGAGACAGTAACCTTGCAATAACCAGTCTGATTTTTGCCTAGTGTAACGTCCTCATTCCTGCTCCCTTCTGCCTATAAAGGTCTTGGTTTTGCACAGCTTCTGGGAGCTCCTTTCTATCTGTTAGATTGGATGCTGCCCAATTCATGAGTAAAGCCATTAAGATCTTTATATTGGATGCTGCCCGAATCATAAGTAAAGCAAATAAGATCTTTAAAATTTAGTCAGTTGAATTTTCTTTTTTTAAACAGTGCTTTAAGAAGATCTGTGTGAAACTGGTGCATAGGATTGAAGTGGAGGAGAAGCTCCTCCAAGGAGGCCATTAGCAGGTTATTGCTATAAACCCAAGTCCAGTATAAGAACCTAGACTAAAACCACAGGAATGGGAATGGAAAAAAAAATGGGATTAAAGAAAACTTTGGTACTTTACATGGCAAAAGAGACTTTGCAGATGTCATTAAGGTTGACTTTAAAATGGGAGAGTAGCCTGGTGAGTCCAATGTAATCAATGAGTCCTTAAAAACAGAAATGCTTTTCTGGTCGTGGAGTGAGGAGGAGGTAACTGGCAGAATGGTCAGAGAGATGCAGTCTGCTAGCTTTGAAGATGAGGTTGGGGGGCTATAAGCCAAGGAATGTGGAAGGCCTCTAGAAACTGGAGAAAGGAAGGAAATAGGCTGTACCTGTGGAGCTCCGGAGAGGAACACAGTCCCGCTGACACCTTGACTGTGGTCCAGTGATACCCATGTTGGACTTCTAATCCACAGAACTGTAAGACTGTGCAATGGTAGTTTTTAACTGAGGTATAACTGACATACGATAATATATTAGTTTCAAGTGTACAACCTAATGATTCGATATTTATATATTCTGTGAAATGTTAATCACAGTAACTCCAGTTAACGTCCATAACCACACATAATTACAGATTTTTTTTCTTGTGAAGAGAACTTTTAAGATTTCTCTTAGCAGCTTCCAAATATGCAGTACACTATTGTTAACTATAGCTGTGGCTTATTTATTTTTATAACTGGAGGTTTGTACCTTTTGAGCCCCTTTAACCATTTCACCCACCATCGTCTACCCTCCTTCCTCGCCCTGACGCTGACCTCTGGCAACCAATTTGTTCTCTGTATCTATGAGCTTGGTGGTTTTTTTTTTTTTTTTTTTTAAAGATTCCACATGTAAGCGAGATCATACCATTAGTGTTGTTTTAAATCTTTAAGTTTGTGGTAGTTTGTAACAACGGCAATGGAAAACTAATATATGGGTAACTCACTGCATACATTATAAGGTATTTCTATTTCCCAAACATCCTACCACCTCAAATATAGTCAGATCCAATAGTGACTCTAGATATGTTCCCAGGCTAGCCCACTGCCTAAAATGCCCTCCCTTTCATTTATTTAAATATTCTTTGTCATGCAGGTCCACTTGGAGACCTGTTTTTTTTTCATATTACTCCAATCCCTCCCTTTTAAAGTGTTGTCTGCACTTAATCATTATTTTCCTGCTTTGTTTATCAATTATTTAAAGTTTCTGTGTCTTCCGTGATTAGATTTTAGGCTATTGGAGGACAGGGACCATATTTTACTTTTTTTTTATGTCCTTCCCAGTAATGAAAAAACTGCATAGATATGTATGATCAGCCCTTAATAAATAGTCTCCTGGAAAACTTTCACAGTTAAAATTTTAAAAACTAAGTTATTGCCAACTGAAAAAGAATTGTTAAACTCATTGATGAAATCATAACGCGATTCAGTGAGGAAACAATCCTACTGTCAAATAATTTTCCCCAAGAAAATACCCACTGCACAAAGAAAGGCATATCCGTGCTTATCTTACAGCTTAGTGGAAAGTTAAGCTGTAATAGAAATGGATGAGCTGTCTCCAGTTTTAAGAATTATACTTAACTACAGGTGAATAGCAATGTAACACTTTCTCACCAGCATGGGAAAGAGATCGGCTTGCTTGCTAAGTAGAATGGACAGGTTTATTGTTAGTGGTTGAAAAGGACTTGACGCTGTGGAATAAACCCCAGGTGTGCTGTGTTCACAAATCTTAGCCACTCTTTTGTTCACACCTTTATCCCATTTAGCTTCACTCCTTGAAACAGGAAAATTCAACCTTTAATAAATTGCTACAATTGACATCTTACTCAGTATTATGCATATCAGAAAATGATTCCAGTCTGTATGTTTTGCCATAAAATATGTATACATTTAGCATTGGCAAAATGATAAAGAGGGTTCCTGAGCTTCTTAATTGAGGAGAGCAGGATGAGCAACAAAGGAGGCATGGGCTGAGACTAGAGTGCAGTCATTGGATGTTCTTACAATATTGTTGATACTCTGACACTCATCTGGTAATCCCCCGCTCATTTCACAAATAATACAGCTGTTTATTTGTAAGAGAACATTCATTATTACAATCCTGTGGATGCCGATTTAGGTAATTATTTACATCTTCTTTTAAACCATGCAGTTGAGCTCCAAGGACAGAGGAAAATTTGCAGCAGAACCTGAAACTGAGCAGAAAACGTTTTTCTCCATATGAAACAGCAGGGGATAAGCAGGGGAGAGAAGTCAGAGTGTGTGACACTGAGTAACAACTAGTCCACTGACAGAATGTAGATGGTGTGGTTTGGTGGTGAGATCCATGCCTTATCCACAGCTACAGGCCTTCACTGTCACTGCCTGGGCACCTAAACACTTCAGCCCAGATGGAGTCCCCACAATGAAGAAGTTTACCATCTTCTTCCCCAAAATTGGTGGCCAGGCAATCTTGTCCCTGAATTAAGTCTTCCATGCATCCTTGCAGCTTGTTTGCTAGCCATTGTCCCACTGAATGGGCATGTTGCTAAGCACACTGGCTCTAGTGATGAGCTATATATTTCATCTATTAAATGACAACACATCCATATATTTCCTGATGAATGCATAATACCAGACATCTACAGTACAAGACCTCCTGCTTGTTTTTGATTAATTTACACCTAAAACTATTTAGAAGCCAGAGCACAAAGTTGGTAGTTGATTTAAGTAGAAGACAGGACTTTGTTCTACCATCGGAGACTCTCAGCTTGGTTTGGGTGTGGAGCTTTAGCCCCCTTCCAAAGCATCTCCTACAGGTGACTGGGTGACCTTCTCATTCTGGTTCTGTTTTGTGGTTGTCAGTGTCTCGTCAGTAGCCACTGAGCACTTCCTCTGTCTTCCCACAGCACCCTGTTTCTTCTTTTCCTGTGTCTATCATTCTGCCTCTGAGTTAAATTTGGCTGCTTACAGGTGTGCCTCTACCACTACTAAGATTAAGTCTCTGACAGTAGAGATGCTGTCACACATATTTAAATATCAGGATGTAGCAATGATCCGTGCACATAGTAGAAAGATAATAAGCATTTGCTGAGTGGTTTTTGGGTGAGCAATGGTAGCTGAACTAAGTATTAATTTTCAGATTCCTATAGTACCAGCTCCTTGTTCTTTTCATTTCTTTCTTTAAAGTTTTATTAGCTAATAAAAGTTAATTTAAAAACCTAGTAAGTATACTCAAGTAAAAATAAAAAGGCAGGGGGTTTGGGTATAGCTCAGTGGTAGAGTGCATGCTCAGCATGCATGAGGTCCTGGGTTCAATCCCCAGTACCTCCATTTAAAAAAAAAAAGAAAATTACATTATCTTTCAACCATATATAACACCCTTACATATGATGGTGTTTATCAGGCCAGGCTATTTTTTAAACATATGTAAACATATATAGAAATAGGATCATACTACAGTTTAAAAAATTTTTTTATCTTACTGAGTTATAGTCAGTTTACAATGTTGTGTCAACTTCTGATGTAGAGCACAATTTTTCAGTCATACATGAATATACATATATTCGTTTTCACATTCTTTTTCACAGTGAGCTACCAGAAGATCTTGTATGTATTTCCCTGTGCTATACAGTATATACATACAATTTTAACTAAAACACTAAAAAGTGATTTTTTTAACTAAAAGTATGTAGTCCATATGCACTTAAATACAATCGGTATATCCATACATTATCCCATTTTGACAGCTGCAGAGTATTTCATGGTGTGGATATACTTTGTATTTCTGTATTTACATTACTTCCTAATTTTTGTCTTTACAAAGCCAGCTAAGATCTTGTTTCTTGGCCTCTGCTGTCTTCTCAGCTTCAGGCCAATGCATCAAAGGAACCCACAATATCCTGTGTGGTTGCAGCAACCCTTTACTCCACTATGACCAGGGAGAATTGCCTGGTGGCTCGTTGCACAGGACCTTTTTTGGATCCTCAACAAAATTGTGTGGAATACAATTAAAGAAAACTATACTTACTAAATCTGCTTCATTCTTTTGATACATAGATGAAAATGTATCTGAGAATATATTAGAAGCTTCAAAGTGACCAAGCACATCCTATGACATTTTGTACTGGAGTAGAATTCATTGTCTATAGAAGTGTCTTGGTGTCTTCAAACTCCATGTTAATTGTAAAGAAACACTAAACAGTAAACACCAGTGAAGAAACATTCATGAACTTGAAATCAGTCCCAACGAGTAGGATAACAATGAAGATAACTTTGTTATGTGGGAATTCCTTAGAATACTCAGACATGTTCATGGTTTCATACTAGCTTTTCTCTACTTTTTTTCAATCCTCTTTGAAAGTGATCATCAGTTAACCTGCGTAGCATTTTACATAGAAAACCATAAAGCACTTTCTTAAAACCTTATTTTGAGTCATTGGCTTATGAAACAAGCTCTGCTGGTTTTCCTCACTGCTGGCAGGCAGCCAGGCCGGGGTGGAGCTGGTGATGGTTTTATCATCAAGCAGCCATTCCCCATAGTGGTAACCACCATCCCCTTCCCTGGTACGGAAAAACCTGCCCTGTAGAGACAGTTTAGGGTGAGAAGATGAGGACTGTGGCTGAGATGGGCACATCAAGATCTCTTCCTATCTGTTAACCTGGTCAGAGCACAGCCTCACATCACACTGAACATGGCTTGCCCCAGGCCTCTTGGATTATGATACCCAGTTATCAAGAGTCCAGTAAGACTAGGTCACACTAAACCAAATAAAAGAAATAGCGAAAGGTAAAACGTAATTGAAAATGTTTAGGAAATGACACAAAGCATTTAGTAAAGCTGTAGAGATCATTGACTCATAATTTATGGATTAAATTCTATAGGCAGATAATATATTAAAGAAAAAGCACTGGGTCTATGGTTACCTTGTATTTCTGACATTTTGCAGAACTTGAGATCAGACATGAGCGCTCCATTGATCCAGTGCTATGTGCTGCCACTTAATTAAGACTAAATGAAATGAAAAGTCTTCTAACAAGTGTGTCCCAGAAAATGCTATGATTCATCTACCTCTGATGGAATTAGAATTCTGGAAATATGTTGCCAATTTCTTTGCCATTAGAGAGGCTTGAATTGTATAAAATCAGTGCAGTGTCTTTAATTTGTGACTCAGGTCTAAGATTTCTCTTGGTAAGTGAACAAAATCTTTATATAACTATTGGTCTGGTATCTAGTGTTTAAAATAGTAAACCAAAAGTGTTGATGTTCTACAACTCCTTGCTGAGAGACGCCCAGAAAGTGGAATGTCATCATTTCATCGTTTCTTGATGCAAACCCATCACAACTCCTACACTAACATTTAAGTGCACTGCTGTTTAACTCCCTAGCACTGTAGCATAGTTGAATTTGTTGACATATTTTCAGACCATATTGGAACCTAGAACATTCTATGAGTAACAGGAGTCACTATTTTATCTGAAGATTCTCTCTATTGAAGGGAGCTTGACAGTGCATGAGCTCTGGGTCAAAACCACAGTCTGTCACTTACTAGCTGAATGATCTTAGGCAGATTACTTAACTTCCCCAAGCCTCAGTTTCGTCATGTGTAAAATGGGGATGATAATAGTATTGGCCTCAAAGGGCTTTTAACTTTTTAATTGAATTAATTGTAGATTCACAAGAAGTTGCAAGAATAGGACTGTGAGGTCTCCTGTACCACTCACCTCACTTACCTAATGGGGACATTGTATGTAAATAATGCATTATCAAAACCAGGAAATTGATTGGCATGATACAATTAACTAGCCATTCTTACTCAAATTTCACTGGTTTTTGCATGCATTTTTTTTCTTATTAGTACTTTGTGTATAATTCTATGGTATTTTATCATATGTACAGATTTGTATAATCACCACTATAATCAAGATACATATGTGGATCAAATAAAATTATAAAGTGCTTAGCACAAGAGGTAGCATATAAAAGGAACTAACTAAATATTATTATTAGTTAGATGAAATAAGATGATCTTGCTGATTCAATGCTTTTTCATTTGATGAGGTAATTGGTTGGTTGACAGAAATAGTATTTTAGAAGCTAGAAGCAAGGCACTTTGTATTAATCATATTAACATTTTTTTCCTATATTTTATAATGCTTTGACATCTTCGGGTCTTGCAGACCTGGGGAGGGGCTGCTCCTCCTAGGGTTAACTAGTTCCTAGAGATAGTAAACAACTTGCCTGTGAGATTGTCTTCAGTATGCAAACCATACCCCGATATACCTCTTTTCATTGAGTTCCTGAAATAATTTTCCATCCATCCCTCCCCCACGCTCCACCCCCGACACCTATTCCTTGGCTATAAATCCCCCCTTGTTCTTGTATTTAGAGTTGAGTCCAATCTCCTTCCCCTATTGCAGTAGTCTTGGCAGCTACACCTATGGAAATAGTCCCAAATAAAGTCTTCTTACAAATGTCAGAATAATTTTTC
This sequence comes from Camelus dromedarius, assembly GCF_036321535.1. Taxonomy (NCBI): domain Eukaryota; kingdom Metazoa; phylum Chordata; class Mammalia; order Artiodactyla; family Camelidae; genus Camelus; species Camelus dromedarius. Next base: position 50,968,295 of record NC_087438.1, read on the forward strand.
TTTAACCCCAGGCTCAGTCTATTCCAGACAACACTAATGCACACTTTCCAGAATTAAGGGAGTCTTGTCAGGGTCTTTTTGATTGCCTAGGGTGAACAATGAGGGGGCCAAATGAAAGGGTACCCAATTTCTCCTAGTATTTCTTTGCCATTCCTTAGATGAAGAAGAGAAGGAAGCACATTCTTAGATGCAGTAAAATTGGTACCTGGAAAAACTTCATCAAAGAGTTACAATAATGACCATAATATCCCAGTAATCATTTCACTTATGCAACAAATTTAAATGAGGCTCCTAAGATGGGGCTATACTTTTCAGATAACTGACCTTGCCCCCCAGAGCCCTTTGCTTTTCTGATGGCAGTACTTAGCACGCTATGTCCCCATCACGTCTTGACTTAGCCTGTGATCCTCCAGGGCAGGGGTGGGGTGGGGTTAGGAGTAGCTCATAGGATCTGGATGATCAGAACCTACAGACAATATTTTGTCTCCTTGGATATACAACACCTGCCGGAAGTTAGTTCTTGCCTCTTGAAAATATCAATGCTTTCATTGCCACCTTCTGGTCAAAATGTGTTTTATGTTATTTCTGCAAGTCATTTGGTTTCAGTATAAAGGATTTGACAGAAGTTAAGTCCCTCTCAGATCAGCAGTCTCGCTTTCCCGGTAGCAATCAACATGGATAGAATATTATATAACTCTTGAGAAATTTTCCAAGGGTATGCATGCATGTATATGTCTGTTTATATCACATACACACGAATACTATTCTGAATCTGTAAAAAGGTATAAAGGCAGATAATTATAACTTAAAACTTAAAATTCTACAGTTATTAGATTGTCTTTTTTTTTTCAGTTTACCAGGTGCTTTCATATTTGGTCATTCTATTAATTTGAGAAGCAAGTAGGGATGGAATGATTTTTTATAGTAGTCTCATAAGAAGACAGGGAATTATTGATTCCTTAAATTTCCTTACAGATGTTTGTCCAGTTAATCTTTTTAACCTTTCTAGAATGATTCTATATATACTTTTTTGTTAGCAAGCCTACTTATGTATTTAAAATATAATTCTCTTTATTAAAGTGACATATACATTTTATGAAAACATATATTGGATGGAAAAAATGTGAATAATCAGCTAACAAATCCATATACCTTAATGCCTCATGGACCACCTTTAATTGATGATGGTGCTAACTTGGGGTGAATAGATGGTGTGAGGTTAAGCATTCTGTCTCTGGAAGCAGATTGTCTGAATTTGAATCTTGGCTCTGACTCTTGCTGGCTGCACTATCTTTAAGCAAGTTACTTAATCTCTGGGCTATAATTGCCTTATCTGTAAGGTGGAGGTGATGTCCCTAATAGTACATATCTTGCAGGACTGTGATGAGAATTTTTAGTTAAACTAGCTAATATCTGCACAGTGCTTAAAACAGCAGCTAGCAGATAAATGAATGATCTTTGTAGAGTAATTAGAACAGTCTGGTACACAGCAAGTACTATATAAGTATTTTTAAGTGAAACAATAATAGAAAATAATAATTACTATCCACTGCAAACTTACCATGTACCAGGTTCTAAATTTAGCACTTTACACATATCATGGCTTTTTATACGATGAAGGTGAAGAAGTGTAAGAATTTCAGCTGGGTGTGGAGAAGATAGGCTTGCCTGGTTTCCTTTGGCTTCCTTCCTTTATCATTACTCCAATTTTAGTGTTATACCCACCATTTTTTTCCTGGGTCTCCAGGGAAAGGAAATAAATAATGGTCAATTGACCAAAAGTAATATAGACCAATAAATCAGGACTACTGAAATGCTATGGCTCCCCAGATATTCTTGTGTGACATCAAACAGTAGGATCAGTTAGTAGAGAGTCTGCTACCCACCGGATTCAACATAAATTATGACCAGTGGAGTGTTCATTAAATATAGAATTGATGATATTTTAAAAGAAATTGGGTATAAGTCAGGTTTTAATTAATTGATAGGATTCCTCTGTTGTGGAATACAGGTTTCTCCCACTCTCTGCAAGCAGAGCATGCCTATGAAAGCTTTCATAAGTAGAAATCATGTAAAGTGAAGAAGCAATTACCATTCATTTATATGGAAAAATGTTTGAGTGATCCCAGATGCAATAAATAACCTGCCAAATCATACCAAATCATACATAAAACCTAAAATAACAAAAACCTATAGTAAAAGCAGGAGTGATATGATAAATACACAGGCTGGATGAAGTAGAAATAATGTATGTACAGCAGAGTTTCAATTATCAGAATAGGGAAGACAGCAAGCCCACCGGAAGGCTGAGAGGTAGGGATGATGGTGTGTTAGGCTGAGTCATGGGAGGTTGGGGTGGTGGGAGGTACAGAAGCGGTAGGAGAGAGAGGAAGAGGATCACATACTAACATCCCATCATCTAAATCCATCAGGGCAGGCAGGTCACTAACGTCTACACCTTCTGTGTCTGCCTGCCTTGATGTTGAGTTTTGTGGTCTGCAGTGGTTCATGCGGCTGATGTGAAAGATTTGAAATATGATAGTATGCATGACTGCTTGACCTCCTGCATTTTCCTATCATACAATTCTTTGTAGGCACTCAAAACACCCTGCAAACCTGCCCTAAACCAACGTGCCCTTTCAGAATTTAAGTCGTGCTTTTCTGCAGTCATCACAGCACTGTCATTCGTAGCAAAAGCCCACACGAATGCTTCACAGTTGGTTCCTGGATGACTCTTCACCGGTCAGGTTTTGGTCATGGAATGCCAAAACCTCTTCAACATCAGTTTTGTCAACTTCCACAAACAGAACCTCCTTAACTAAAGTCACTTTTGCTGTATTTATTGTTCTTGGTTCAAAGTCTTTAAAATCCTTCACTGCTTCGGGACAGTTTCCTCTAAATGCTACAATAAAACAAGAGTGCCTGGAAATAACTTAGAAAGAATGCCCAAGAATTTTTTTCAAAAAAGGTATTAAAACTCTATGACAGTACAAAAAAGAATGAATAAGTGGAGCCAAAAAAAAAAAAAAAAGAATGTATGTGGATGAGATATCTTAAGATATCTTAACTAAGATATCTTAGTTAAGTTTTATGTTAATTCTTCCCAAATAAATCTATACATTCAATGGGATCTTAATAAAAATTCCATTGGATTGTTTAAGGAACTCAACAAACCCGTTCTAAAATTTACATGGAAAAATAGAGGTTTATGAATAAGTCAATTTTCAAAAATAAAAGCAGAGTGAGAACTTGCCCCACCAGATATGAAGATACACTATGAAACCAAAGTGATGAATATAGAAATGTTCTGGCTAGTAGACAAACAGAAGAAAGCAGAGAGCTCAGACAGAGACCCAGATACGGGAACTTGATAGATGCTAAATGTCTGTGGGAAAAATACATCTGAATCCCTCCAGTTAAAGTAGAGAACTAAATGTGAAGGTTAAAATTACAACATTATAAAAGAAAATATGACAGGGGTGGGGAAAGGCTTCACGAATAAGGTTCAAAAGCCCAAATCATAAAATATATAAAATAAAATGAGCGTAAATAAAATAAAGACTGATTTGACTCCATAAAAAGGATTAAGGATTTCTGTTCAATGAAAGACACCATAAATGAATTTAACAGATATGTGACAGACTGGGAGAAGACATCTGCAGTATCTAAAACTGATAAAAGATTACTATCTAGATTATAGACAGAACTGCAAAAGAATAGGAAAGAAATAAGAAAAAACTATACATAGGAAGTTCACAAAAGGGAAAGTCTAAATAGCCATTTCAACAAGTATATTAAATTCTCTGATAATCAAGAGAATTGCAAATTAAAACAACGATGAGATACCTCATCACGTTCATAGTGAAAAGTACTACAGGGACTAATATTAGGTATTGGAGAGTATGTGGAGGACACAGAACTCCTTGTCCACAGTTGGTGAGATGGCAAAGTTGTCCAGCCATTTTGAAAAGCAATCTAGCAGAACATGGTGAAATTAAATGTCTGCCCTATGAACCAGAGATCACGTGTCTTGCTATATATATCTCAGAGAAATGAATGCACAGGTCAAAAAAGTGGCATAACAAGATTTTTCATTTTGGCATCAATTGTGTTAATACAGAATTGGAGAAAAGTTAGATGTTGACAACTAGGGTAATGGATAAATAAAATGTGATATACATGTACCTTGGAATGCAATGTAGCACTTCGATGTATATACAGTAGTGTATACGAATTTTTAAAACATCTTTAGTGTGCAAAAAATAAACAGCATAAGATTTAAAACCAAATACTATTTATGTAAAAGAAATATGCAGGAAACATACTTGATAAGCATAGCTTTATATTTAAGGACATATATTAGACATGTGAGTGTAGGTGCTCATAGTGACAGAAAGGAGGTAATGGAGATACAGAGCAATGCTAAAACCAAAACCAAAATCAAAATGACAAAAAAGAGAACCAAAACCAGAAAAAGAGCCACCCGTGGGCTAATATTGATAATGTGTTGTGAACTAAGGAGTATGATTACAATCCAAGGTACCAAATAATAACTAAGAAAAACATTACAAAACAAAGTCAAATTGTGAAGAATATCAAGTAGTATGCTTTCCTAAGGCACTGGACCTGCCTACTATACTAAATATCCTTTGATCTGAAACGTAGATGTAGCAAAGACTATTTACCTACTCAACATGGATTTTCTCTTTCTGCCATATTTATAGAACCCTTTATTATTAGAGAATATAATGTGTCCAGCTTAGAAAGCACACATACATACATAGTTCCCAGCCCCACTTGCAGCAAGAGTTGGGTATTGAAATATAAACAGAAGTCACTGGGTGGGGCTTTGGGAAAGTTTTCTTGTCCCTTGCCATATTGTACCATGAGTTGACCTAGAAGCTGGAAATAAGCTCTGTGAATAGCAGAGCAGGAAGATGGGGCCTGGGTCTCTAAAGACCTGGCAGAGCCACCATACTAGCTCCGGACAGCCCATCTCTTTAGTGTAGTAGAATAACCTCCTAATTTGTTTAATAAGCCACTGTAGAAGACTAAGTTCTGTTACTAGCATCTTAATGCAATGCCTATCTGATATACAAGGCTTTTTTTTTTCTCAAAAAAATTGTCATTTTTCTTCTAGACTAATGGTCATAGGTAAGCTATATAGACTTGTAGCATGATGAGGTCAGAATTTAGTATTAAATGGATTACCTTTAAGAGAAATCAAAGAAACATTGCTTCAAGTAACAGCTAATAACCTTATTGATTCATCCTATAATTAATGGTTAAACCTCGAAATTTCTCCTCTGTAAAATGAGCTAGGAAGGGCCCTCTACCTTAAGGTTACCTTACGGTGTTTATGGGATTCCTTAACTCCCAAAGGTGGAGAAAGTGGAAACTATAGCTTTTATTTGAAAAGATTTGGATAAATTCTTGATTAGAGTCATAATGCATAGGTAAGTCAGTTTTTTTTTTTTTTTTTTTTTTTTTTGGCAGTACTTGTCTATTCCACATTGGGGAGAACATACTGAGTCCTCTCACTATATATCCTTTCATGGCTAAACGATCACTGTCTCCTTGACTATAGGGTGTTTTGTGGAACGGTTCTGAAAGCCTAGGGAATAATGTGTGCAAAACATAGAAATCGCAGGTCTCCGCTGGAGAGCTCACTGAACTAGTAGGGGGGTGCACGGGACAATAAGCGCACAGAGCGGCTACTGAACTAGACCATCAAACAGCATTCTCCCGTTCAAAAAATATTTAAGGATAACTGCTCTGTGGTAGGCGCTTTTCTGGGCCCTGGGAAAGACCAGCAAGGCAGCCGCCGACCTCTGTAGGTCTCAGGCCCAGCATTCCGAGCTCAGGCTGTAATTCTAAATGACCTTGGCTAAGGAAGGAAGTGTGTTCCAAGAAACCCTCCTCAGTTTAAAGGCTGGTGAACAAATGCCAGTTACCCGTAGACGAAACACCAAATAGGCCTACTGAAACAGAGAATCTTTTTCTCCTGCTTCCATAGAATATTGCTGCTTATTTTCCCTCCAGGGATGCTCCTCTCTGCAAGTCAGAGTAACTTGCTTTCTTTTCCTGGGTGTCTAAACTCACGGAATCGGCAGAATTACTAAATAAGCAGAAGACCAGAACACTGCGTTCCAGCCCTGGTTTAGCATTAATTCTATAAACCTTGGCAAATCATTTCTTGGAGATTCATGGTTCTCATCTGTAAAACGAGGAGCTTGGAAGTGAACTCTATGCAAAAAGTTTGCAAACGGTTTGAAAGTGAGCAAAACTAAAAAGCCTGAAACCAGAGAGCGCGCAGAAGACTCCTCCCCTTATTTCTCCCAGGCTACTGTAGGCGTTTTCACACACGCTCGGCACGGTCTCAAGCACCGCCCCCAGCCTCCAGCAGCTGGCCGGGGAGGTGCGCGTGTGCATCGTGCGGCCCTTCCCGCTTCCCGTCGCTTCCTTTTCCGTCTCGGCCCCGCCCACCGCCGGTGCCATCGTTTCCGGTTCAGCCTAGAGACGCGGATCTTTCTAGCCTCTGCTGCTCTGGGTCGCCTATTTCTCCAACGTTTCTGCGGCTCATTCAGTCGCTGGGGCAGGTAGTTACCAATAAAGTTTTGCTGTTTTAAAGCCGGGGGTTTTGAGCTGTTCTGATTTTCTGTCCCCTTGCTCGCTGCCTGCAGTCCTTTTCGGCTACAGGTAACAAGCTTCAGGGCGTCATGGCCAGAGGCCGCCGCGGCCGGTCGGATTTGAGGCCGTCTTTCGTGGCTTGCGCGCTCCCGTGGGCCCTGGGCCCGCCGGCGTCCGCCTCAGTCTGAGCACGTACCCTCCGCGCCCACGGGCCGCCTTGCACCGGACGCCATGGCCTCCGAGGCGCCGTCGCCTTCGTTGTCGCCGTCGCCACCTCCCTCCCCCGAGCCTGAACTGGCCCAATTGAGGCGGAAAGTGGAGAAGTTGGAACGCGAGCTGCGGAGCTGCAAGCGGCAAGTGAGGGAGATCGAGAAGCTGCTGCACCACACAGAGCGGCTGTACCAGAGCGCCGAGAGCAACAACCAGGAGCTCCGCACCCAGGTGCGCCTTCCGTCTCCAGCCCTAGGCAAAAGTCTGTGATAGCCTCGGGCCCAGAACTACTTTACAGGGTACCTGAAATAATTAAAAGTTCAGTATGATTGTTGTTCCAAATACATTTGGAACAGACCTAAAAGTCGGGTACTCAATTTAGGTAAGTGCGTGAGCTGCAGTTACTGCCAGCTTGTAGTACTTTAGTTTTCATTCTCACTTGTAAAGTTCCATTGGCAGTACGCACAATTACAATATTTTTTCTAGGTATCTTTTGAGTTTGTTAAAGCGCTGAATTTCAGTCAGTCCCATTTATCACTCACTAGATGTGTAAACTGATACTGAGCCTTAGTTGCCCATAAGATGAGAATGCTAGGACCACACTGGTGAAGGTTAAATCAAATTAAATGTGGACAGACTTTTACAAGCTATTGAACGCTCCATATGTATAAGGTTGTTCTGGGCATTTATCTTGAGTTGTCTGGTGGAAGTAAGGAGTTAGAGACACTAAACAGCTAACTCCGTTTTCATAACATACAGTAAGGACAAATCTTTACACTTAGATTTTTAAAAACTTTTAAAAAGCAAAATATTTTTTCCAGCTTGATGTTTTTGGGCAGTTGTAATCTTTCCAGACAAGTTATTTCCACATAATTATTAATTTCAATTAAGCTGTTGTCTATCCTTTGAAATATATTAGTATATATCCTAAAACCAGATATGTAAGCTGAGCATTGAAGCATCATCAAACTTTATTATGTTTTGTTATCAAATAATCAATGAAAATAACTGCTGAGTTTCTGTGCCCCTTGTATAGAGTTATTAACATTATGACAGTATAGAAAATGTGTGTTTGTTTTTTCCACAACTATTTCTTGAGCATGTACAGTGCATAATGACTGTGCTAGGAGACTCCAAATACCATGGGGAAAGGAGAGCAAACTATGATAGCCTTAAAAAAAACCTCTTTTATGATTTTAAATTGTTAAAATATTGCTTACTATAAAGATCTTAAAAGAAAATGTTTTTGCTAATCTTTGAAGAGCAAGCATTTTGGTTATTAGTATTAATTTGATAGTAGTTTAGTATGAAAAACTGAGATGCATAGAAAGTCTTGAGTCTACTGATGATAGTAAAACCCCTTACTATCTTCCTTGTCAGCCTCCCCTGGTGCTGGGTGGAGTTTGGTTGTTAACTGCCACCCCTAATGACTAAGTAGTATTTTATCTGGAGCAGTAAAAATTTGACTTGAGAACTGAGAGTGATCTAGTGGGAAAATACAATATGTACAGGCTTTGGAGTCAAAAAAAAAAAAAAACAACCTTGTGCAAGTTACTTTATCTCTTTAGATTTCTGATATGTAAGTTGGAGATTAGGACAACTAATTTGTAAGGTGGTTTTAAGAATGAGATGTTATCCAAAGAACCAATACAGTGCCTAGCATGTGGCAGATATTAAATAAATGATCTTATTTATGGTAGTAGTGGTAGTAGCCAGAGCCAGGACCAGGGCAAGGCAATCAGTAGCCTAGGGTGAAAAGTTTAAGGGGGCATCTTTTTCAGGTACAGATCCTATATTTGCATGAAGTTGTGAGTTCCTTCTTAAATTTGTGCCCTTAGGTGTCTTGCTTACTTTACTGTAGTTCCAGCCCTGGTAGTAGCAGCAGATCTGATAGTTCTGTGAAGTGCATAGGAAATCCGTATATAATCAGTCTTACCACCTTTCTCTTTTTAGCTTTATGTACTGTTAAAGAAATATTTAAAAGTTTGTTTCTTAGTTAATTTTGTGCTTATGATAGATTTCATCTCACTCTGAGATTCTGTCTGGCTCAGGTGTTGATGAGGCTGCTCTTCATCTGTTTATAGATATTTTCCTGCCGTATTGCTCTGGCCTTGGCATTCACTGAGGCACAGGGAAGACCGGCGCCCCTTATGAGGCAGTCATCTCTATTTCCTTCTGCTGCAGTTATTTAGTTATTAGATTGTTATTTCAAGAAAAAATACATTAATGAGTGGCATTGTTTAAGTGAATGGGTAATTCTAGGTGGAGAACACTGAATTACACTAGGTAATCAACAGTTTAATTTTTCTTAGGGAGAACTGCTGACTGAATAAAATATTGGTATAAAGACATCCTTATTTGTTAGAAATTAAGGATCCCATTCACAAAGTCCTACTAATTTAGTCATTCTTACTTCTACAGGGGAATTTTGAGGTTTAGCAAGAGCATGTAAGAATAAAACCGTCTCCTTCTGCAAATGTAAAAAGTGAAAGCCAGTTACAGCGTTTTGAGCTTTTCCGAAAAGGAAACTAGCTGCTATTGATACTTCTTCAAATTTTTACTAAGAAAAATAATTACTATAATTTCAGAGGAATGGTGTGTATATTGTTAGATTGTTGTATGGTTTAATTTTCCTAAGGCTTTATTTTCTTTCAGGTAGAAGAGCTCAGTAAAATACTCCATTGTGGAAGAAACGAGGATAGTAAAAAATCTGATGTAGAAGTACAAACAGAGAACCACCCTCCTTGGTCAAGCTCAGGTATTCAGCTTATAGTGAAGATAACCCTAATATTATTACATTCAAATCATGCTAACCTGGAGTTCCCTTTAGATTTAAAATATACATACTTCTAGATAAATAGGAGATCTGTTGCAGTGCTGACTTTTCTCCGTATGATTTGGTATTTTCAGATAATCTGCTGTTTTAGTGGAAAAGTAGAAATGTATTGTCATTCCTATAAATACATAATAATGTTAACATGCTTTCTGTGTCACATTCAGTGAATAATTTTGCTGTGCTGTAAGCCACCTACTCTCATCTGGCCTTGCTTGTGACCAGGAGCATGTGTTTTCTTGTTGATGCATTCCACGTAGCATCTCTTCAGTGTCAGTCTCTTAGGCCCTTGTAAGAGTGATGAGCCTACAACCGTGGCCTCATCAGTGCCCTTACATTGTGAGGCAAAATAACTGAGCAGCTGAGTTTTAATTAATAAGGATCACAAAGAATGATCTTTCCCATTAAATTTTTCCTTTTATTCAGTATGCAGTTTAGCTAAACTGCTAAATAAAGCAATAGTATTAACATTTCATATCTGTATGATACTATGTTTTTTAAAAAAGTCAGCATCATAAGAGAAATTTTTCAGAAAAATCAAGCTTTGATGTGTCTATTCCACTGTCATTTGATGTTTAGCAATACTAAGGTATATGGTTAGAAGTTGTTAAGAGTTGCTATTTTTTTTATTTTTTTGGACAGAACACAGGCTATCTACTTGTTTTGTTTCTTTATTCTTGCTGTGGAAAATCCAAATCTCATTACCCTTTTTTTCTTTTTAGCTTGATAGCTAGGGTACTGAAGGTGACATTAGAATCAGAGAGAAATACTTCTGCAGATTTACTTGCACCATCCATTTTAATCTATTCAAATGTGTGTAATTATAAAAATATGATTTGTTTGCAATGTGTTGTTTTGTATTCAGTGCCAATGTTTTGGAATTAAGTCCTTTTTATATACAGTATTCTAATGTGATATCACTTCATTTCTTTTTGCTGCAGATTATTATTATCAGACATACTATAAAGATGTTACTCTTCCAAATAAAGTGTCTGAATTCTCAGTTCAGGAAGATCAGGATATCGAAGCTTCTACTTTTAATTCTGAAGGCCAGTCACACATAGAAAATGATGCTTATGCTGGTACTAATGTAACAGAAAATGTTAAATGTGGACAAGAGGACCATTTTGCCTCAGATTCACAGGTAATAGAATGCTTAACTTGAAACTGTTGATACTCAAGAACCTGTCCTTTGCTATTATTATGTAGAAAAATAGACAATTCTTTGGTTGATCACAACATGTATAAGGGTTGTATACATTCTGTGTGTAATTATACAGTGAATAACACAGTTTTTGAGAAACAAAAATTAGAACTTGTTCTTATGTGTAACTGTTTTCCTACTCTGTTGTGTTCCAAAAATGTATGATATACCACCAGCAATGTATGAGGGTTCCAGTTTCTCTGCATTCTCATAAACTTAAAGAAAATTTGTCAGTATGTTTTGACTTAAACAAAAAATTTAAACAACAGCCACAATACTACGTTCACACCAGTTTTTTTTTTTTAATGCTTCCTTTATGTCAGATATCTTGTCACTGTTCAAACTTCCCAGAAGGTTTTATAAATTTGTTTCTACGGTTTGTTTGAATCAGGATACCAATAAGCTTCATACAGTGTAACTGCTTGATGTGTTGTATATCTCGTATAATTTATGGCCTTCTCTATCTCTTTTCAAAATTTTTTCCCCTTGAACCGGTAATTATTGAAGAATCCAGATCATTTGTCTTAAAGACTATTTCAGTCTGTATTTCGTGGATTGCTTCCCTGTGGTATCAGGCATTTGTTTTTGGTATAATGGTCACTCACTCAATTTTAGTGTCTTCAAAACTGGGTCAGAATCAGTGGATCAGATTGTAATTGGTAGCCATCCCCTTCCATTGCAGAAATTGAGGTCTTATTATTCAATCTCTTTTAGGTCTGTTTAGTGTTTCAAGTTCTTTTAACTTCTGTTGACATGAGGAAGTTTTTGTCTATTTGACATCATTTTGTCTTACCTAGGAGCCAGCATCTGCATTAGCAACAGAAGATACATCCTTAGAAGGTTCTTCATTAGCTGAAAGTTTGAGAGCTGCAGCAGAAGCTGCTGTATCACAGACTGGATTTAGTTATGATGAGAATACTGGATTGTATTTTGATCACAGCACTGGATTTTATTATGATTCTGTAAGTATCTCAGACCTATTAATACGTATGATTGTATTCTTAGTTGCTTGAATACCAAATATTAAAACCTGAATTAAGAAAAGCAGGAAGCTGCATTTAAAAATTATGTTTGATTCAAAACTATGTGATAAAGGTAAAGATTTATAAAATAGCTTGTGGAACTGCACTTTTGGATTTTTTAATTAAATAAGTTCATTGTGTTATTATAGATAAATATTTTAGAGAGGCCTAATAATCTTTTATATGTAAAGTAACATAAAAATGTTAAAGTATTTATTAATAAAAGCAGACAATTAACTACATCTTGTAAATTGTTTAAGAACCTAAACATTTTTTCATAGAATTTGTAAGGAAGTAACACTGTTAATTCCAGGCTTGGGGTAAGATTTTTAAAAAATTGTCTCGAATACTTATGTCTTTATGAATCCATTTAAGGCCACAGACAGTGTTTTTCTTGAATTCACAATAGCATGTTTATTATTAGTCACTGTTTTCCTTTTTGTGGCTTTTAAACATTTCACTCTTTAAAGATCAATCTGTTAACAGTAAGAAGTAGGAAGTTAGTATGGAATCAGAAATGTGATGGACTACTGACTAGGACAGAACCAGAAAATAAAGTTCTTTATTCATCATATAGTGTTATGGCTGTTGAAGGTCTGGTACTTAATTGGAGTTTTTCAGGTTTTGATGACAAAGATGATGGAACTTAGATACCACATACGTCTATCTCAGTGGTCTAGGCGTGTGATCTGGTCCTCAGGAATTACAGAATGTAGTGCCCCAAAGTGGAGCAAATATCCACCATTCCATTTATTGAAACTATTGTTAACTAACCTAGCAAATATAATGATAATGGTAAATATCTTAGTTAGATAAGGAATTTCATTAGCTTGTCAGTTTGCATTAGGGATAGTGCTTTGTAAATACTTTGTTAAGAGGTAATTTTCTTCATAGGAGTATGCTAATTGACAATGCTAATTAATACCCAGAATATTAATGGTTAAACTCTTTTTACCAAGGAGAATAGCTATTACTTACTTGGTTTTTGGAAAATAAGGCATTTCCATGTGTCATTAGTCAATGTCATTCTCTCCTTTTTATAACTGTCCTCTTGACGTCTGTTTTGCAAGTAGTTAATTACATTCTGCAGGTTATGTCTCAGTAAAGTAGGGACTTCTCATTGCTTTGCCATTTTTATTGTCCTAGTTTTCACTTTATTTTAATTAAATAAAAAATTTGTTAAATATTTGAAAATGTCTATATTTTGGACTGAAAGACGTAACATTAAAAAGATTTGGGTTGTAAAAATTCTGTTATCCTTGGAAATAAAGGTTAGAAAGCTTCCATTCAGTTTTTCAGTTAAGGGAAAGATAAGAATTCTTAATATTTTTCTAAGGGATCTACAACAGTCAGAAAAAATAAATTATTCTTTTTCAGGAAGTTTCAGTTGCTTAATCTCAGTATATTGTAAGATGTTTCCAGATCTGATCTGTATGGATTACGATGTGAATAAGATATAGACTGTTCAGTTAAATCTTGGTTATAGAGTACTGGCCAGTATCTAATAAATGCAGATGAATGCTTAATTTTATTTTTCTAGTTTTTATCCATAATTTACCAAAATTCTATTTTGCATAGCTGCTTTACTTGTAAGTCTTACTTAGTTACTTAGTGTAGAATTAATTAAATAGTGAAGACAGTTTTTTTATTTCTTTATATAGTATGTTATGTATTGTTTATGAGCTTAATTTTCAAATTTTTCTTCAGGGCTTTGAGTCATGAATGTTAAAAGGCAAATCTTTGTTTCATGACATTAACAGTTTAGGGATTTATACTGGCAAACGATTATCATGTAATCATACAGAGAATGAGTCTGAAATTGCTTTTATATGGTCACCTTTTTTTGATGCATGCCTTGTTTTTCATAACTTCTAAAAGATTTCTTGTTGAACCATATGAAGCTACTGTTTCTTTAAGTAAAAAAATGGTCAAATATTGGCAGTTTCATGAGATTTAATTTAGTATTTAAGTGTATTCATTTTTCACACTAAGAAAATTAGAACAGGTATTGAATGGTAAAATGTTTTGGAAAATTACAAGCATTTTTCATTCTGTTTTCTTTATTATCTTCAGAAGATACTGGAGTTCTTAAAAGAAACATGTACTATGTATTTCTGAATATATTTGGTATTTTGTTAAGTTTAATTTTCTACTTTTATTTCATCTTACATCAATAGAACTTACTGTTTTCTTGATTTTGAAAGGAAAATCAGCTATATTATGATCCTTCCACGGGAATTTATTACTACTGTGATGTAGAAAGTGGTCGATACCAATTTCATTCTCGAGTAGATTTGCAGCCTTATCAGAGTTCTGGAACAAAACAAAATAAAGATAAAAAATTGAAGAAGAAAAGAAAGGATCCTGATTCTTCTACAGCAAATGAGGAAAAGGTAATGTCTTCATAATTTTTAAGATGTACATAATAGTGATATTATAATTAAGCCAAAATTTTTCAAGAAACTGAAAAATCATTTAGTAACTCTGTATTTCAAGCATCCTCATTACAATAAGATACCAGAACCTATGAGGCAGTAAGCTTTCACATGGGGCATACGTGGACTTTTCACAAATTCTCAGTCACTAGAAATAGAAAAAATTTCTTAAAGGTAGATTTAGGGCAAGATAAAATACTCTTGTGTTAAAGAATTTGGAAGAAGAATATTCAGACCCTCAACTGATAAGTTAATTTCAGTGCACAATTCACGGTAAAAGAAGAACATAGTTTGTTAGTAGATGTAGGTGAAAGTTCAACTTTTTTAGTTATGTTGAGCAGTATCTTGCAGATGTTGGCAAACATTAAAAAAACCCATTGCTAGCAAATATAGGGTACATGCATATTTATAAGGAGTGTAAATTGATACCTTTTGGGAAAATAGATTGTATGAATACCATAAAAGTGTTCATATTATTTAATTGGAAAATCTTGTTTCTAGTAATTAATTTTTTAAAAAAATCCAAAGAAGAATTCCTTTGTATAGTTATATAGCAATATTTATAAGAACAGAAGAAAATTAAGGGTTCAGATGGCTGACAGTTATTGACTAAGAGGATGAAAGTACATTTAAACTTCCAGTTACAAAATAAATGAGTCACAGGGATGAAATGTACAGTGTGGTGACTATAGTGAATAATACCATAATATTTTGGTGTAGAAACAGATGGTAACTAGACTTGACATTGTGATCATTTTGTAATGTATAGAAATATCAAACCATTATATTGTGCACCAGGAACTAACATAGTGTTATAGGTCAGTTATACTTCAAAAACAAAGAAACTCATAGAAAAAGATACCAGATTTGTGGTTACTCTAGCTGTGAGTGGTGGGGAGGGGTAATTGGATGAAGGTAGTCAAAAGGTACAAACTTCCAGTTATAGGATAAGTAAGTACTAGGAATGTAGTATACAACATGATAAACGTAAATGAATACTGCTGTATGCTATATATGGAAGTTATTTAGAGAGTAAACCTAAGAGTTCTTGTCACGGAAAATTTTTTCTCTTTATTTTTTATCATTATGAGATGATGGATATTCACTAAACTAATTGCGGTAGTCATTTTTGATGTATGTCAAATCATTGTGCTGTACACCTTAAGCTTCTACAGTGCTATACGTCAGTTACTTATATCTTAATAAAAATGGAAGGAAAAAAGAAAATGATAGTACATTTAATTAAAAAAGCATCATTTAGGCCTTAAAATTGTAGTGCTTATAAAGACTGAGGGGAACTCTTTAAATGCTTATGTTACAATGTTAAATTTAAAGAAGGAAAATAAAATTTTATCAAGGCTTTTATTTCTACTCCTTAAACAGAATAAGGTTGGTGGTTTATAGGTAGGAAAGGAGGCTTATTTATTATATTGGCATTTCGTGAATTTTGGCAACTATTAAATACTTAACTTTTAATTTTTTTTGAAGTATAGTTATGTGCAATATTATGTTAGTTTTAGGTGTACTACTTAGTGATTTGACTTTTATATGTGTTATGAAATGATCACCATGGTAGGTATAGTAACCATCGTGTAGCCACATAAAAAGTTATTACAGTATTATTGACCATATTCCTTATGCTGTATATTACATTCCCATGGCTAATTTATTTTATAACTGAAGATTTGTACCTCCTAATCCCTTTTATCTCTTTTGCCTCCACCTCCAACTCCCTCCCCCTGGCAACCATGCATTCTCTATGAGTTTGTTTTCCTTTTGTTTTTTTGATTGCATATGCAGGTGAATTCATTAGGTATTTGTCTTTCTCTGTCTGACTTATTTCACTTAGCATAATACCCTCTGGGGTCATCCTTGTTGTTGCAGATGGTAAGATTTCGTTTTTTAATAGCTGAGTAATACTCCATTGTGTGTATGTGTGTGTGTGTGTGTGTGTGTGTGTGTCTTTCTAGTGTAGGATCTCCCACGATGGGGAGCCCCACTGGGGGTTCAGATTCATTGCTCCTTGGGAAGGACTTCTGTCATTGTGATATTCTTTCCATTTTTTAATTTTTTGACAGGTTTTGATATTACTAATTAAGTAATCCAAAAACTTTATTGGCCTACAGCCTGATTAGAATATGCCAGATGAGAATCAATATTGCATAGAAAGTTGTACACAATTTTTTGCATAGGAAACTTTACCTCTGTACCATGAACATTTTATCCATCTGAAAAAATTTTCTGCATCCACTGCTAATACAGAACGCTTGATAATCTTGTCTTTTTTTAACCACCAGAGCACAGTTCACAGTGTGGAAGGGAGTACCCAGGGGTGTGGGTCTCTATGCCTCCTACCCATCTCATGTAGTTCCTTCTTTATGTCTTTAGTTTGGGAAATCTTTTCTAATGTTCAGGTTATTCTCGTAGATAGTTACTGTGTGAGTAGTTGTAATTTTGGTTTGTTTATGGGAGGAGGTGGGTTCAGGGTCTTCCTACTTTGCCATCTTGGCTACCTCCCCTATTCTTGAAATTTTATCTCAATTCTCTATTTGATTTGCTTTTATTTCTCTATTATTTTCACTGACAATACCTGGGCATTGAAGAGTATGTAACTAAAATACTAAAGGTGATTTTTTGCTTTAAAACCTGTTTTAATGACTCATATCTGTTACCAGTGGTTGAACTGTTAGGAAGGATACATTATGGAACTATTTTTCTCTAACAAAGAAAAGAACACATTGAGGTCTTCAAATGACTGTTCCTGACAAGCTAGAGAATGAAATTTGAAAGTGTTCTGTGAGATTTTGGTCCAGCTTAGCGCCTATAATTGTTCATCTTTACCATCCTTCTTCAAAAATATGTTAAATTCAGGACAGGGACTTAAGAAAATACCTGATGGAATTTTGAGAAGTCCCCAAGGATTCTCAGACGTAGCTGTGAAACGTGGGCAGAGACTGGTTAGGACATCCTTATCTTTTTCTTTAGTTTTAAGATATTTTTGAACCTTACTTTTTAGAAGCATAGAGTATGTGGAAGAAAGGAGGTAGGGTGAGGAGATTGGAATAAGTAACTTGAAATATGTGTATGTACCTAAATGCCTACATGAAGGCCCTAGGCCTCTTATATTTTAATGAATATTTATCTAATGTTCTAGACTGACAGATAGTTTTTAAAAAGTAACACCTCTTGCAATTTCACTTATTTTTCCTCTGCATGTGTTGTTCTGTAGGCAGTAATAATAAAATATACAAGATTGGAAACTGCTTTTTTTAAAAGGTATATTTAGATAGGGAAATTTTTTGGCTGTAATTCACAATGGCTTTAAAGTTCCTCTGAGTTTTTTAGTTCTTGCCCTTGTTCTTGTCCTTGGTGAGTTTGTGTTGCTGAAAGTACATCCAGTTTATCACACTGTCTGAGTGTTTAGCCAGTCTCCAAACTGAATTTATACTGCTATTAAAAATATGTGTTTAAGATGCTCTCTTATTTTATAAAATAATAGAACATATGAATATACTTGATCATGTTGCTCTGAGGCAGAAAGAAAATTCAGAGTGTGCTCTACACCAGAGGAAAATAACTTTCTTCTAAGCTTAAAGTAATAGATTTGTTCATTTGTCCTAAGGCATGCCCAATAAGCATGTGTAATAAATTATAAAAGGCTTATGCCAGATACGTTAGAATCTTGGAATAAAAGATGTAACTGATTCAGCTGTACTTTTGGTGTATTGTCAGACCAACTCTATAAAGTATTAAATTTTAGCAAAGCTTCAGTTCTGCTACATTAGGTATATTTGGATCTTTAAATCCCTGCCTTAATTAAAGCCACTTTTATGTTATGTATGTTGACTTGATAATTAATTCAAAGTTCAAAAAGAAAATTTAGGTTTAGTTGTATTCTCTAGGCCTGCATTGTTCAGTCAGCTACATGTGGCTATTGAATGCTTGAAATACAGCTGGTCCTAATTAAGATATTTTGTAAGTGTAAACTACACTCAGTTATGAAGACTTAGTACAGAAAATCCATGTAAAATATTTCATTAATAATTTTATATTGATTAAATATTAATTTATGTATATAATTATATTTTATAAATACTGGGTTAGATAAAATAATACAGTGAATTACCTGCTTCATTTTACCTTTGTAATGTGCCTACTAGAAAATTTTAGAGTACAAATATAGCTTGCATTATATTTTTATTGGACAGCATTGATCTAGGCTGTCACATAGTCCAAGCAATATGTGATAAGGTACTAGACAGAAACAGTTAAGATATTGAGAATAGATAATTGGGATAAATTGTAAACATAGTCTATAGCACTTGGTAATTGGTGTTTAAGGGCACCAATGTTGTGTTTAAGGTCATGTCAGACTTTTGATTTGGGTAAATGGATGGTAGCATCATTAAATGAGAAAGGGAACATGAGAGGAAGAGGCAGTAGAGATAATAGCTATTGTTATTTCACTGTACATACATTTTCACTAACTCATTGTAACATTTAACATTAAACATTATATGATGGTCATGTTTAAGATTATTCTCTCTTCTTCCCACCTCTTTCCAGAATTTGAATTCAGAAGATCAAAAAACATCCAGTATTGACCATATAAGCTGTATTGAAGGAGAAGATTTTGCAAATGTGAAAAAGAAGGCCAAAATAAATATTCATTACAAAAACAGCTCCCCCGTGTTTACTGTTCCAGTTAGTACAAAGACTACAGAATCTCCTCTTAATGAAAACATTTATAATTCGGCTTCATTTAAAGATAAGAAAATCACAGACACTGATAGCGAGCCAGAAGAAGGTGAAATAACGGACTCTCAGACTGAGGACAGTTACGATGAAGACATTACCAGTGAAGACAATGTAACTGCAGAAGATACTGAAGATGAAGGTGAGTCAATCACCATTGTTTAGTTTTACATATATAACCCAGTCTAGTCATTATAAAAGTGCAACATAGTTACAAATGTTAGTGACCCATATCTGCCAAAAAGTGAGCTGATTGTTTTAGTTTAGTACTTGGACCTTTCAGTGCATTGGATGGTCTAATCAGTAGAACACAAGTTACCTACTTTCTAATCCTAAAATGTGTATTAAGTCTATTTTAGTGGATTAGATATTTGTCATCTACTTTTGTAATTGAAGGAGGGAAAGCAAATTGCCTTTAGGAGTAGTCCATAAATTCAGCTACATAGATATTATGGCAAATTTAATTTATTTTATTTGATGATATAGAGACATACTTTTAAAACCCAGGATTTCGTATTAGTGTGTATAAGCTTATTCTGTTGTTAAGGAATGTCTGTCAAATTTTTTTTTAAGGGCAGACTCAGTTTTTCTTACTTAGTATAACAATGCTTTTTGGGGGCATTTTCAAATTCTAAGACCTTGAGAGAGAGTTGATTATTTTACAGTGTGGTAGATGTTAATATCTTTAGGTTGAGCATTTTCTTACTTACTGTCTTACTCACTGTTTATGTCATTAGCAGAATTCAAGAAGGTTGTTTTAAACAGAAAAGAGTTTTGATCAGTATGTTTTATTTTATGGATGACTTAGCCTTCTCATCCCTAGACATTTCTAATTTTTTCCATATCATTTGAATTAATATTTACCCATATGTTTCTTTGGCAGATGAAGAAAAGATTTGGCCCCCATGTATTAGAGTAATTGTTATTAGATCACCTGTATTGCAGACAGGATCACTTTTTATTATTACAGCTGTAAACCCTGCTACAATTGGAAGGTAAAAATGTTTAATATTATTTTTGTGTGTTTGTCTTATTCCAGTGGTTTGTACTTTTCTTGAGCAGTTAATAATTTTTTTTTATTTCATTTTCACTTTTTAATTACATTTTTTATTTGGTTTTTTTTGGGGGGGTTAATTAAGTTATTTATTTACTTATTTATTTTTTAATGAGGTTACTGGGGATTGAACCCAGGACTTCATGCATGCTAAGCATGTGCTTTACCACTGAGCTATACCTTCTCCCTTTGAACAGTTAATCATTAAATGTGCATGGTACTTGTTCAGTAGCCAAAAGATAACACCCACATCCCTCTCTCTGCCACACAGAAAATACTACTGACACTTAACCTTTTGCTACTTGCTTTTGGAAGTCAGTTGGAGATATTGGAGATATCATTGTCCCCATTGGTGATACCATCTACAGAGATTTTGTTATTTTCTTACTTTTCATACTGCCCTTTTTAGGTTTAAATTACTTATTCCCAGTATTGGCCTTCTCTGATTCTTCTCCTTTACCCCTTTGTAAATCATAACCAGCTTGGTAGAGAGGTAGGTTTTAATCATGATAGAATAATTTCCTTTCTTCCCAACTGGAAAGATAATGTATTGTTAATTCAGATTCCATATGCTATCTTAATTTTGAATTCTTGGAGAATAGTATACTCCTCTTACATGTAGTAATAGAAGTGGAAACATAGTCAATAGATCTGGAATAAATGATTGACATTAGTAAAAAGAATATTTTATCCCATTGGATGTTTATTAGCCTCTGACAGGTGTACCAAAGAATGAAAGTAATTTGGAACCTCCTTTTAAATAGGAAATTTAGAGTAGGATTATGGAAGCCAGATTTAGTGTGGTAGAGAGACTTGCAGTTTAATGTTATCTTTTTTTTTTTTTCCTTTAAAAAAGTTTTTTTATTGAAGTGTAGTCAGTTTACAATGTTAGCTTCAGGTGTACAGCAAAATGGTTCAATTATACATATACATACATATATATATATTTTCGGTTTCTTTTTCATTATGGCTCATTATAAGAAATTGAATATAGTTCCCCATGCTTTACAGTAAGTCCTTGTTGTTTATCCACTTCACATATAGTAATGTGTATCTGTCAGTCCCAAACTCCCAATCTATCCCTCCCTTCTTTCCTCCCTGGCAACCACAGTTTGTTTTCTATGTCTGTGAGTCTATTTCTAACATTATCTTTTAAAACAAAAAAAATTTATCTTTTAAAAAAATTCTTTCTGTGTCACTGTAAGTGCACCATTTATATATGCTTCAGAAATTATTAAAGACGTTTTACTTAACTCTGCAGGGAAAAAGATATGGAGCATACTCTCCGAATTCCTGAAGTTGGTGTCAGTAAGGTAAGCTCTTTGAATTTTCATATAGAGCCCCGTAATGTGATTTTTATAAATCATTATTATGGCAGAAAGCTGAGGGATTTTGCCATTAAAAAGAAAGGTTAATAGTATGGTAATGGAACTGTAAGCAATGCAGATTTGTTTATTCCACTGCTTGAGAAAATAAAAATTCTTTATCACAATTTGGATGAACTAAATTATGTTTAATTTTTAACAGTCTGGGGCAGGAGTAGAAAGTGTGTATTAATTTAAGTATTAAGGTAATACTCATTTAACAAATATTTATTGAGTGAAATACATATGCTAGATATTATGGCAGTTCAAAAATAAATCAGTCCTGGATTCAGGCTACTATAGTGCATGGTTACTTTGAGTCCAGAGTATTTTACAATTCAGGAACAGTCTGTCTTCTACCATCCAGGGCTCTCCATTTTATTTCTTTTCCTAGTTGAATCTCTAATGGTTTCAGGAAAAAGAAGAATTGGGTTTTCCAAAATAAATTATAAAAACAGAGTTGCAGCTTAAGTTATAAATAGAAAAAAACTAAAGGTTTAGCTGCCAAAACTCTGGATACTTCATACTTACCTTATTTCCTTATTATATTTTCTGTAATTTTACCCATTCCTTTTATGACTGTTATCTTTTGCCTTTTTCTTTTTTGGCCTTTCATCATCCCCATTTTGTTTCTATTAAAAAGACTCTAAAATGGTTCTAAAATACATATTGTGATTTTTTTGGCTTTTGGGGATGGAACCTGTTTCCTCTTACTAGTTTGAAAGTCTATTTTTACTTTGTTTCGACTCATTTAGAGGGAAGGAAATCCTCATAATCTTAACTCTGACTGAATTATCTTACTTTTTTAAAACTTTCCTATGACCCTTGATTCTTCTGCATCCAAAGAAAACCCAGTCTGTAACTTAAATAGGAAATTTCTCCACACCAGTCTAAAATATAGGTAGTTCTCTGGTGTCATTTCTGTTTTTTCTTTCTTTTAAACAAACATATGGTGGGGTAGATAATTTGTTAGCTGTGTGAAATCAGTTTGACAATATATTATTACACATACCCAGGTATAGCAAAAAATTAAATTAACCCTCTACACACACACTTAATATTATGGGAAAGACAAACAAATTTTTAACCAGTGAATAGGAGAGGATCTTCTAAGTTTAAAAAAAACTGGGGGATGTGGGTGGGAATCACAGAAGACAAGGTAATTTTGAATAATTTAAGCCTGAAGTTCTTTATATATTAAGAAACAAATTTAAAAGGCAAACTAGGACAGTCAAGACAGATTTGACAAAATAAATCTCCTTTATATTTTAAAAGCTCATGCAAATTTAGTTTTCAAACCCACTGTGACACCAAAAGATGAATGAGTGAAGAACATAAATAAGCAGTTCACAGTAGAGGAAATATGGTTAACATTTGAAAATCATTCAGTATTTATAGTAATTTAAGAAATACAAGTGAAACCAAGATGTCAGTTTTTACTCGTTATATTAAATAAATGATAATTATTAAATATCATTCCTGTTGAGGGCATAATTTAGAACAGCTCTTTGGAGTAAATCCTTTGATACAGTTGTTATTCTAAACAACCCAATTGAAAAAAAATGTATGGTGGACATGAAGAGAAAATTGACAGAAGAGGAAATCCAAATGGCTAATATAAAAAAAGGTTTCAGCCTCAGCAGTAATCAGAAAAATGCAAATTATAATTACAGTGATGAGATTTCATTTCATATCCATTAGGCTTTTAAAAATGAAAAATTCTGACAATACCAAGTGTTGGTTAAGACTATATAGTGTAACTAAGAATTTTTACAGACTGTTGTTGGGAATATAAATTGGTACAACCACTTTGGAAAATCATATGGCCTTTTCTAATAAAGTTTAAGGCTTTCATGTCCTATGGCTTAGCAATTTCATTCCTAAGTGTATACCTCAGAGAAACACTTGGCATGTCCACAAGAAGGATGCATGTACAAGAATGTTCATAGAAGCATTTAAAAAAATAGTAAAACCTTAGAAGAAACCTAGATGTTGTCATCAGAAGTATATGTAGATTATGGTACTACAATACGATGTGTTACCATTCAGCAAAATAGCACAGCTGTGTGCAGCAGCTGGGTATACCTCACAACATCATGTTAAGTCAAAGAAGCAAAATAAATGAAATATATTCTGTAGTATACATTTGTCAGAATTCATCAAGCTGTACATTTAGACCCATGAATTTCCTGTCTATAAATTACATCTCAATACAAAATTCACATAGTTTGTTTTCCACTTATATCAAATTCCAAACTAGACAAAATAAACATCTTTTATGGATACATACATATGTGGTAAAAGCATAAAGAGTTGCATCATGATTAAAATAAACATCAAACCTCTGAAAGAAAGGGTGAGGGATAGACAGAGTGAGGTACACATTGATGAATAATAATTCATTTTCTTTTAAGTATCTGAGGCAAATATGGCAAAATTTATTAAAGCTGTGTTATGGGTAGACAGGTTCAATATATTTTGTGTGTTCGAAACATTTTGTAATACCTTTATGGAATCCTTTAAACAGCTTTATTGAGGTACAGTTTATATACCATATACGGTTTACCTATTTAAAGTGCATAACTCAGAGGTTTTTAGTTTATTCACAGTTATACAACTGTCACTACAATCAGTTTTAGGACATTTTCATCACCATGAAAAAAAAAATCATACTTAATAGTAGTCTCTCCCTGTTTCCTCCTAACCCCCGTAGCTCTAGGCAACCACCAGTCTACTTCCTGTGTCTATGGATTTGCCTGTTCTGCACATTTCATATAAATCAAATCATACAGTATGTATTCTTTTGTAACGAACTTTTTCATTTAGCATGTCTTCAGGATTCGCCCATGTTGTAGCATGCATCAGTACTTCACTTCTTTTTACTGCCAAATAATGTTCTGTTGTTCAGATGTAATCTATTTTGTTTATCTGTTCATCAATTGATGGATATTTGAATTGTTCCAAATTTTTGGTTATTAAGAATAATGCTGCTGTGCACATCCTTGTACAAGTTTTTGTTTGGATATATGTTTTCATTTCTCTTGATATCAACCTTGGAGTAGAATTGTTGAGTCATATGGTAACTCTCTAACCTTTTGAGGAACTGTCAGATCCCAACCCCCAAAGGCAGCTGCACAGTTCTACATTCCCACCAACAGTGTATTGTTTATGAAAATTTTTTAAATTTTATTATTTTTTTAATTTTTTGTGTTGGGGGAGGTAATAGGTTTATCTATTTATTTATTACTTTTGGTGGAGATGCCAGGGATTGAACCTGGGACCTCATGCATGCTAGGCGTGCTCTCTACCACTGAGCTATACCCTCCCTGCTGTGAAATTTTAAAGTAAATATTTCTGCAACTTTTTATCCAGTATAAGCAGACACATTGAACATATGCCCAATATATGTGAGGCACTATATTATGTACTAAGTGGTAAGCAAATTGTAAACTACTATAAGCAATAATTGTAGTACAGTGACATTTACATATGCAGTAGCATCATATATGCAGTAACTTCATATAAGTGTTATATAAACAAAGTGCTGTGGAACAGAAGGGAGTGATTAGTCCTGAGTACTGGAATCTGGAAAACTCTGAGAAGATGACCTTGAATGCCTCAGATCACCTTTTGTATTAAGAAGAATTTTTAATGACATGGAGAAATACTTAGGTGAAAAAATTATTTCAGATTGTATGTATTGTATAATTTCAACTATATTAT
Source organism: Camelus dromedarius (assembly GCF_036321535.1). NCBI lineage: Eukaryota > Metazoa > Chordata > Mammalia > Artiodactyla > Camelidae > Camelus > Camelus dromedarius. The sequence continues at coordinate 50,993,525 of NC_087438.1, forward strand.
ACAAGTAGAAAAGGTAGGGCACACACTAAATTATTAATGATAATTATAGGTGGAATTATAGGTAACCTTTTCTCCTATAGCCCTCACATTTCTACCAAAAGCATTGTAATACTTTTGTATTCAGAAACAAGTGTGTTAAAAATAGTAAAAGTTGAATTATCGGAGATTAAAATCTATTGCATCCTATCATAGAGAAATTCTTAATCTGTGGTTTAAAAAAATATATAATACTTTATAATTACCTGGTTTCTTTTTTTAAGTTTCATGCAGAAATTTATTTTGACCATGACTTACAAAGTTATGTCCTTGTGGATCAAGGCAGTCAAAATGGTACAATTGTTAATGGGAAACAGATTCTTCAGGTGAGTGTATAGTAATTAAATACTTGCACATTATTTTAAAAAACTGAACTGAAACTTTTTATCCCTGAGGGCCATAGTTATTATACATATTGTTTAGTTCAGATTGGTGTTCAAGCCCAAATGTGTTATGTGGAAGAGAATTCTAGAAAGGGCTAAAAAAAGTATACATTAAGTGAGTACTAGACTGTTGAGTTTTGACTTCTAATTACATATCTACCCCTTATTTTTAGAGATAAATGCATTTTAAAGTGATTCAGAGTAAAAGTTCTTATTGCAATGTTAGGGGCCGTTTTTGTGTGTGTGGCTTTTTTAAAACTTTTAATGGAAATGTTAAACGGGAAACTCCTTGAAGACAGGAACTTTGTTCAGGTAACTTCTATCTCCAACATGTGGCAAAGTGCTTAGCACGTAATAAGATAATGTATGGAATGGAAGGAGGGAAGTCTTATTCTTACTCTGTAAGAATTTTAAAAACCCTGAATTAACCAGAGAAAAGAAGAGGGGGAAAGGGAAATATGATGCACTTATTCTCTTAACACTTTATCTTTTTGACTATGATGAGTACTTATTTTGGTAACAGGTTGTTTGAAGTTTGGATTGGGTATTTCTCTGATGGGATTGGGCATGGAGATAGGGAGATAAGTAGATTGTGATAATATAAAAATTAAAAGTTACTCAGTTCAGGTGTCTTCTCCACTGGTAGAACATTATGCATCATCCTTAAGTTGTGGAAATGTGAGTGTGTGTGTATATGTCTCTTATTGAGAACTGTCTCAAATGTTTTTTTGTTACAATCAGACATTACTTAACAGTAGATATAAAATAAAATAGTCATATTTAACTCTTGGATTTCTGTTTTGTAATTTTTTCCCCTTTAGCCTAAAACTAAATGTGACCCATATGTACTCGAGCATGGAGATGAAGTGAAAATTGGAGAGACTGTGTTGTCCTTTCACATTCACCCTGGCAGTGATACCTGTGATGGCTGTGAACCAGGGCAGGTTAGAGCTCACCTTCGTCTTGATAAGAAAGATGAACCTTTTGGTATGTGAAACTTACTGTTAACATGTGGGCATGGTAACTTTTCTCCTTAATTCACTGAAGTGTTCTAAAAAAGTATCAGTTAGCTACCAGCTTCATATCTAATTGATTGAATACTCTGCTGTGATACATTTATACTATAGTTAATATTATGAAATGAGCCTAAGAAATGACATGTATTTGAAATTTGAGACCCAGGCTAGTAGATTATGATTGTAGTTGATTTTTTGATGTAATAATTCAACTGTGCTATTACAGCATTAGGTTACTTTCTTTTCAGGAATGATCATCTTTAGCTCTGTTTTTGCTAATCCAGTTTATAGGCTTTTGAAGCAGCACTGCAGTGGTAGCTAGGTGTCCTTCAGAGGAGTAATTGTGGCATAATTAAATTAAGATTGGTTTTCCTTTAACATCTATTTACTGATATGAAAAAGTTACCCACAGTTAGACTCTGTTATAAAATAGCAACGTAGAAAAAATAATAAGCCAAGGTATTAAAAGTTATTGGTTGATGTGTTTGCTTTCCTACTTAGGCTGTTGATATATCATCTGTGTATATATCATTTTCTATAATAAATAACATTGTCAAAGATTTCTGTCTTGCTTTAAACCTACTCATCTGAGGCTTTGAAAACTGAGATACTTTGAACTACTAAGAAGTAATTTTTTCACATCATTTTTTTCTCAGCTATACATGTTCATTGTGAATTTTTTGTTTTCTGATGCTGGATTATGAAAATGAGTATGGCACATTATACAATAATACAAATTTTGGGTTCTGTGGTTGTTCCTTTGCATAAGCTTATGTTCTTTTGGAAATTCACAATATTTATGCATTTGGGATTCTATTACAATAATTATTGAAAAATTAAGATGTTCAGTGTTTCTTTCAGTATCTAAACTGTATCATTTCTATAATCTGTGGATTTTGGTTTACTTTCCTAGTCGATTTAATTACTAAAATGCTGAAAGGATATATCACAATCCAAGATCCATTTGTATTAGTTTATTTGGACTTCTGGTTAATCTGCAGATGGGATACTAATACTACTAGTTTTTCGTTATTAAATAAACAGTATTATAACAGATTTAGTTTAGTTTTTTTTCTTTAAACGAAACTCACTTTTTCCTTTTAGCTGGTCCAACACTAAGTAAGGAGGAGAAAGAGTTGGAAAGGAGAAAAGAATTAAAGAAAATACGAGTAAAATATGGTTTGCAGGTAAGGATGTTAAATATTGTTGCATGTGTTAAACTGTGCATCTGTTTTTGTGAAAAACTGCCTTTAGATAAGTATAGTCCATTTTATATATAAAAAGAGCTATTTAGAATGATTTTGAGATTTATGTAATTCCTATTAGTTGTTTACTGTTTACCTCAGCAACTGTTGATGTTGGAGTAGAAGAGTGGTGATGATACCCTACATTTGAATAGCCAGTTCTGGTTTTCAAAACACTTACATTAAAATGATACCATTGAAGAACATAGTTGGAGAATTTATACTTCCTGATTTCAAGACTTATTATAAACTACAGTAATAAAGACAATATAGTATTTGCATAAAGAAAAAAAAGTATGTTGATGGAACAGAATAATGAGTCCAGAAATAGACCTACATAGACAGATAGATATGTAAGTAAATGTGTACTCGTGTGTGTTTTTGTGTGTATATGTGTGATTTTCAACAAGGATGTGAAAGCAGTTCAGTGGAGAAAGGATGGTCTTGTTTCAACAAACAATGCTGGAACAATTGGGTAGCCATATGCAAAAACCAACAACAGCAACAACTTTGATCCATACCTCATAACATAAAAATGAGCTCAAAATGGATTATACATATAAATCTAAAACTTAAGACTAAAAAACTCCTAGAAGTATACCTTTAAAAAAAAAAAGTTGGGCAAAGATTTTTTGGATATCTAACACCAAAACACCAAACGCACAATCCTTAAAAAAAAATTGCACTTCCTCAAAAATTTCTGTTCTTCCAAAGACACTATTAAGAGAATAAAAAGATAAGCCACAGACTGGGAAAAATATTTGTAATTTATCTATCTGATAAAAATCATGCATCTTATACCTAAAATATGTAAAGAACTTTAAAAATTCAATAAGGGAAAACAGTTTAAAAAATGAGCAAAAGATTTGAATAGACACTTCACCAAAGCAGATGCACAGATGGCAGATACATACATGAAAAGATATTCAGTGTCATTAATCATTAGGGACATGCAAATTAAAACCAGTTAAAAAGACTGGCCATACGAAGTGTTGGGCATGTGGAGGAACTGGAACCCTCATAACTGCTTATGAGAATATAAAATTGTGTGTTTGCTTTGGAAAACAGTTTAGTAGTTTCTCTAAAAGTAAAATTACACTTTTAGGATTCACCATTCTACTTCGGGGTGTTTACCCAAGAGAAATGAAAGCATATGTTCATACAGAGACTAGTAAACAAATGCTCACAGCAGCTTTTTTTCTAATAGTCAAAAACTGGAAAAAACTCACGTGTCCATCATGAATTGATAAACAAACTCTGTTATCTCTACATGGTCAGACACTCTTCAGCAATAAAAAAGCATAAGCTGTTGATACAGGCTACAATATGGACAAATATCAAAATAATTACGCTGAGTGAAAGAGCCAGACAAAAAGAGTACAGTTGGACCATTTAACAACACTGGGATTAGGGGCATGGACCCTCCCCTCGGCTGAAAATCTGCATATAACTTGTACTCAGCCTTCCATATCCACAGTTCCTCTATATCCAGGATTCTCTATCTGCAGATTTAACCAAATGCAGATTGTGTAGTAATGTAATATTTACTGTTGGAAAAAAACCTGCGTGTAAGTGGACCCACGACGTTCAGACCCATGTTGTTCAAGAATCAACTGTACATGTTGTATACTTCCATTTCTGTGAAATTCTAGGAAAGCAAACTAATGTATCCTGGTAGAAAGATAAGTGGTTGCCTGGATACAGGAGAGGAAGGATGCACTGGGCATAGGTCTGGAGGGATGGATTACAAAGAAGGATGAGGTTACTTTTGTGGGAAATGAATGTGTTATGATGTTAATTGTGATGGTTTATAGTGTACACAAATCTGAAAAGTATCTAATTGTACACTTAATGGGTAATTTATTGTATGTTAATTTATACCTCAATGAGGGAGTTAAAAAAGTTACCGTTTAATCCCATAAGCAGACCAGGAAAGTAATTGATATTGCCAGTTTACTTTGGAGAAACTAAAGCTAAGGGTCCCCCAGCTACTAAATGACAAAGCTAGAAGTAGAAGCTAGGTCTTAAGTGTATTTGTCCACTGCTTTTTACACTTTATGAACATGTTGGAAAAGATGCTGCCAAAATGCTTTCTCAAAAATTTTAACTCAGTTTCTATATCATTTTCTGGGCAAGCACCCATTAAGGTTGGTGGTTCTATACTTTTCTTCTCTATTTAAAAGCAAAATTAAGTAAAAACTTCTGTGGTACTTTCCTTGCATTGCTCTAGCAGTCCCTAGCCTCTTTGTGGATAAATGTACTTTTTGTGTAAAGATCAGCAAGTAATAAATAACAAAGGGAAAGAAAAGCCACCTTTGAAGAAGCTCCAAGCTGAATTGCCTACCCCTTTGGCGCCACTGTCCCTATCTGTGCATAGCTGTGTTGTTGAGCCGGTCATGCTGCACTTGCCAAAGACTGTGTGTGTCTGCGCTTCAGGATTATAAACTTCTTTGCATTCTGTCACCTGGCATAGGGCTTAACATACTCTACTCAGAAAATACTTGTCGGGTGACTAATCATATAAATGAAGCTATATTGGAGCAAAAAGCTGTTATGGTCAGTATTTGCTTTTTATCCATTTTTTAAAGACTAAACATTTTTCTCTTCCAATGAACAGTATCAAACTATTTTAGTCTTTTGGAACTTAGAGTTACTTAGAGAAAAGGAGAAATAGATTTTTTTCCCAACCCCAGGGATTCTGCATATTTCTTTGAATACTGGTAGTTCATTCATATGAGAATATGAGTACACAGTATTAATTCAAAATATACTGTATTTTCACTAAATTATCTTATGATAATTATTACAATTTGTATATGCTCTATATTATCTTCTGTATACAATTTATGTTGTAACACAACTTGAAATGACAACTTGAAATAAACATTTTAAAGAGGACAGAATAAAAATATTCAATTACATAATGTCTTAATTTATATAATAGCTTGCTTAATAGAGACAACATTGAACCATATTTGCTAAGCAAGGCAAATATATGGACATTATATTTTAATTTATCAGTTTTGTTTTCTCAAATATTTCGTGTTTATAAAGAATACAGACTATGAAGATGAAAAGGCATTGAAGAATCCAAAATACAAAGATAGAGCTGGAAAACGTAGGGAGCAGATTGGAAGTGAAGGAACTTTCCAAAGAGATGATGCTCCTGCATCTATTCATTCGTAAGTATTAAATTTTAATTGCTTGAAACATTCTTTGTACCATAATCACTTTCATAGGTTAATCTGATTTATAGGGCTGTATAATCTGATAGATGGCCTTGAAAGGAATGGTTCAGAACAAGATGGAAACTCTACATCTATTTACATTTTTCTCTATTATTAGAATTCTTATATTCCCTGGAAGATTACTGATCACATATGTGAGTATGTATATGTACATATTTAACACATACAAACTTAGACACATATATGTGCATGGCTAACATTCTAGTCATCCAATTGAGTGAGCATACTTTTATATACTAGATATTTAGAAGGCTGGGCTAGTAGGACATTGGTGTGGACTGATAATTTTTAATCATTATTTTAATAGTCAACAACTTTTGTTCTTGACCCTGAAATACTATTTTTCTTACTTGTTTTTCTTTGATTCAGTTTTTTTCTTTTAGCAAAATAACATTGATATACAAAATGACAGTGCATCTTACAATTTATGGAGTCAGATTTGATGAAATATAGTATTAAAAATTAGGTACACTAAGCAACATGACTAGTGTTTTTTAAATAATTGCTGGAGAATATGAAGATTACATTATAGTTAAATTAGAAGGCAGAAATAAAAATGAAACACATTGGTCTGACATTGCTTGGTTTATTGTTATTGAAGAGCTGATTTAATGTATTCTGTAAATGTATTCTGTAGAACTGAAAAGACAATGTGATAGAACATAAAATACCCTTAAATTAGCAGACCATAAAATCATAAAACAAAATGCAAATAGTTAATAAGGGCTTAGTTTCATTTTGTTTTAACTATTTTATTGATGTTACATCCACAAATAAAAGTATCAGTATCAATGACATAAGATTAACACATTGCAGAATACACGTCTTGATCAAGAAATAGAAAATTATCAGTGACCCCAGAAACCTACCCTTCCAGTGTCTCTTCCTAATCACTATTCCTCTCTCCTCCTTCCAACAGCATCAGATTAATTTCACTCATTTTTGAATTTTAAATAAGTAGAGTAATTTACTATTTATTTTGTGTCGATATTCTTTTTGTCCAGCATTACTTTATTAGGTCTGTTTTGTTTTCATTGCTGTGTAATACTCTTTTGTATGAATATGCCACAGTTTATCCACTTTACCACTGATGGACATCTGGATTGATTCTAATTTGTGGTTAAAATTAGATTTGCTGCATAAACATTTCTGTCCATGTCTTTTTGGTGCACCATGTATGTGCTTTTCTCTTAAGCAGTATATGTAGGGCTAGAATTTGTGTATCTTCAACTTTATTAGGTAATGTCAAGTAGTTTTCTTAAGTAGTTGTACAAATTATTTTTAATTCACTAATTAATTATAATTGTGACTTAAATAGCTTTTTTAGAAATCAACTGTCAGCTTCATTTTCTTTAAAGTGAAATTACCGATAGCAACAAAGGTCGGAAGATGTTGGAGAAGATGGGTTGGAAAAAAGGAGAGGGCCTAGGGAAGGATGGTGGAGGAATGAAAACTCCGGTAAGACTTATGTTTTCTTTCATTCTTTATTCTTACAACACATACATTTACTGTGTAATCACTATATGCCATTGCCTTAAGTGCTAGGAGTATTGTTGCAAGCAAAAGGATGCGATTATTGTCTTTGTGGCAATCACAGTTATGAAATATATATATGTGTGTGTATATATATATATATATGTTTATGCATTGTTTTCTTTTTAATGTTTTTAGGAACCCTCGTAGAGTTTTTTCTTTCAACAAACTAAGATAGTAAATGTTTTAGTTAGAGGTTCATCTGTGTCTCTTAGTTATTTTTAATGACTTCTTTACTATGCCTGGTACTAAACATGCAGGGACTACTATCACAGTGTTACTTTACAAACAGGCAGATTCTGCACTAGCTGGAGAATCTGTTTTAGGTTCAAGATTCATCACACGTAACAAGCAGTAGTGAATAATGTCTGGAAAGCACACAGCGCTTTAATTCTGCCGTCCCGTGGTACATCAGAGGTTCAGATTCTCTTTCACAGAAACCTTACAAAGTAATAAGACTAAAGAACTTTCTTGATAATTACTTGATACCTAAAGAAATAATGGATGCATCAATGTGAATTTAACGTAAATTTTCTCATTTCATTGAGGTACAATGGGAAGAACATGGGTTTTGTAGTTAGGTTAGAATATGTGCACTAGCACTAGATGTGTGACTTAGGGCACTTTTGGGCTTCAGTTTTCATATGTAAAAATGGAGATAATGAGAACTTTTTCAGGGATGTCTGGAAATAAAGACCCTAGGATGGTGCCTGACCTACATTAGACACTCAGTAACAAGTAGCTCATAATAGTTCTCAAAATAATGAGAAGTCTTCCCCTCCTTTTATGAAAATAAACAATCAAAGTCTCTCTTTATGATACTTAATGTTTAACCTACCTGTTCACTAACTTAGGTGAGGCTAATTCAGTAGGTTTAAATACATACATCCTTTGCCTTCACTTCTGGTTAGAGTGGATGACAGACTGATTCTGCAGCATTTCAGTGAAATTTGGTGATTGCTGTTTAAGGAGAACTCTAATTTCCATAGAGTCAGCTGTATTTACTGACAAGAAAGACAATGTAGAAAAATGAATGTAAGCCCCATGTACAGCCATGTGTGTATTCCTGTATGTGTTTGATGCATTTGGCAGTTTTTTCTCATGCATCAGTCTTTTCTAAATCACAGAATTATAGTTAAAGTACAACTTGGATACAGAAGATTTCAATGTGTTTAGATGCTACAGTAAGTCCTCTGCTCAACTTTTGGTAATAGATCCAGCTTCAACTTCGGCGGTCACACGCAGGCCTGGGGACAGGCAAACCATCCTCAATTGAAGATGTTCACCTTCTCCAAAACAAAAGCAAAAAGAACTGGGAGAAAGCACGAGAGAGATTTGCTGAAAACTTCCCAGAAACAAAATCTCAAAAAGATGCACCAGGGACCGTGCCTTGGGTCAAAGGGACTGTAGAGTGAAGGTCAGTCATAGAAACAAGTAAGTGTTTTTACAGAGTTTAGAAACTCTTGTTTTTTTGCAGAAATTTTCCTACCAAGAGTCAGTGGCATGAAGGAGCTGTCACAATTTACCCTTTCATGATTCAGACTTGTGTAATGAAGTGTGGTTTGCAGCTTTTGAAAAACATTTTTAAAAACTAATAAATAGGGACTGAATCCAGTTATGCTGTGAGTGGACTCAAGTTCACAGGGCATGGATGAGCTTATCAAACTTTGTTATTTTGTCATTTGCAAGACCTATATGAGCAACTAGCCATATAAGCAAAATTCATGTAACCACTGACATGACTTAAATGAACATTTGTCCTTGTCTCCTTAATATTCGTTACTTTAAGATGTACAACAAAAGAAACATCAAAAGATATAAAAATGATTCTGCCTATGTGCATTCTTGTTTATGCCCTTGAGAACTTAGATAGAAAATGTTGAGAAAACATGGGTAGTGGTGTGTAAATTTTACTATATTTGAAATAACCTAGGTAATATTATTGAAGAACTAATGGACAGGTGACATGTTGTAGAAAATTAGTCTTTCATTGTTTTCTTCTATGAAGAATCTATTGATTTGTACTATATATTAAGCATTCGCCTTTGGTTTGTTCCATAGCTGAAATATTTAGATATGAACAATTGAGTACAGTATTAAAATATTCAATGTGCTGGCATTTGTAGTTTTGATAAATCCCATTGCTGGCAATGGAGTTGTGCTGGAGAAATCTGATTTCTAGTGCAAAAGGATTACCTAGCCTAGGCCTCAAACTCAAAGATACTTATTGAAAATATTTTCAAATGCAATAAAACATTATACAAAATTACAAATAAATTATAATAAAATTTTACAATAAAAACATTACAACATCAAGAAGAGTGATTCATTGAACCTATGATTTAAGGATACTGGTCTGCTTGGAACTCATGACCAGCCAGAATTTTCCTGCTGAGATTGGCAGTGCAGTAACAGAGGGACAACTGTGGATCTTTGGAGCCCTGCACTGCGGCTGTCCAAATGTAGATGTCACTGCCCTGCCAGTCATCACTGTTCTTTTCCTCTCTGTTTAGCTCTTCTCTCAGCTTTTTGCTGGGAAATCAATGCTGGAACTGAGCCTTTTCTTGCAGTGAATATAAACTATATCTCCTTCATCTGCTATAAAGAAATATCTTTAAGATTTAGAAATGGGAAAGGAAAATTCTGGAAAAAATTACACCGTAGGGAAGATAATTCAGAAAGAAAGGCTACTTGTTGGAATTTCTAGTCTAAATGGTACAGGGTACTTAATGAACAAAGTGGGGTGTGAAAAGAAAAATATGTATTATTAAAGATGAGACATATGCCCAAACAATTGTCAAGTCCACTAGAGGCCTAAGATGGGATAATCAGAGGTCCTATAACTCCAAATTTAGGTTAAGTATTTTTCTATATCCTTCCTGGCAACCTGCATACCTTAACACATATATATGTACGTTAGGCTTGGAGGCAGTAGGAGTGTCCTGCAGTATTTTCTCTGAAGTAGAAAAATTACTCGTCTAAATGTGGTTCTGATACTGGTGCCATGTATATAGGTAACAATATAGGATTCTCAGTAAACTTGCTTCTGGTAGCTCTCATGCACTGGGTTAGTATACAACTGTGTATATATTTCCCATTTTTAAAATTGGATTGTGGAAAACTTTTTCATTGTTTTCTTTTGTTAAGAAAATAGAAACTTGAAAATGGTGATAAAAATTGAAATACATGTGATATTTGCATTATTAAAACCCTTTGCAGATCTAAAGTCTCAGGGCTATACTGTATACTGATTAAAGCACTGAATAATGTCTGGTTCTATTTCTACCTAGGAAATAAGAATATTAATCTCACATGTTTGTCTTGAACAGAAAATGAGAAAATGTATATAAAAGCACTTTGTAAACTGTAAAAGTAGTACAAATGTGAGCTTCTATTTGTTTAGAAGCATAAATGTGGATTGTGTACAACTTGAGTTATACATAAAATTGTTTTGTGTCTAATATTTTAAATTACAGTTTATTCACACAGTATAAATTTATTAATTTAATAGCTTTTAAGTGTTTATTTTAAGCTGAGCTGTAAGTTCCTGAATTTTGAGAAATCTAATCTTATTTTTTGCCAGAACATGAGAAGCTGACAAAATTAAGAACAGAAGAAACCATCACCATTACAGTAAAATAACACAAAACATTTTCTAGAATTAGTTAGGAAGCACTTTTTCTCAAAAAGAGGGGTTTTTTTGCCTTTCAAAAGTTTTTACGTCTGATATTTCACTTATTCTAGTTGTAGACTTATAAAAACTTACAGCTCACCCAAATCAAACGCCTCCCAACTTTTCACGTAAAAGATTATTTCTTAATTTGGCACATTTTCAGATATCAGACAAAAGAAATAAATATCTAACAAGGGGAAGCAAGAGGTGTCAGAGATGGTGTACAAAGGCCAGCTTGTTGAGGTGTGGGACAGAGGGATGTGCTTGGAGGGAGCCAGAAAGGCGTTTCTGGACCCCTTACCTAAAGACATTCTCAGGAACAGTTGAAAGTACTTTCCCCACTGTGTTGTTCCAAGTGTGCTTCTTATTTTTGTAGGGCATCACTTACAGTTCTGCCTTGAATCTTTGATCTAAAACATTTCATTTTACTTTCTCAAGCTTTAAAGTGGAAATATACTTGGATTCTTTAAAATGAGTCAGTGCTTTGTGTGTGTCTCTGTGTATCAGGGCCAAGGCTTTGTCTTTGCATTTCTGCTTTACAACTCTTAGTGCTGGCTTATGGCCTTGTAGTTGCAAAGTGACTTTTGGAACTCCAGTCATCATATTCATGTCCAGAACAGAAAGAAAAGGGAAAGAGAGCCGTATTTGTGTTAGTTCTCTTTTATCAGGAAAGCAAAAGCTTATCGAGAAACTCTCACAACAGACTTCTCCTTAGGGGCCTTAGCCAGAACCTGATAACATGACTGCCCATAGCTGCAAGGGAAGTTGAAAAGGATGATCTCAGCTGGCTTAACCCAATCATGAACCATCACCTGGGGCTGAACATGTTGCTGTTGGAATCAGGGTTCAGTGAGCAGGGCTGAAAGGAGACAGTAGATATTGAATGGGCAGGCAGCTAGCTGTCTGCCAGATAACCCAGGGGGCTGGGGGTTGGCTAAAATGTGATGCAGTCATCCTGTGTGCTGCTTTCTAGCTATCAGATGAGTGAGCTAGAACTGTCTGTACCCTGATGGAGAAGAATATTCTTATTACATTGCTGATTTTAAAAAACAGAATGTTGAAAAGTATGTATAGCAGAATCCCATTGAAAAAAAGGTACATAGAAAATTGTTAATATTAATTACTCAAGGAGTGAACAGTGTTTATTATTTCTATATTTGAACTTTAAAGCAGGTAAAATTGTGTAGTTAACTATGTGTATTCTTACACATTTATAATAAGTAGGGATACACTGCCAGGAAGTGGAGAGACCTTCAGGGCTGAACTCCAGGTATTTTTCCTCATGCTCATATACTCAATTTCATTTATCAACTATACTCCCATGGCTTGCTGGATACATATCCAGCTCAAAGTCACCATAAATGCAGCTTATCCAAGACTGAACCCATAGTCTTCTCCAAACCTGGTCTGTTCCAGTGCACTCTCAGCTGGCAGTACCATCTGTCCAGCATGCAAGCCCAAACTTAGGAGTCAGTCCTTGTTTCGTTCCCACCACCCCATCTCCTCCTCATCCTAATTTCCAATCTGTTAAATTAATTTACTATCACTACGCATCTAGATTGTTCTGCTAGCATTCCAACTGGTCCCCCTGAAGTCATTCCTTCCTCCGGCCCATCCTCCACACTGCAGACGTAGTGTCTTTACAAATCCTATTTCGTCATCTCCTGTTTAAATCCTCCCATGGCTTCCCATTACTGTGAGGACAGAAAACAAAATCCTAGCCCATAAGACCCCACCTGGTCTTGCCACTGCCAGATTTTGCAGTTCTGTCCTGTTTTACCTTCCCACTCTTTCTCTGGGCTCCAGGACGCTGGCCTTTTTTCCAGTTCCTCAAACGTGCCAGGTCCTCTCTCATCCGAGGCCTGCCTATCTTCTGTCTGGAATGGTCTTCCTCTACCCTTTTCCCTACTTAACTCTGACATTATTTAGATCTCTGCTGATTGATTCTTCTTCAGGGAAGTCTCCCTTCTCTCCCTACACTAATGGCCTTTGGTACATGTTCTTGAAAGTCCATATTTGTTTCATCTAGACTACTTATATATATATCACAGTTATATAGCAGTTATGTAGTGTGATTAGTGTAATATTTATCTGTCTAGATTCTTAAATACCATGTAAGCACAATTTTGGTTTTTCTTACAACTGCATTCCTGGTGTCTAGCTCTGTGCACTTACAGGCATAGAAATAGAGGAGCAAGGTGGTCCTGGGGATCTGCAAGCGGCTTGAATGTGAATAGAGTTTTATGTGATAGAGGATACATGGAAGGAACTGAGGCTACAGGAGAGTATAAAGCAATGGCTTTCAAACCATTTTGACCATGATCTATGTTAAGAAATACAATGTATATCACAGCTCAGTAGGTGAGTGTCTGTGTGTGCATGTGTAACAGGTTTTGTATACTAATATTTAGCCATTAGTTTGGGTAATGCAATTTTGTTTTTGTTTTCTAAATCACCGATTCCAACCGCTAAGTTGATTTTGTAATCCACTGACTACGTGTGGCTGATTGAAGAGAGGCAGAGTAGAGGCTAGCAGACCTCCTTGAGGGCTTGTTCCATCAAGTATTTTATTACTGAGTACCCAGCAGGGGTTGGATAGACCTGTGAAGGCAGGGACCCTGATCGTCTTATTCACTGCTGTATCTTCAGTACCTACCACAGGACTGGATGCTTAGGAGGTGTTCATGAAGCGTTTGCTAGGAGGATGGATAGAACACACATTTGTGGTGTGTCAGGCACTGTTCTAAGGAAGCACTTGATATATATTCTTTATTTCTGCCAGTATTCTATGAATTGGAAAACTGAGACTTAGGTTTTTGTTTTGTTCAAGGTCAGAAACTCTGTGTGCCAGAGTGGCAGATTTGGGGTTTAAATCTTGATTCTTTTCATCCCAGTGGGATGGTTAAGAGCATTGGTTGAAGAGTCTGACTGACCTGGGTGGAAATCACTCCTGAACTAAATGACATGTAAAAATTTATTTAAACCTCTATCTAAGTGTCTTCATGGAGTTGTTGGGAAGTTTAAATGAGAGAAGGCCTTTTTGGCACTGAGCAGTGTCCAGTGCATAAGAAGCCCTCCAATATCAGTGATTGTTTGTATTAATTACGTTGTGCTATCAGTACCAAGTGTGCGGTTGTAGGAGGAGAGTCCCGGAGTGGAGATGGTGGTTATTGAAGTCAGGGAGGATGACGGATGAGGTGAGTAAGTGGCTAGGTCATCTTCATTCCCTGAGGTGATGATACGTGGACAAGACTGCATAAGGAGCTGGAATTCTTAATAAATATTGGAGAATGAGCAGGAGACTGGTAGACAGTAGACTGTGAGAAAGGGTGGAAGGTATTATGGGGGACCCTTTGCGATCATCCTCAAAGAATCTGCATGACTTTGGAAATGCAGCCATTGGAGAAAGTGCTAGGGAGATCTGGCAGGCCACCCTGGCCCTCAGTACCCTGTGGGAGCGGAGGAGCTACAGGCGGAACTCGAAGAAGAACTAGATTACAGAAGCTTCTCTGTGAGAATCCTTGAGCAGCGTGCATTCCTTCAGCAGATAGCCTTGAGGCACTTTCTAGAGGCCCGGCGCTGCTCTGGGCACTGGGAGACAGCAGCACCCAGGTTGGGCAAGACTTGCTGCAGCCTTGGACCTTACGTTTATTTCTAGATAGTATTTGGTAGCATGCAAAGCCCAAGTGGTCACATGAAGGTCTTGATAGTTCCAAAAAGAGTATTAGTCCAAAGTAGTTTCTGTTCATTTCAAAGTTTTTTCAAAATCCAAAGTTCTTGGGGTGGAGGGCGAAGGAGCAGTTTGTTGTGGTGGTGGTTTTTAATGTTTTCAGATCTGCCTGTAAACCAGACCTTTTTGGGGAATCTTACAAACTCTGCCTTCAAAATATTTTACTCATGTTTTTGAAGGGTTTGATATGTACACAGTGGTAGAACCTTACTGAGACTGCAGCCCCTCATTAAATTATGCATCTCCTCTAATTACCTGATGATTACATTAACTCTGCCTGCTCAGATGTTGGAATTTTGTGGTTCTAAGTCTGAAGAATAGAGCACTGAAGTACCCCCCCTTCACACCCTCACCTCCCCCCCCCCCCCACAAAAGCAACATTTATCAGGTCATTGGAATTGGAGTGGATGGCGAACATTTAAATCAAAACTTCCCTGGAGGATGAGGAGCAGACATACTCAGGGAAGCTGATGTGATGGCGGCAAACAATGTCTTCTGTCTGCTGAGTAAGGATAACTTTCAGAAATTCTTCCAACAAAAAGCTAGCTTTCCTCATCTGTGTTAAAATGCCGTGGTGTTTCATTGCCCAGAAAGCAAGAGAGGGAGAAGTTGGTGGAATATTATTAAATACATTTAAACATGTCACAGTGTGTTACTTAGCTTCCAATTACTAGTAGACTTCCGAGGCCAGGAAGGTTGCCAGCTCATTCATCTGATCATTACTTACCTTGACCAAAGGCCCAGGAGAATATATACTGAAATAATAAAGCTTTCATTAGCATTTAATGCTTTTCCTTAAAGCCTTCATTTTAATACTATGAAATCAGATTTCAGAGAATGTCATAATTAAGATTTTCATAAAAAGAAACATTTAATACTGTTTAAATATGTAATGACTCCCAGTGCTATCTGAATTCATTCACATCATAAACCCACTAAAATTGGCTTTAATCTCTCCTATGACCATGCTACCTTTACTTAACCTTAATATACAACACTATCAAGGCCACTTTATGAACCCCCCCCCCCCCACAATTACATCGCTTTATTATAATTACACCCTATTAGCCAGAAATGTTAATCTGGTTATATTCACCAGACTGGGCTCTGAATAACTGCCAGCTCTTTTAAAAAAAAATCAGCTTTTCCTGGAAAGATGAATATTTGCCAACTTAAGGATGTTTTACAGAATGTACCAGAAACTCTGAAAGATACTCTTACTCTAAAAGAGGAGTTCCAGAAGTGTTTTAAGCATGGAAGCATTTTTGGAATGATTGTATAGTCTTCAAAGGTGGCTAGTTTGAAGGCAAAAAGTGCTTTAGACGGATAGGTTTTGATATGTTTACTTGTGAAATTGGTCAGATTACTTTGTAGTTACAAGTCATACTGAGTTTTGACTAGATAAACTTATTTGACAAATCAGGTAAGAAATTTATGTTCTGATAGAAAAATAGTTCTGTTATGAAGGAAAATGACTTTGTGCAGCTGCTCTCAGGAATCATCCCAGAGAACTTTCTCTTCCTGAAGTCCTTTGGATTGGTTTTGAGCTCCCGTTCAGGTAAGTAGGTGAAAAAGAAAGAAGTCATAGTTACTGAGTTTAAACTATGTTAGAATTTGTCTAAATAACATCTTAATTAGTATAACAACTCTGTAAGTTATGTCTTATCCCCATTTTATTGATGAAGAAACTGGATTTCAGAGAGGTTGAGGCGATTGCCAAGGTAACACCTAACATAGGTGGTTGGAAAGCTTAGATTTTATATTTCAACTTGTGGACTAATCATAACATTTGAGGACTCTTTTTTTGAAAGCTTAGATTTTAATTCACATCTGACTTCAAAGGCTCAACCAACTCCTCACATACACCACCCAGCCTTCCTAGTCACTCCGATCCTAGTCAGCCCACAAATTTACCAATGTTCTCAGAACTACAGAGGCCTCTGACTGCCCCCTAGAGGCACCCTCACCTTCCAGGTATCTTTCTCAGGAAGGTCTATGAGCACTGTCTGCATTGAGCAGAAGACCAAGATACAAGGAGGAAAGATTTGGACCCCCAGTAAAGTGTTGATTTCTGAGGAAGAGGGTCTCCCCATCAAGCACATGCCTTTCTCACAACCCCCAGACATGGACGAGGCAATATAATGCTGTGATAGGCAGAAAATGTCTGCCATCCCCCCCCACACCCCAAAGTATCTACATCCTAATCCCCGAAAACTCGGTACATTACCCAGCAGGGGAGAATTAAGATTGCAGGTAGAGTTAGGTTGCTGCCTAACTGAATTTAAGATAAGGAGCAGGTGCTTTAAATGTGGACGAGGGTGGCAGAGTGGTGCATTGTGAGAAAGACTGGTCTTTGCTGGCCTTGAAGATGGAAGGGGCCACAGCCACAGAATGTGGGCAGCCTCTGGAAGTTGGAAAAGGCAGAAAATGGATTCTCTCCTAGAACCTCTAGAATGGAGCACAGCTTTGCCAACACTTTGAGAACAACTTCAGACTTCTGACCTGCAGAACTGTAAGATAATAAATTTGTGTTGTGTTTAGCCACTAAGTTTGGGGCAATTTATTACAGAAGCCGTAGGAAACTAATAAAGACTAACCTCATTTACTCTGGGAAAGTTGCATTGCTTACCTCAGCACCAGAACTCTTGGATGGGAAAGAGCCAACATTAACCCAAGCACTTCAGCAAGCACTCAGGCCAGGATACAGAGGTCCTGGCACTGGTGAAGAGGTGGACTGGAAGAGAGTCATGGAAGGATGTGCAACTGTTTGGTCCCAGGTCTAACCAGCATCCTGGATAGAGCTTGAGCCTCCAGTCTGCCACTTACTAGCTATGTGGTCTTTAGCAGGCCACTTCACCTTGGTGAAATGTGGCGCCTCCTTGTAAAACACGGACAGCTTATACCTGTCCTGCCTGCAGGGTGTTGTGAGGGCAAAAAGTATGGTATGGGAGAGCATGCTCATTACCACATACACATTTTCACTTCTAGGTAGTGAATCGTATACAGTTGGTACCTCAGTTCTGTGGAAGAAAATGTGTGATAGACTACTATTTTTTTTCCATATTGCATTTTATTTTTTTTATTGAAGTACAGTCAGTTACAGTGTGTCAATCTCCGGTGTACAGAACAATGTCCCAGTCATGCATATACATACATATATTTGTTTTCATATTCTTTTTCATTAAAGGTTATTTTAAGATATTGAACATAGTTCTCTGTGCTATATAAAAGAAACTTTTTAAAAATCTATTTTTATATATGGTGGTTAACATTTCTAAATCTCAAACTCCCAAATTTATCCTTTTCCTCTCCCTTTTCCCGGTAACTGTAAGATTGTTTACTATGTCTGCGAGTCTGTTTCAGTTTTGTAGATGAGTTCAGTGTCTTTTTTTTTTTAGACTCCACATATAAGTGATATCATATGGTATTTTTCTTTCTCTTTCTGGTTTACTTCACTTAGAATAATGATCTCCGGGTCCATCCATATTGCTGCAAATGGCATTATTTTGTTCTTTTTTATAGCTGAGTAGTATTCCTTTGTATAAATATACCACAACTTCTTTATCCAGTCATCTGTTGGTGGACATTTAGGTTGTATCCATGTCTTGGCTATTGTATATAGGACTGTTATAAACATTGGGGGGCATATTTCTTTTCGAGTTAGAATTCCCTCCAGATAAATACCCAGAAGTGGGATCATATGGTAAGTCTATTTTTATTTTTTTGTGGAATCTCCATATTGTTTTCCATAATGGCTGCACCAGCTGCATTCCCACCAGAGTGTAGAAGGGTTCCCTTTTCTCCACATCCTCTCCAGCATTTATCACTTGTAGACTTTTGAATGATGGCCATTCTGACTGGTGTGAGATGATACCTCATTATAGTTTTGATTTGCATTTCTCAATAATTAGTGATATTGAGCATTTTTTCATGTACCTATTGGCCATTTGTATGTCTTCATTGGAGAATTGCTTGTTTAGGTCTTCTGATTGGGTATTTGTTTTTTTCTTATTAAGTTGTATGAGGTATTTATATATTCTGGAAGTTAAGCCTTTGTCAGTCGCATCACTGGCAAATATTTTTTCCCATTCCGCAGGTTGTCGTTTTGTTTTGCTTATGGTTTCTTTTGCTGTGCAAAAGCTTGTAAGTTTAATTAGGTCTCATTTGTTTATTTTTGCTCTTATTTCTATTGCCTGGGTAGACTGCCCTAGGAGAACGTGGCTAAGATTTATGACAGAGAATGTTTTGCCTATGTTTTCTTCGATGAGATTTATCATGTCTTGTCTTATATTTTATAAGTCTTTAAGCCATTTGGAGTTTATTTTTTGTGTATGGAGTAAAGGAGTGTTCTAGCTTCATTGATTTACATGCTGCTATCCAGTTTTCCTAAGACCACTTGCTGAAGAGACTGTCTTTTCTCCATTGTATATTCCTGCCTCCTTTGTTGAAGATTAATTGACTGTAGGTCTGTGGGTTTATTTCTGGGCTCTCTGTTCTGTTCCGTTGATCCATGTGTCTGTTTTTATGCCAGTACCATGCTGTTTTGATTACTGTAGCTCTGTAGACTACTATTATTTTTAATAATAAGCATGCATATGTGACTTTCAACATCTCAACCTGCAGTTAGCAAGAAAATCTGAACAGAGCAACGGATTAACTCAAACGATAATGGATGTTTCACTGTATTTTATGTGATCGTAGCACGTTAGAGCCGAAGAGGACATTAATGAGCACCTCATCCTTTTTCCAGACAAAGGAGCAGACTTAGGTTGTGGAAAGGTAGGAAGATCCAATCTTTAGAAAGAATTCCCTAATGAGTGTATGGCACCAAAACAAAAGCCCAGTTTTTATGAATCCCTTCCAAGACGTGAAGGACATGGGCAGCTATTTAAAGAAGAAAGTCAGCTCACAGCAAGCCAAGCCCATCGTTTCTCCAGCCTCTAAGGATGACAACTTAAGTGCATAAAGGACCCGAGCTCTTGGTTGTCATTATTCCATTTTGTCCCCTCCCCTCCTCCCTGCCACGTTTCAACCCAAAAAAGTAACTGATCACTTTACATCATGGCAGGCGTTCAGGAGCTGGGTTCAGGGCATTCTGCATCCCATTGCCAGCCATCTACCTTGCCACTGTGTGCATTGCTCTCAAAAGCAGCATCCTGGTGGGGCTATTAGCAAGCCTAGTCTCATACATCAGGGAAGCTCTGCCAGTGTACGCAAGGCATGTCACCATCACCCATTAGCAGTGACAACTCTCATTATAAGCAGACTGTGCCATAGCAAGAGAGACCGATGCAGGCCCCGGAGCCCACCTCTGCGCACTCAAATCCCAGTGCTTAGCTGACAGGTTGCCAGCTAAGCCAGTTGGTCCTAATGGCCCTTGTGCTTTGCCAGGTGAGCGGGCAGAAGCCCTCAAGGCCAAAGAGGCAGAGTATCTGATGAGGAGGCTGGAGCCAGGTAAGCCATCATAGCTACTATCTCCCCATACCGAACAAGGCACTCAGGCTCATTTTTCTCCTGTCAGATGATGGAGGTGGACAGGACAAGGGCTGACATTTCTTTCTAGGCTTTTCTGGAATTGCAGATTGTACCAGTTTTTGTGTTGGAGGTTTTGTTTATTTTAAATAAGGAAGTTGAATGCTGATAGGATTTTTCATTTGCAAAATGTAAGTAACTTTATTTTTTATTTTAAGAGTAGTTTATGTTTGATATAAAAAAAATTACAATACAAAAGTGTAAAAAGTGTGAAACTTCCACAACCAGCGCTAAGTCATCAGTCAGGCTAATTGGTTTCCCCATACCCTGACCAAGCTATGTTAGCCATCTTTCTTGAGGGGGCGGTTAAGACTGTAAAAATCAAATCTTTGCTTATTTTAATGGTTCTAACAACTGGTGAAAATGAAGGGTAGCATCAGTAGTTTTTTGTTTCCTTCCAAAAAGTCCAGATTCAGGTCTTACAGCCCAACTTACAAATCCACATGAAGAAGTTAAATTCCAATACTTAATAGAAATACCTTGTAGTGTTATATAGGGTAATATAAATATTGCAAGGGACAAAAGAATAAAATACATTAAAATGTTAATAGCAGTCTTACTAAGGCGGCAGAACTTTGGGGGATTGTATTTTTCGGCTGTTCTTCCTAGATTGGGGCATTGCATGTGTGTTACTTGTGTAATGAAAAAAGTAATTTTAAGAAAAGCATTCTTGATAATGACATGCTAGGTGATTGGATTCAAACCAGTCTGCCTAGTAACTGAAACTTATTAAATCTTTATTGACTAAATGGCTTTTAAAAATTATTACTGCTATTTTCGGGCTGTTTTTTTCTCTTAGGAATTCTACTCAGATAATTAAAGATAAATGAATAATTACATTAGTAATTTGGGGAAACTCAAAAATCTTTAAAACTTTGAGTGGGTTCAATGCCTCAAATAGTTACTGAGCAACTGTTACAGGCAAGGCATTGTGTGAGTAGAAGGATGAGTGAACTCCATCCCTGCTCTCAAGGGCTCAGTGTTTGGCAGGAGGTAAGACCCCAGAGTCACATGCTAGATGGCCTTTTTAAGGGTTTTGACATTACAAAATCCTACGAGAGTCCAGAGAAGTAAAGTCATCTCTGAATGGTGAGGAATCCAGGAAAGCTTCATGCAGCCAAGTTGAATTTAAGCTTGGTCTTTGAAAATGGATGGGATTTTTCATATTCAGAGATTGAAGGGGCTTTTTAAGTAGAGGAAAGGCAACAGAGGCACAAGGGTGCCAAGATCAGGACACGTCAGAAGGACAAGGAGACCATTTTGCATACAGCATGTGTAGGGGAGGGACAAATAAAACTGGCCTGGAGGTGAAGAAGACTTGGATGTGAGGCCACAAGGTCAAAGCCAGTAGATGATGGGTGATTGTGGGTCATTTGAGCAGGGAATATAATCATTGTCGGCCTAGGACTGTTCCTTTGGCCAAGTTGAGTGTCAGGTGGGGGACAGTATGGGAAGACAAGGATGGGAAGATGAATCCCAGGTGAATGATAAATGGGGCCTGAGCTTGGCAGGTGGCATCAGAAAAAGACAGGTGTGATAATTTGTAAAAATAGACGCAGTAGCCTAGGATTCAACGAGACTGGTGTTAAAGTCCCACCCTGCCTTGACATTACTTAGCTCCCCTGAGCCTGTCTCTTCCTCTACAAAATGTGCATAAGAGTAATTAAGGGTTTGCCACATGGTAGGCAGTTATTCTTGTAAAGCGTCTTTCAGCACAGCTCTGGCACGGTGAATGCTCAGTACATATTAATGTCATGGATGGTATTACCTGGAGTTGGAGCTAGAAAGAAAACAGGTGTCAGCTCGGTGACTGAGTAACAAGAGAGACCGTACAGCAGCTAGGAGCATGGCATTTGGAGGTCGAGACTGGATTTGGATCCCAACTCTACTATTTACAACCGTAATCTTGTACAAGCTACCTAACCCTTCTCTCGGTTTCCTGAGCTGTGAAATGGGAATAGTATTAATACCCCACAAGGAACTGCTAAGGAAATAAAGTGAAATAATACATTTAGATGTACCTGATACATTTTAAGAGCCCAGTAATTTTTAGTTATTGGATGAGGGCTGGGGCTGCAGAATTGAATAGATTTACCCCTCCCATCTGCAGTGGCAGGATACGTAAGTAGAGGGGGAGACGTGCTACAGGGGATTGGACATGGACAGACTGGGAAGAACACTCAGGCTGAAGGTAATCAGGAGTCGCTGGCACAGAGGTAATTGTAGCTCTGCAGGTAGATGAGTCAAGAATGAGTACATAAATTGGCCAAAGGAAACAATTAGATAAATCCAGAATACAGGACAGTCTATATAACAGATGTCTGGGACTCTCTCAAAAGTGTCATGGAAAAAAATAATAAGGGGGCTATTCTAGACTAAGAGAAACTCGCATTACAATCAAAAGTAAGGTATGAATCCTGTTTCATGCATTACTGGTTCCTGTTTTTTAGAAAAGATAAAAAGACACTCTTGGGACAATTAGGGAATTTTGATTAAGGACTCTATGTTAGAGGCTGTTGGGATAAACATGCTGAAATATTTAGAGAGGAAATGCCATGCCTGTTTGGGGTGGATGGAAGAAAAATAAATATGGCAAAATGTTATCAGCTGCTTAAGTGGAGGATATATGTGGGTATTCATTGTATTAGCTCTCCAACTTTTTCTGGATTCTTGAAAATTTTCAAATTCTCAGAAAAATAAGGAAAAAAGAGACCTGAAGAAAAATTATTTGGGAACCCATCTACATCAGGAAAAGGAATTCTCTGGACGAAAGGCAAGTTCCATCTACCAAAGGAGAAATTTCAAGAAGGGAGAGAATAAGCAAAGTGAAGGCTGAAAAGAAATCATCATATGCAGCCGCTGGGAGACTGTAATGGCTTCTTAAGGGTCCAGTGTAGCATGGAAAGCTGACCACGAGTGAAGGAGTAAGGGATGCGGAGGAAGTACAGGCAGCAAGGACTGCTCCACACTCCTTGTTTGGGTGGTATTCAGTTGGGAGCATCCAGGCTGGGGAAGTCTTTCTTTTCAGTACAAGGGAGACTAGGCTATTGCTAAGAGGAAGAGTCTGAAGAAAGGGAGAGGAGGAGACAGGAAAAGGCCCAATAAAGGTGGAAGAGGAAAACAGGAGAGAGAAGTGGCCTCCGATGGGACGGATGCCTTCTCCTTTGGCCTGGGAACAAGGACTGTGGAGATGCTGGGAAGGAAGCTTCTCCCTAACAAGGAGGGATGAGGTCATGTCTTGCTAATAAGGTGACAGAAGGAGTAAGGCAGATAAGCAGGGAAATTTACCACAGTTGCCACTGGGTCTGAAACGGGAAAGATGGCGGAGGCAAGATAGGGTGCACTTGGTACTGCCAGGCAAGCTGGGGAGGGGAGTAAAAAGGTGTTCTCCGGGACTGCCTTTATAAGGCACAAGAAATGACAGGGTAGTGACCAGTCATGGAACCTCAACAGCCTACTGTTCAGAACTTGATGCTAGGCAAAGACTACTCATCAAAGATTTACTAAAGTAATGAGTACACTCTTCTTGGGTAAAAATGATTTATCCTCATTTCCGTGCACCCTCCGCCCTGGGTTGCCCTGGCTGGTGTAAAGGCACACAGTGTGATGGTCTTTGGTGTGTAAGGAAACTTCTGTCCTTTCAAAGTCACTAGGTACAAAGTGGACATGGCTCCGGGTGATCTAGGTTCACGGGGCTGTTGCAGCTCTCATTCCAAAGGCAGTCAGAGGAAAACCACGCCCTGCACGGATGTCACTGAAGGCCACCAGCAAAGACCGCTGGAGCTGCACTCCCAGGCACCCCAGAGCACCACAAGGAGTTAGTGATTTTGGGTTCTGCTCTGGCTTCCAGAGTGCTTCTCAAAGCCCCGCATTTGGTGATCTCCATTCGACAGGGCGGCAATGAGCCTGAGATCCCGCTCGCGGGTCCGCGGACCACACTTGGAGTAGGCTGGCCTAGTGGGGATGGAGTGGCCAAAACCTACAGGAGGACCTTCGTGATGACGTAGCCGTCCCTGTCCCCCTCAGGCTCCTCTTTGAGCGGAGCGCAAAGCCCAGCCGACGCCAAGGCCAAGGCGCCCTCGCGCCGGCTCACTTCCCGCAGCCGCGCCTGCAGCGCCTCCCTCTCGGCCTGCAGTTCCCGGCGCGCCTGGGCCGCCGCGCGCTCCTCCTCCTGCAGCGCCCGCCGCCTCCGCTCCAGGGCGCGCTCGCCCTGCTCTAGGGCCGCCTCGCGCCGCGCCAGCTCGCGCTCCCGCAGGCTCCCGCGCACGGCCAGCGCGCCCATCTGCTCCAGCAGGCGCGCCCAGTCGCCCTCCGCGGCCGCGGCGGGGCCGGGGGCGGCGGGCGGCGAGCGGCGGGCGGCGCTCTCCTCCAGCTCCCGCCGGTGCGCGCTCTTCAGGTGTTTCCACAGCGCCGGGGTGCCCGCGTGCCAGCCCGGGCCGCGGCCCACCTGTTCCCCGCACAGCCGGCAGGTGGCCCGGGGGCCCGACGCGTGGCCCGGGCGCGCCGGCGCCAGGTGGAAGTACCCCCACGCCTCGGAGTACGGTGCCCCCAGGCGGCCCGCGGCCCCGTCCGGCCCGCCGCTCTCTTCCATGGTCGAGGCCGGCTCGTCGCACCTCATTCTCCGTGCAGCGCCTGCGCACCGAGGGAGACCGGGGTAAGACGACCACAAAACTACACATGCACCCGACACGCACGCCCCGACACACAACTTCTAGGACTAGAGTTAGCCTGTGAAGAAACCATGCCTCCCTCTTAACCACAGGTAAAAATCCTGTGGTTAGTTTGCGTAGATACTTGCGTGTCTTTCTCAGTGTGTGTTACTAACTTGATTCCCCAGGAGAGAGAAATGCTAAAAATGTTTATTCTCTCTTTCCTTAGCTAGGAATTCTCTTCGAAATTCATTGGGTCCTCAGCTAGTAAATACTGAGACAAAAATTGGGAAGCCAAGCTTCTGATAAGAATAAGCTAAATTAGTGCCGTATGTACATATGAGTTTTAACTCGTCTCCTTTGAGGTCTTTAAAAAACAAAACAAAACAAAACTTGTCTTTTCTGAATAAGAGCAAGGCTTCCTGTTGAATTCTTCTCACGGTGTTGCAGAAGGAAGGAGCTTTGGGAAGGAGTGGGAGGTAAGTTTTAGGAATGAAAATTTTGTTTCATAGACTTTAGGGGTGAAAGTGCCAGGGCTGAGCAGCCTTTTAAAATTAGATTTCGAGGAGAGAACTTGTTCCAACATTTAAAAAAAACAAAAACAAAAAAACTTTGTTTTTGTGATTTTAAAAACAATGTGCTGATGAGAAAATTGTCAGTCCTAAAACCTATTCAAATGTTCTTAAAATATACACATTTAGGGAACAGCAATATCCAAAGCAGCCTTCTAAAACTTTTACCTTCACATTAGATGGTGGGCCATGTCCTGAGGGCCTTGGGGGGTGGGGGTCTCTGTCACTGCTCAGAGTTTCCAGCCAACCCAAGTTCTCAGGTAGGAACACTGCAGTGTGACTTCTGAGTTCTGTAGAGCCATCAGCACACAGTGCTAGGAGAAAAATTCAGAGGGCAGGCAGCAGAGTAAAAGAAATTCAACTAAATAGCCTTAAAGGTAGATACTAGAAATACTGGCTAGTGCCATGTCCCTCCGGTGTTCACTATTCTGACCTTCTTATAGGTGCCCCAGTCATAAAGTTAGTTTCCTATATGGCTCATTCCAACTAAATGGCCCTCTCTATATATTAGCAAGATAAAAAAACTTGGTCAGTTCTTTTAATGAAGGAAGAAAAATAAAGAGAAGTAATAGCTGCCTGCTTTGTCCAACAAATAACTGTAGTTAAAGGGATCTAAGCACAACTCAGTGACTATCACTGCCAAGTCCTTTCTAGTAAGAAAACGTTTCCCACTGTGATAACCTGTCAAACGAGGGGGAATAGAAAAAGTGAAGTTTCTTCTTTAAAAAATAACTTCACAAAAGGTCAAAGTGTGATTCTAGACAAATGTGCTTTGAAAGTTTAAAAATAATAGTAAGAGACAGAATTGGAGCTCTTCTGAGAACTTATTTCAGGGGGAAAGATTCAGGCCAAGGTGGGGGGATAACGCACAGTGAGATAGCTAGTCTCCTGCTGTCAGGTTTTGAACCAGCAGCAGGGGAGATAATGAAGTTCCAGAATCTCTCTTATTAAAGTCAACTAGGAATGACTGAAGACAAAGATGAGAACAGGAAAAATAAGTTTCTGCAGTAGTATTTAGTGTTTAGTAATTCAGTTGCTAATAGTCTTGTTACAGATGTATCACAATCTTCTAAACCTCATTATTCTTCCCACCAAGGAAGTCCACTTGAGATCAGGCAGGACATTTAACAGAGCTCTCAAATTTTAAAATAAAGAACGAATTTACCAGAATCATCAAACAAGATAAATACGAAGCTTCTTCTAACTAAAGAAATAGCTATTTACATATCTTCTGATATCACAGGCATTGATTTGAAAATGGTCACTCATGATAATTAGTATAAAAGATCTTTAGAAATGAAAGGCTGTATTTCCCCCAAGAGATTTATTAAATCCCTAAAGTCCCCAAAGCCAAAGTGGTGGGATGAGTAGGGGGGTTACAGACCACCTCCAGGGTGAACTTTTTTATGGTTAGCAAACATTATGGTTCATAAACAGAACCAGATTTTAGTCTAACAGATGTTTTTTGTTACCCAACTTTACCTGGATTTTTTTCTACTTTTTTCTTTTTTTTTTAGAATTCTATTGCTTCTACAATAAGAATCTTATCTTTCCAGAGTACCTTTTTAAAAAATTACTAGACATACACAAAAGTGGAGAGAATAGTATTATGAGTCTCTATATTTACTTTATAAATGAAAAGAGATTTAAACTTTTTATATAATAGTAAGACCATTGCTTTACATTCTGATACACTCTCTTGAGCTGGGGGTTGAAAATTGTACCTAACCTGCAGACTCTGCTACGTGTGCCAAAAAGTCTAAGAGTAATTATTACTGATGTGCCCCTAAAAGTGCCAAAGGTGACCAATTACTGTCATGCTTTACCTCCCTGCAAGAGGTCTCTGGGTTTCTTCAAAATCTGGGGTGGCCAGAGGAGTGCCACATCCAGGAGTGCCATCTGTTATAAGACTTAAGGTGGCAACAAGGATGAGAAGCACTGATTTTGATGTCTTAATCCTCTAGAGTCAGTGGAGAGCCTAATCTGAGCCAGGGATAAGCAACACCACAAGTGTCGGCCAGCAGAGTGCTGCCCCTCTGAGGCCAGCAGAGGGGCATCCTCTGTCTTGGCAGGCCTTCGCTCTCGGAGGTCTTAACCAGTGGAAGGCAGCATGGTTCAGAACTGCCTCACCTTCTCAGTCCTCCGACAACAGCCACAATCTGACTCAATAGAGCCTTCTTTTCAAACTCCATCTCTAAAGAGTGACCAGCAGTAACTGGCCACGAGTCATTCCCAGCAGAGCCTTCCTAGAAGCTCTGCTAAGCAAACCCATTTCAACCATCCCTATGGTGCAGAGGGAGAGAAGCTCCTCGTCATCCACCTGAGCTTGGAAGAGAAAGAAGTCTTAGAATCTTCAGCCACAACCCCAATACACAAAGAGCTCTTACAAACTGAAAAGAAAAAGACCAACAACCCAACAGAAAAATGGGCAAGAAATAGTGAGTAGGCAAATGACCCAAGAGCAAAACCAGATGGCCAGGGAAATGGTGAAAAGATGCACAACATCACTTATATTCGGGGAAATGCTGTTAAAGTAACAACAAGGTCTCATTTTAGATCCATCAAGACTAACAAAAATGAAGAGGTCCGTCAGGCAAAGCTGGAAGGGGGCAGAGAAAAGAGTATGTTCATGCATTCCTCATGGAGATGTGAAGGCTTTTAGGAAAAGCAATCTGGCTATTTCTATTAATTAAAATAGATATAATCAGGGATGCCACTCTTGGGAATCTATTCTGCAGAACTAAAAGCACCAATACATAAAGTAACATGTATTAGGATGTTTATCACAGTATCACTTAGAATGGCAAAAAAACTGGAAATGAGGGAACGCCTATCAGTGGGAGAATGGCTGGGTAAATAATGTGTGGTCACCCCAGGGAATATTATGCAACCATTAAAAAGGATGGATTGGAGCTCTGCCAGATGACCTAGAGGCATTTCTGGAGAAACTGTTTAAAGAGAAAAGCAAGATGCAGAAAACTGTGTATAATTTGATCTCACTCTTATTAATAATATGTAGATCTGTATGGGATATATAGATTAAAGATTTTGTGTGTGTGTGTATATATATGTATATGTATGTGTGTGTGTGTGTATATATATATGAAGAAAAATAAGAAGATACACTTATTTAGGGTGTATCCGAGGGTGGCAGCTGTGAAGGGGGAAGAGGTAGACAAAAGGCAAAGACAATGGTCCTAAGAAAGCAGGCACATGATCATGTGTATACATTTAGGTAGAGTATGTATGTGATGGGGTTTCTACATAAATGAAAGATAATTTTATAAAGCAATCCTCAGGCATGTGCGCTCAGGCAGGGGTAGGCAGCCTCCACTCTGGGGACTGGAGGGGACACTGCATTAAGTGAAATGAGCCCCAGCTCACCGAGAGTCTCTACATCCCCATCTGTCAAGGGGAGTGATAAGATTAGCTGTCCCTAATAAACAGGTGGCTGAAATCAGATAATGCAAATGATGTCACTCCTGGCCTTTCCAGTGCTGTATCAATTTAAGGCATGAACAAAAGGAAGCTCCCAGTATGTACTGTTCATATGTGTCCACATGAAGATCTTAGTGGCTAAAAGGCAGTGCTGTTTTTCTCTTTAGCATGCTGTTAATTAATAAAGGAGGTAGTTTAAGTTGGAAGAATTCTCTTGGGGATTTTTAAATACAAAGAGCAAATAAGAAAGAACCAGATCCATCTCCTCACTCCTGACCAAATTTATTTTCACGTCCTCAGCTGATCTTCATGCAAATGAGGTTACTCATCACTCAGGTAGGAAATGATAGGGAGGCCTAGTGAGCTGGAGTCCTGTGATAGGCATTTCTTTCTCACCAAGTACCCCGCCCCAAACCTAACATCTGTTAACTGGTATGGTTAGCTAACAATACTAGCTACTATATATAAAACAGATAAATAATAAGTTTATACTGTATAGTACAGGGAACCATATTAATATCTTAGTGACTCATAATGAAAAAGAATATGAAAATGAATATATATGTATATGTATGACTGAACTATTATGCTGTACACCAGAAATTGACACAGCATTGTAAACTGACTATACTTTAATTTTTTTAAAAAAGTAAAAAAAAAAAAGAAAGAAAGAAAATGAAAAATAAGAGCTCCCTTAGTTGTTCTTAAACAATTTTTACATGACCAGAAAGTTGCTAAGGAATGTGATTATTTTATGTCCATTCACTCCACCCACTCTTTCATTCAAACTCTCCTTGTGTGTGCTTGCTGCCCAGGATGCCAAGAGAAGCACCACATAGTCACTGCCCTCTGGAAGCCTGCCATCTGTGGGGAGAGATGCTTGAAGATTCTGACACCCATGGCAAAGGTCAGAGCAGTGTTTATTCACGAGGAGTGGGGAGGGGTGGGCTTGGCGGCTCCAACACAGACGTTTATGCAGACACACCTGCTTAAGTATCCTTTCTCTTCCCCACCTTGCTCAGTACCAGACTCGCTAAAACACAGCACCGTTAGTGCTGACTCTAACAAATAAATGTTCCAGGTCTTTAGTTGTCTAACTAGGCTTCCAAGCTCATATTCTAAGTAAAATTTCTTGAAGCTAAATAAAAGCACTGCTAGCACGAAATTAATTTAAAAATGGAAATCTTGAGTCCAATTTCAGGGGAAAAAGAATGAAAAAAAGTAGATTTTGGTTATTTCATGGGAGGGGAGAGAGAGGTATTTGATGTACGATGCCTCTGAATTGTCCTATGTGAGTTTTATTCTGGTATCCACTATCTGGAAGGGATGGTAAGTCTAAGCTGGTAGAAGATAAGACATTCGCATTAATTACCTCTGCATTTGAAGTTCTTTGAAGAAGTTTTATTCTTCTAAAAACTTATCACAGTAAAATTCAGATTCGTCAGTATGATCTCCCTGAATACCAATATAGAGAATAAGGGAAGAGATCAGAACCTGGATGAATAATTTGTGTAAATATGGATGGTTACACACAATGTATGACTCTAACATTGAGAATCATCCTACACACCACCCACAAATGTTGATTTTATTGTTTTATACCTATGCTTGTAGACATACAAAATAGCAGGCAGGCTAAAGGCCAGAGAACCAGACAATGTTCTCAAAAGGAAATAACAGGTGAGTGAAAGCTCTATTTATCCTTCCACAGTCTAGGCTACTCACTTTAGTTGGATTAATCCAGCAGAATTATAAACAAATATGTGTTGGTGAGCTTGACTGCATCTTAGGTGAGAAATTCACACTAATGTGAAATCCACACAGACTGGTGTGAAAACACTAAAAACATTTTTATCCACCAGTAACTTGTAATCAAAGCAGAATATAATAATTAAAACAATTAGCCTGACAACTGAGGTATCAGTGAAACCACAATTCATGTTACCTATCCATCTCTGTTGAAATATTAATTTATTGCTGTGTATTAATCTATTTATAAACAGATCCAGACAATTAGAAAAATTAGTCTGGAATCACCAGGCTGAAGGCTTAGATGAAATAAAAATGCTTCCAAATTGTAAAGTATTGATACCTGGGTTAGGGAATAAAAGGTTAAGTGTGAAAAAAAATCTGGAAAAATGTTACAAATGAACTGTATAAAATGTATTGGACCCACAGCCAATTATCTGGTAAATCAGAGATGTTCTCTAAATGTCATAAGCCAAATTTTTAGATACCTCTACCATTAGCTAAAAGGCTGGGAAACACTCTCTCTCTCTCTCTCTCTCTCTCTCTATATATATATATTTTTTATTTAATGAAAATTGTGAAGTGTTCTATCCTAAAATGGACCTTTATTTCAGGTCTATGCTATTTTATTTAATATATATGTTCCTAAAAAGAAGGGTGTTGATCTGTTTTTATCTTGTGAAATGCATAATTTAATCTGAATTAGAGGGATTTAAAGCCACCCTACTCTGAGGGCCTTTTTAACACAAAGATTTTTAAATTAAGAATTACCTAGTTTTGGCTCTTGGTTTTTTCATACATTGTTGTATATTTTTTACTGGCGGTTGCCTCAAGCTATTTTTGGCTAAAAACAGTATATAAATAATTACATTCATGAGAGTACAGAAAATGACTACCCTGATTATGTCACTGTATTAAGCTATTTCTGCAGTAGTTTTTCTTAAACACCGTATGTTTGTAGCCTTGACTAATTCAGCAGTTCGGATGGCGGCAGGTACTTATTTTTTTCTTTCAACTTTGCTTGGTAAGGTTTGGGCTGTTTGGTTAGTTTAAGTAGTTGTAGCAAACTGCTCCTGTATGCTCTGGAGGGATCAGAAAATTCCTTTGTTTGAGCACTGTGGGAGTGAAGGTGGGGGAAGGGGTCTTTGTCTGAGTGTCTGGCTTGCATTCGGTGTCTCCCCGAAGTGGGAAACATTAAGAAAGTCTCAGTTAGAGAAGAAGTACCCAACCACTGGCCTTGTTAAAGGACTGACTACAACAGGCAGCTTTAATAATGAGAGAGCACATGATTTTCAATATTCCTGAATAACTTTTTTGAAGAGAGACCGTAGAGGAGGAGCAAAAATGCGATGCAGAAAGAAAGTAAACGGGGCCTTTATGCGGAATCCCGGGTCCAAATGCATCTTTTACAGTAGACACCCTGACCACGACCAAGGGCACGCCCGGCACCCGGGGCACCAGCAAGTCTGCGGGTCTGCGGTGGCCGGCTCCTCTGCAATCTCCGAGGCCTGGGACTAGGCCCCGGCTCACTCTGCCGCCCCCAGCCCCAGGCAGCCTCCTGCCCCCAGCCCAGCTGGATCCCGGACCCCGGGATCCCGGGCCTCCTGGTGGGCATGCGCCGCCTGTATCTTGTATCTCATAGCTCGTATCGTATCTCGCATCTCGCAGCCCACACTCACCCCATCACCCCCGAAGAAGCAGGAGGAGAGCTGCGAGTCTAGGATCGCCGATCACCTCCAAGATCCTCGCAGACATTTTGTCCTGTGAGGAAACCTCCGGGCGAGTCCCCCTTAAAGACACAGCGCTCCATTCCTACGGCTGGAGGGAAAGGAAGGGAAGGTAATGCGTGACCTGTAGTTGACAGGGCTGGCAAGTCACTCTCAAACCACTCAGGTCCGCAAGCAACAGACTTGTGTTTGCCACGGTTTAAACATGATGCAGTAGTTCAGTGATTTTTAAAACTGGAATTATGAATGTGTATCTTTATATTAATCTTCCAAGACCTGGATTCCTGGGCTTGAGTCTCTGAGTGTAATTTTTATCCTTTCAGATTCAAGGTGTGTGATGGCACAAGTTTTTAGGAAAAAATCACCTGAACCAAGGTTTGGACAGATAAAAGTAGGGCTCACTGGTGTTCACTAAAACTTAGTTAACATTAGCGTGGTGTATCAGTCAGTTTGTGGTGGATTATGCTGAGGTAACAAACAACCCCTCCAACTCAGTGACTTACAAAAACAAAGATTCATTTCTCAAGCACATTATATCTGCTGTAGGAAGCTTTGGCTCTGCTCTGCTCCACCAGTGTCCTTGATTCCAGGCTCCAGGTTGAAAGATCAGCTTTTTGGGAATATGTTCATTGTGTACTGGAACCAACTTTGAGGGAGGGGGAGCCCTGATTTGTAGTATATGCTATTTCCATGATGGATTTCAGGCTACTAACTGTTTAACAAATGGCTTGCCAAGTTTCTGGGAATGTAACAATCAGCTCTTAAACACCACTGGCACATGCTGCTCTTAAAACTGAAAATAGCTCCCATGCCCCAATTCTCACATTCTATGGACCAAAGCTAGTCACATGATAAAGCCAAATGTCAGTGGGGCCAGAAAGTATAGTCCTCTCCTAAGGAAGCCCTGCCAATCACACGACAATGGGCAGAGATTGTATAATCCTTTTAAAAGAAGCAGAGTAAATAACTGGTTAAAATAATACCTTATGTACTTTGGTTCAAGCAATTTTTTTTAAACCTCATTCTTTCCATAAACCGAAGTTTCAAAGTCCATTAATGGAGTTTCTCTTTACCATTCCAAGAATGGTTTCAGAAGAAGAAACTTCTTGGATGTCTTCAAAGGGATAACTTTGCAATGTGAAGATTAACTGTTAGGTTACTACTTTTCTTCTCTCCTGAAAGATGTCCATACTTAACAGCTGTGGACATCTGATTAAAAGAAAAGTACCTAGTAAGTATAAATGAATCAGATTAAAGCCATCTCTTATTCATGGTTTAATCTGTAAACAAATTTTAAAATTTATTGTACCCGACAATCCTTTTAAACAAGAGGCTTTTTTACTTTGAGTACCTTAAAAATCCATTTGGCCTTAAACTGACCATGTAATGAGATCCATGGTATTTTCATTAGTTCTCATTGGTGCTGGTTGTGGGCAAAGCACTATCCTAAACCTTAGAAAGAATCTTCATTCAAGAGGCCATTCCTGCCCTCAAGAAAATTACACTCCAGTGAGACGATAAGACAAATGCAACTCCAGGAAGAAAGTGAAAAATGCTGTAAGAGGAAACCCTCAAGTGCCACACTAAACTGAGAACAGCTGCATCTTCTTGAAAGTGGCAGCATTTAACCAAGACCTAAAAAAGGGTAGAATTGGAACTCCTGGAATTATGTTTATTATGCTTGCAAGGTGAGTTTGGGGGATTTTTTTTTTAAGTCCAGAGAAAGGGATCCTGTCTTTTCTGTGTTTAATTCAATGCTTACACTTTCCTGTAATCTGAGATCTCTTTCTTTGTAGTTTTTAAGTTTAAATCAAATATAAAATACACCTAAAATGTCTAATAACTCTTCTTCTTTGCTCCACACTTTCTTCAAATTTCAGCAAGAAAAACACCCTTAGTTTTTAACTTTGGTAGTAGCAGTTCCCCGAACCTTCATGCTGCATTTAACAATGAATAAATAAGAGGATCTCATTTCTATCCTCTGCCCTGGAAGTTGGCAAAGCAGAAGGACCTGTGTTTCATTGCTATTGCAGAATATTTACTCTCCAGATTCTTGCCAGAGATGATAGCCTTGAAATCTGCTGTCTAATCCTTATCAAAAACCTAGCTTGAGGGAATTATTTATGGAGATTGCTTCGAAAACGTGAAATTATAGGGCTGTGTACTTGGACCACACTCTTTTGGTACATTCTTATGTGTGTTTTTGGTGTGTAGTTTTCTTTTTTGGGGATGTTTTTGTCTAGTTTTGGTATCCAAGTAATATAGGCTTATAAAATGAGTTGAGAAGTATTTCTTCCTCTTTGATTTTTTTGAAAGAGTTTGTGAAGAATTTGTCCTAATTCTTCTTTAAATGCTTGGTGGAATTCAACAGAAAAACCACTTGGCCTAAGTTTTTCTTTATGGGTGGTTTCTTAGATTACTAATTCAATCTCTTCATTGGTTATAGATCTACTCAGGTTGTCTTTTCCTTCTTGAGGCAGTTTTGGTAGTTTACTTTTTCCTAGAATTTGTCCATTTCTTCCAAGTTACCTAATGTCTTGGTGTACAGTTGTGCATAGTATTCTTTTTTTACTTCTGTAAGGTTGGTAGTAATGTCTCCCCTTTCCCTTTTGGTTTGTATATGTGTTTTTAATGAACTTTCTCTCCGGTCACACCTTCTGCCTTCTGTGAGATACTTTGTAGAACATAGCTGCATAGCATTCATTATCGGAGCCAGTATCATAATGTCATCGACCACAGTCATCCACTGTATGCCACAGTGTTTTTTCTGTAGGACCGAGAGAGAAGACCATTCTCTGATCTCTCATGTCATGGACAGTTCTGCTTCCTGTGAACAAATGGAATCTTTAAGATCCTTTGGGCACTGTGGCTCTTCACATTTTTCTTCTCCTGGGGTTGTAAAGTGCCTCGTAAAGACATTGGAGCACTTTCTGGCTGCTTTTCTTAGCCCCACATTTGCA
Organism: Camelus dromedarius; assembly: GCF_036321535.1. Classification (NCBI taxonomy): domain Eukaryota; kingdom Metazoa; phylum Chordata; class Mammalia; order Artiodactyla; family Camelidae; genus Camelus; species Camelus dromedarius. The sequence goes on from NC_087438.1 coordinate 51,029,015, forward strand.
GTTTCTGTTAACGTACATGCAGTTGAATGGACTGTCAGAACCAAACCTCTGTGCTGTGGGACACACTACGAATGTTTATGTCTCCAAGTAAGGACTACTGTTTTCTTACTGCCACATCTTGAAGGAAAGAAAGGGGGCGGGGGAGGGACAGAATAGAAAAGGCAAAAAAGTGGTATGAGCGACAGCAGGGCAGGCCTTCCTGTTCTCACTCGCCCACAGGGCCCCTCGCTGAAGCTTATGCTTGGAAAGCAGACCCGGCAGGAGGAGCTGTGGGAGGGGGCAGGCGACCCTGCACAGACAGCCTTGTCCGGCTGCTGCTCCACTGAACACTTGCTCAAAGTGCTGGCAGGGCTGGGGGGTCTGTTTAAAGGCCTGGTGGGACTGTGAGGGTGAGGACCTGGAGGCTTATCTCTCTAGAGGTCCCTGTCTCCTGCTGTGGTCAAGGTTGATATGACCTGACCCTGGTGGTCAGACATTCCACACAAGTTCAGAAGTTCTTACTAGCTCCTTTTGCCAAAGGAAAAAGACAGACTTGCACAAAAGAGCTGGTTTGGCTGTTTTCTGAGATAATTTAAAAAAATAACACCAACCAACAAAACCCTTTGATTTTCTTTTGTGTCTTATTCTGCATTAGGGGGAAAGGAGACATTGTATGTGTGGTTTGTGGATATAAGCGGAAGCCCGCTTCACAGATGGAGGGTTGATCACCCCATCTTTAGAGAAGCCAGGTCATTACGCTGTGGCCTGTTGGCTCTGCCTGGGTCACCTTGGGATGATCCAGGCTGCCTGGATATGCGAGTGATTTAATTAATCCAAAATCTTCCCCTCTCCCTAACCGCATGTCATTCTCATTCCTCAAGTCACTACTTTCATGTATACTTCTTAAGATATATGTGCATGTGTGACTGAAACATCATGCTGTGCACCAAAAATTGACACATTGTAAACTGAGTATAGTTCAGTTAAAAAAAAAGGCTTCTTAGACCATACCCATTTGTCAGGATCTCTTAACCTCAATTTCGCTTGTCCTCCAAGTTAGTATCATGCACTTACACTCTGTTGCCTAGAAGCTTGCCTTGCCTTCACGGCTCAACTCTAATGATCCCAGTGGTAGGAGTCAGATCTCGTATTTTATGTATCCCCCCACCCCATACAGCTTAGCACAGTGTTGGGCAAATAATGGGTCTCAGTAATCATTTCCCATATAATTTCATTTGTGGTTTTTTTAGGGGGGAGGAGAATGGGAAAATTTTGCTTTTTATGTAGTTATAGACATATATATAATATAAATGTTTATGTTTTGTGTGTATGTTATTTACATATATACAATGTATAAATGAGATGAGACATTTATGTCTTGTGTGTATAAGTACACACATACACTTTTCTGTTATATTTTATGTGTTGCTCTTATGTTTAAAAACATTTTCCACATCCCAAGACAATAAAAATATTTAGATATTTAAAAAAAATAGGTCTCAGGATATATAATGGAGGGATTGAAAACTCAAAACGTATACCATGCCACTTTTATAAGGTACCTAGAGTAGTCAGATTCATGAAGACACTTTAGAAGGGTGGGTTCCAGGGGCTCAGGGGAGGCGGAATGGAGAGACAGTGTTTAATGGGCACAGTTTCAGTTTGGGAAGATGAAAAAGTTCTGGAGTTGGGTGGTGGTGATGGTTGCACAACAAGGTGACTGTACTCAATGCCAGTGAACCAACCTTTGTAAAAGGGTTAAAATAGTAAATTTTATGTCTCTTTTACTACCATAGACATACATTTTTTAAAAGGCGTGTACTGTAGAAATCCGAGGCTCTTCCCCGACTCTCCCGTCAGCCACCCTCCCCGGTGCGGGTGTGCAGAATCACTATCTACATGTGGATGAAATTTCCAGTTTGTTGGGCCTGCCGGGCAGGCTCCCGATCCTGGGCACAGCTTCCTGCTTGCCAGCTCCATTTTTTTAAAAAAAATCGGAACATTTGAATCAAGCTTTTAGATTTGTTTTGTGGTTCATGCCTACACGAGGATGGTGAGGGAGGAGTCCAGAGGTAGACCAAGCGGTGTTAGTGCTGCCCTCAGAGTGATGGGGAAAGGCCAGTGATGGTGCAAATGTGGGCTTGGTACTTAAGGTTGAAAACACTCGAACCTCATATTCTGTTTGGTTTTGTTTCTCATCAGTAGAATGGGGGTAATAGTCATACTTTCCTCCAGCGGGTTGTGATCAGGATTAAATGAGATGCATTATGTGAGATACCGGGACCTGCCCATAAATGGCAGCTGATAATTCTTTGATTTTGTGACTGCAGCTTAGCGTTGAGCAGAATGAAAGTAGACTGTGGGTCCCTCGTAGACCAACAGTGCCTTGTCTAGGATGGGTGACCCCTCCTGTAACAAATACCTGGAACGCACCAGCTTGGTGGCTGGAGGAGCAGCTGACTCAGAGGGTCAGAGGCCTAAGGGTGCTTTGTCAGACAGATTTCCCCTCTCAGCCCCACACGGCCTCGCAGCTCCTGGCTCATGGCCCTCTTTGTGTTTGCCTTCTTCAGTTTCAGTTGAAAAGATCTTGGGAGAGGACTCAAAGAGACTCAGCCTTGGCTGCCTTCCTCACCTGCTTGGTCAGGTGAAACCGGGTTTGTCCACTCTCGCTTGACCAGAGGTTGGCGCGGGGGGAAGGCAGTGAAGAGGACTGCTTCCTCTTGGAAAAAGGCGTGTTAGGCAGAGAAAAATGAGGAGCCCACCATGCACAGCACTTTGTGCTCTGGGGAGAGAAAACCAGCCACCGGCCCCACCCTCTGGGGTCCTGTTGCTTAGTGCCTGATAACCTACGTGTCATGGTAGCCTGTTTTCCTAGAACAGTTGCCTTCGGTTTCTTTTTTTCAGAGGGAGTTGAGCACATTGACCCTAAGGTTTTTCAAGTTGGCATCTAAAATCGTTTGACCTTGGTTTAATTTGGGAGGAATTTATCAGGTTGCAAAGATGAAACTAAAAAATGAAAATACTTAATGAAAAATACTTAAAATAAACTCAAGGCCACATTAACATTCAATCTGCCCTTCCAAACAGAAGCTGTTTTTACATTCCTATTTACTAGTATGATATACTATAGTTATTTTTCCCCATGACTCAATAGGATAGGATGATTTTCCCCTTTCTTCAAATAGTTCTCAGTTAGAATGTGACACAGAATTCCCATTTTCCCCATAAATTACATATTTATGGCACAGGGGAATAGCCGGAATGCTGTGTCTCTCTTAAAAGTACTTCTGTATTTGAATTACAGAGAAAATGACTAAATAGGATTCTGAACTTTGGGCACTCTTGATGGATCTGGGGCGGAGAGAACAGGACTCTGTGTTCCAGGTCTGCGTCCTTTTTGCTCTGAGCACCACCCTGAGCCTGACCGTGGCTGTGTGGACTGCTAGGTCTGGCAGAGGGCTGAGGGTAGGCTGGCAGAGCGGCAGGGAGCAGAGCTCATTCACGAGCGAGGTGCGAAAGGTGGAGAACACGGGCCAGACATCACGTGCCTGGCTTCAGCCCTGCCACGTACTAACTCTGAAAGCTTAGGGCCATTTCCTAGCCTCTCTGCTGCATTCGCTTTTTCCTGTCTAACCTGGCATAACAGGAGTGACACCTGATGGGTTATAGTAAGAAATGAGTGAGCTAACACGTGGAAAACTCTCACCATAGCGTCTGGCACAGAGTGAGCCATCAATAAGTGATGTTCCCAAGGGAGGTACAGAGACCAGTCTTCTCCACCACTGGAGAGACACATGACGGCCTGGAGGGTCCTCGGTGTAGCAGAGCCCCCTTTACAATCCTACACTGTAGGTGACAATTGTTTTTTAAAAGTAAATTTTAAGGGGGAGGGAGGGGATAGTTCGGTAGAGCACATGCTTAGTTAGCATGCATGTGGTTCTGGGTTCAATCCCTAGCACCTCCATTAAAAATAAATAAACAAACAAACAAACCTAATTACCCCCCAAAAAAAAATTTTTTTTAAAAAGAGAAAAAAATTAATTTTACAGTATAATTTATATACAGCGAAACACTTGCATTTTATGTACAGTTTGGTGGGTTTTGAAAGCCATTTAAGCACCACCTCAGTCCAGATACAGGATATCTCCATAACCCCCCAATATTTCCTTATATCCTGTTCAGTTAATCTCCCCTTCTTCCCACCTCCAGGCAACTGCTGGTCTGCTTTCTGTCACTGTAGAGAAGTTTGTATTTTCTAGAATTTCAGGTGTCTTTCTTTATCATAGTGCTTTTGAGATTCATCCGTGTTGTTGCAGTGTATTAGTGGATTCTTCCTTTTTACTGTTGAGTTTTCTTCCATTACACAGGTATACATGGTTTGTTTAATCATTCCCCTGTTGATGGACATTTGAGATGTTTCTGGTTTGGGGGTGTTGTGTATATTTTTAAAAGTGGCTATGTTCTGCAGTGAAGATATACAAATGGCCAATGGGCACATAAAAAATGCTCAGTATTGCTAATTATTAGAAAAATGCAAATCAAAACTACAATGAGGTATCACCTCACACCAGTCAGAATGGCCATCATTCAAAAGTCTACAAATAATAAATGCAGGAGAGGGTGTGGAGAAAAGGGAACCCTCCTACATTGTTGGTGGAAATTGGTACAGCCACTATGTAGAACAGTATGGAGATTCCTTAAGAAACTAAAAATAGACATACCCTATGATCCAGCAATCCCACTCCTGGGCATATATCCAGAGAAAACTCTAATTTGAAAAGATACACGCACCCCAGTGTTCACAGCAGCACTATTTACAATAGCCAAGACATGGAAGCAACCTAAATGTCCATGGACAGATGGTTAAAGAAGATGTGGTATATATAAAATGAAATACTACTCAGCCATAAAAAAACATTTATCTTATTTTTACTTGTTGTTTTACTGGCAAAATTTCATGCCCAGAGTTCAAGAAAAGAAGATGTTTATTGTCAGCAGTTCTTTTCTGGTGGTCATTATTGTTCATTTCAGTTCATGACTATTCAGGGCAGTCACCTCAGACCTGTAGGCAGGTGAGCTAGCTACAGCACTGGTGAGATGGAGCCTGGGCAGGGCTGGCCCCTGGCAGCTGTCAGCCCGCACTCCACCCTACGAATCAGTGTGGTTTGGTTGGTTGCTTGTGATTTATTTGTCTTCTGGGGGAGCATTTTGAGTTTTGTTCTAAGGCAGGGGCACAGACAGGGCAGATAGATTAATGATTCAAAGATGTGAACTGATTTTATAAAGTTCTAGTGGAAAGTCCTGGCCTGAGAGTCAGGACTCTCTGCCCTGCCACCACGTCATCTGCTTTTCACCTCTCTGGGTTGAAAGGGTTGAATGAGGCAGTCTCAATGATTTCTTCCGGTTCTGCAATTTAGTGGCTCTCTGTCTCATTATAAAATATAGGGGGTTATTATTACTGTTGTGATTTGTGTCCAGGAACAAGGAAGAAGCCCTGGTGACTTTGGCCAGTGGGGAGGGAAGGACAACAAGGCAGTTAAATATTTAAGCATTTTCTAAAGGCAGACTGAAGAGTCTTGTCCGCAGCCATTTCAGTGATGCTCACTCCTATCAGGATGGTGACCTTGCACCTCACTCCCAGGGCTGTGGGGCCTTACTAAGTTAGATTACAGAGGGTGGATGTGTAGTGGCTACCTCATGATATGTCTACCCTTGAGGCTTCTCTTGGACGCTTGGCTCAAGCCCACCTCTGCCTGGGAATTTTCTGTGGACTCAGCAGAGGCACAGACTGTCCTGTCCCTGGCCGAGGCGGGTACCATACCAGAGGTGAGAGCCTCTCCAAAGGTGTTCATGGATCACCGACATCCAGATCACCTGGAGGGCTCCCAGACTTGGGGAATCACAGTCGCAGGTCAGGGTCCAGGAATATGCTCATATACTGTTTGCCAGCAGAGACAGTGCATCCTGAGGTTTGAGCATCATTCTATTGGGACGATGGCCAAGAGAGTGAGAACATGAAAATGGTTCAAAGCTAATAAAATAGGAATGAATTACTAAATATATTTTACTGCTTTTGTTGTTTCATGATATCTTTAATTATTAAATGACCATTGTTTTGTCCTTCAAACGTGTCATTCTGCAAAATCAAGAGATGTCATTTTAAGTAGTATAAAGTACTGTAAGATAAAATAAAGTGATATGACTGATAATGATAAATTGTAAGGTGATGCTCATCACATGGAATCCATGGCCTGAATGAAAGGTTAGGGAAACTATAGATTTCTAATAAGAACCTCGAGCTTAATTAGTTGTCCTCTGATGAAGAGATTTGCACTGGGATTTGGCACCTGAGTTTAATAGCTAATTACAAGTACTGCCAATGAATAGTAGGTAAACTGTATCCCCAGTTTCATGTTGGAGATGTCACAATTGCTGTTTGTTGAAGGACAGTAAGGCAGAGGGAATGGATACCGAGCAAAACTTTCTTGGAGCATGCTAAGATGGTACTCTTAGGGTCAGAGAATGGATCCCAGTTGTCATGCACAGAATAAGATGGAATCGGTGGTTTCAAAGGACGTGCCATGTACCCAGTTGCCTTTGAATCACGGAGCCAGCAGGGACCTCCAGATGGCCCCTAGGTAACCCCCTTCTACTAGCCAAAATGCATCCAATTATTTCAGAAAATGCCACCTTCCCCTGTTCTTCCAATTCTGTCTCCCATTAAGCCCACGGTAACAGGCAGGGTTCCTATAATGTACCACATCAAGAGCATTTGACAGGATTCAACACCCTGTCATCACAGAAGTTCTCAGCCCTCTTGAAACGAAAGGGGACTCTCTTAACCTAATAAACAGCATCAACAAAAACCTTTCAGCTAATATCGTACTGAATGGTACAAGGTGAATGCTTTTCCCCTAACAGTGAGAAAATCACTTTGGCTGCAGAGTAAGGATAGTTGTAGAGAGATGGGCAACAGTCAGAAATTTAATGGCATCTAGGAGGTTGTTGCAGTAGTTCAGGCAAAGATGAACGTTAGACTGGGGTGGCAGCCAGAGAAATGAGAGATGTCTGAGAGGCAGGATGGACAGGGCTTATTCACAGATTCGATACGGGGATTGAGGGAGTGCTGTCAGGGTGACGCACCTGGGCAGATGGTGCTGCCGTTAGTTGAGCGGGAAACTCGGCAAGATGGGAAATGTTCATTTTCTTCTGCAGAGACCCCCTACCTTCAGAGTCAGCTAGAAGAGTCTGATATCTGTGGAAGAGACTTGTATTCGGAAGGGGAACTTTTGAAAATACATTAACGTGCACTGGCCTCCCTGATTACACACAGACGTTGAATGAGAAACTCAAGTCTTATGAAATAAACTGCTGGGAAGATGTGGCAATACAGAAACAGTGGAGGAGAAGTGAGAATGATACATTTCCAGGTGCTTTATAATAAAACTCTAACATACTATCTAATTTAGGTATTGATAGAGCCACGTGAGGTAGAATTTTTCTGATACCTATTTGTAGATGAGAAATTGGAGTCGCAGATTTATTGAGTGATTTATCCAACACTAAGAAGTTGTGAAAGGGTTTTTTTTTTAACCCAAATCTACTGATTTCAGTGTCCCTTATTTTTTTCAGTACTAAAATGAGGTTTAATTTCAGCTCTGAAGTGAGTTCTCAGAAGGATTTCGGGTCTGCACAGGCTGGGACCTTTCTTACAGGCTGTCACCCTTTTCTCCCACCAGCTCAATCCTACTTACCCGTCAAGGCTCCGTTCAGACTGTTGAACTCCCATAAATCTTTCATGCCCATCCCTGCACACTGACTTCTTCCATATTAAAATTTTTTTTAAATAATATTTTATTTCATACAGTGTATCAAAAGTAATATTTCAACATGTAATCAGTATAAAAATTGAGATGTTTTACATTCTTTTATCTGCACTGCGTCTTTGAACTCCGGTGTGAATTTACACTTAGGGCACATCTCAGCGAGGACACTTGGTCCATGTCTTCACCTGCTGGCTTCCCCTCCTCCATCTCCTCCTCCATGTCTCCCTCCTCCACCTGCTCTGCCTCCGTCACCTCAGCCTCCTCTTCTGCTGCTGAGAAAATGGTACCCTTTCCAGTTGTCACTTCCTCAGCCTGTGCCCCAACCACCACCTGTCACCCCAACCTCTCTGCACCACAGATTTCTAGATCCTTCTCCTGAGCAGGACCGCGCAGCTTTCCACCCCGAGAACCGTTTTCCAAACTGCTGTTAGTTGCCACCCTGGCAGAGGCTACTTCCAGGCCCTCCATGAGGGGAAAGCCTCTTCTTGCTCCATTTTGGTGGCTTTGTGACTGTGACCCCTATGGACTTGGACCCAGGCTGTGTGGTCACAGCTCGCAGGGTCCCAGGGTGCACCCTGTTCTGTGTTGGCTGGGGCAGTGAGAGTGTGAGGGTACCCCAGCTGCCACCGCCTGTGTCCACCATCACCTGAATCTCCTTGGCTTCCTCAGAGCCTTAGGCACTGGTGCGGGTCTCTGGGCCAGGTCAGGAGGAGTGAGGCTGCAGGTTTGGTTACTCCCAGACCAGCTTGTGGGGCTGGAGGAATGTACACTTTCCTCTTCCATACTTGGCCCTCCCCATGGAACTTGAACTTTGTATCAGTCATTGTATTTGTCATGCATTTGCCACATTCTGCTTTGAACTGTTACTGAAATATCCAGCCATTCATTTGTACACTCATTATTTTTTCAATCAAAAACTATTGAATGCACATGTACAAGTACTATTCTAGGTGGTTGTTCTGTCTCTAAGTCTAGAGTCCTCAGTTCAGCTTGCAGGTTTTTTGTTGTTGTGATAGGAAGACCCAGATCCTGGGGCAGAGTTTGAGCGCAGGGCCGGCTGGAGGAGAGGGTGACGGGGGCGTCTCTCTCACCTGGTTCTCTTGGGCCTGGGTGCCAGGAAGTCACGAGGTGCTTCAGGATGCTCTGGGTGCAGAGGAAGGATGGTGCCCACCATTCAGATGCTGGCCCGGGTCTTATGTGACGTTTAAGTGATGGGTGGAAGAAGAATTTTATTTCCTAAGCCGTTTCTCTGCCTGTTTCTTAGACCAGTGTCCTTTGTGTTTGAACTTAGTGTGAATGACCATCTTAGTGATTCTAACAATGACAATAGAGAATTAAGCTTTCTTTGATTGTAAAGGATACAGAAACTTATCTGCACGTGGTCTTATAGAATACTCCTAGTCAGAGGTACGTTTTTCTGAACCTCCTCCCTGACATATCGCCTGGAAGCGTACCTGCTAACAGAGAAGCATCATCTTTGCTGTTTTCACAGGAGTGGGAATCTTAGCCTGGATATCCCTAAAGCAGAGCCAAGATAAAGGGTCACGAAACAGGATTTTACTTGAGAAATGATACTGGATTCCAGGAGTGAGGATTGGGAGAGTGCAACAGGGAAGGTGGAAAGGCCAAATAAGAATGCACTGTTAATACACTGTGACCAATACACACATGGAAAAGTGCTCAGTATCGCTGGTCATCAGGGGAATTCAGATTCCTATCACATGAGACACCTACTGGGTGCCTACTTGAATGGCTACATTACAAAGACTGGCAAATGTTGTTGAGGATGTGGTATAATTGGCACTCTCGTAAATTATCAGTCAGAACGTAAAATGGGACACCCACTTATGAAAAGCCTGGCAGTTTCTTGTAAAACTAAATGTACATCTCTATGACCCAGCAATTCCATTCCTGAATACTTGGTGGAAATATCTATACACAGACTTGTGTAAGAATGTTCACAACAGCATTCTTCATAATAGTCAAAAACTAGAAGCAGCGTATTTGCAGAAGGATGGATAAGCAAACTGGCACGTTCATGCAGTAATAAAAAGGAAGTCTACTGAGACGACCATATGGATAAATGTTAAAACACGTTGGGTGACAGAAGCCTCACATGGAAGAGTACTCTTTTGTTCCATTTATGTGAAGGTCCAGAACAGGCAAAACTAATCTAAGGTGAGGAAAAATCAAAACAGTGGTCTGTATGGGGGTGTGTGTGCAGAAATGGAAAATGACAGAAAATGGGCATGAGGAAATGCTCCTGTCTTCCGAGGATTTGGGTCACACAGGTAAATCTATTTTTCAAGCCCTAATGAGTGGTACCCTTGAGATTTCTGCATTTCACTGAATAGAAGTTTTGCCTTAAAGAAAAAAATCATAAAGGTATTGAATTCTCATTAATGAGGTGCATGCTGAAGTGTTTAGAGGTAAAATGTACTGTTGTCTGCAAATTACTTTGAAGTGCATTTAAAAATAAGATGTATTCATAGATGGACAGAGGGATAGATAAATGAATAGACATGTAATAAAGGAAAGAGTTAAATGCCTGTTATACGATCTAGGTGGTGGATATATGGATTTTAACTGTAAAATTCTTTCAACTTCTCTGTTTGAAAATTGTCGTAATAAAAGGCAGGGTAAATAGAAAAGTTAGAGGCAACTGAGCAGCTGGTGCTCAAGTTTGCCAGAACCTTCTCAGAAGTCTTATAAAAGCCATCTCAGAACCGAATGCCTGAGTGATCAAAGGGAAAGCATTTATCCATTGGTTCCTTTCTCATTGTGTGAGTGCTAGAGGGCAGCTTGCAGGTGTCCCACACCTAAGAGAATCCCCAGTATATGAAGTGAAAGGTCCCCGGCATGGGCTGAGGTGGGAGGCTCCAAAGCCTATGCAGGAATGGTCACCTGCAGCAATGCTCCACCTAAGAGTCAAACAAGAGGATGTGAGCGCTGCAGAGGAAGTATTATGTTAGTTACGTATCACTGCATAAAGAATGAGCCCCAAATTTAAGGTCTTGTAAACAGATGAGTAATTATTACCCACAGTTTCTGTGGGTTAGGATTTCAGGAGCAACTTAACTAGGTGGCTGGCTCAGGGCCTCTCATGACCTTATATGCAGTATTTCAAGCCAAGGCTGCATCTATCCAAAAGCTTGCTTAGGACTGAAAGAGCCACATCCAAGGTGGCTCACTGCATGGCTGTCGGCAGGAGGCCTTAGTTCCACACAGCGTGGGCCTCACTGTAGGACTGTTTGAATGTCCTTATGACATGGCCATTGGCTTCCTCCAAAGAGTGACGAGAAGGAAAGAGAGAATATCATAATGCCTTTTATGACCTAGTCTCAGAAGTCACACACTGTCACTTCCACCACATTCTCTTCCTTAGAACGGAGTCACTAAGTACAGCCCAACTCAAGGGAAAGGGAATTAGGCTTCACCTGTTGAAGGAAGGGGCATCAAAGAATTGGAAATGTTTTGAAACCTTCATGCGTTTGACCAGAACTAGGTTGAAGTCTATTCATCTAATCATTTTCCTGACTCCTCCTTTATCTGTGTGGTTCTGATACTGGATTTGCTCTGGGTCTGAGGACCATGCTCACAAATCCATTTCTTAGTGGACTAAAGGAGAAGCCAGGCTGGAGATTCCCAGACTTACTAACATCCTTGCCTTTAACCAGACTTTAACCTGATAGCTCTCTCATTTCACCGACATCCTGAAGACAGTTTTCAGTATCAAAACTCTGAATAGTTTATTTCCCTGTTCAGCTATTAGATATATAACCAACTATATGATCTAATATGTCCACATGAAAATTACTAACATTTTCCTGACCAGTTTATTAAGGCAGGTAGCTTCTCATTCAAAAAATATCTTCACTATGGGGACAGGAGGACAGATTCAGTTATTAGACTGTCATCGTTCTTTTAAAAAGTTACAAGTGCTTGAGAATTTTTCAAAACATTTTATTATGGAAATTTTTTTACATTTCATAAAGTAGAAAGAATAGACTAATGAATCCCTATGTACCCGCCAGCCAGCTCTTAGGGGGTCTTTAGCAAAACCCCAAAGAATCTAGAATTCTAGGCACCCTTTGCAGGTAGCCAGGATGGCGCTGCAAGAGAAGGATGTTTTTCTCACTATTCCCATCACAGCTGGAGCGAGCGATCGCATTGCCTACCCTGGAAATGGATTTCTTCCACTCCAGTCGGTTTATTTGCTCAGGTTCTCTTTAACCAGAGGGGGTCAAGGCTAGAGATGAGGAGGGGTCTAGCTGTGCCTACTGGAGGGGGCAGTGTCCTCCTGCTTCTCAGTAATTCACTGTAAATTGCTGTTGATACTTGTCAGAGTTTTATTTAGCTCTGCTTCTTCTCCTTCTGTTGGAAGATGGCTCATTTTTCTTAGACTGTGGGTTATGGTCTGTGACCCTCACACGGGCCCCGGCCTTCCTGTCTGTTGTATTTCTCAGTAAATGAGTTGGCATAACGTCACCAGTCTTACTTCTGCCTTGTTTGACTCTTGCATTTCGATCAGTCTAGGCTGCTCACTGTTTTCCATCTTAGCTCAGGGAAACTGAAAAAAAATTGTTTTGAAATTGAATTTTTTTTAGTATGGTTTTCTAATGAAACTCTGTGATGGCCTTGATTGTGTTTTTCCACATCTCCTCCCTTCTCACTTCTGTTTTCATGCTGAGATGCAGTTGTTTTTCACAATCTGGAGCACAGAAAAAACATGGACTGTATTCTACGCTGGTCAGAACCCATATGGACCTCTGGCTTTTGTTTTGGGCACTGCATCTGAAAGGGTATATTGGGAAACTGGAGTGCATCAGGGGGAGAGCTAACAGGTTGGTCTGGGAGCAATATATGAAGAACAATTAACCATGGGGAGAAGAAGACCCACGGGAGACGCAGCGCTGTCTGCAAAAGCCGTATTGAAATCTGACTGTGACTAGTGAGGGGAAGTCAGAAAAAGGCAAATGTCAGCATATTATGAGATTAGATTGATTAGAAATATCCAGCATTTAAACTAGATTGTCTCATAAAGAAGTGAATTCTCCTCCCTAGGTGTCAGATGAATGCCAGATAACATCTCTCAGGAATATAGTCATAGAGGGGGTTCCCCGTAATAACAGAAAACCTGTCTAGAGCCCTTATTTTGTACCCTGTGCTACTCTGAGCACCTTTCCTATATTGCTAATTTAATCCTCACCAACAGCCTTTGAGGTAGGCACTTAAGATCCACAGGCTTTTATCCGAAAGCCTTAAGACCAGATGTGCTTTAAAATTCTTTGGATTTTAGGAAGGTGCATGGTACATCTACCTTAAGTTAGAAAGCACTCCATGGCACTGTCAAATACATTAATATTTCTGTGGTGAGGCATACAAATTTTACATTAAGTGGAATAAATTCCTTTACATGAATTGGGCTAGACTTTACTGCCGAATGAGTGCAGATCAGCAATTCCCATGAAATAGGTTTTGAAATAATTTTAGATTTATGGATTCTGAATTCTAGATGAGGGACTGTGGACTCATTTTGCGATCTCTAGTTTACAAGTGAAGACACAGAGGCATAGAGGTTAAACAGCTTCCTTAATATCATACAGCTTCCACACAGATAGAAGCCAAGTTCAAGCCAGGCTCCTAACCACGTGTGCTGCCTCTCACTATGGCCTGCCTCCTCTCATTGAATTGAGCTAAATCACCCCAAGTGTCTCTTCCAATTCTACGAGTCTTTGATTTCCTGACCTCTGACTTCAGCCTGCCTCAGGCTCTTCCCACTGTCTAGAGATGCATTATGGAGATACCAAGATCTGTTTTCCAGAGGCGAGGTTGAAATAAGAGATATTTGGAAGAAGAAGATCACCTCTTCCTACTCCAAGTAGATTGTGTCTCACGGGGAGCATCTTAGTGTAATTGCTCTCCAACCACTAGGCTGAGCCAGCTGAGGATAAAATTATGTGTCATCAGGATGTGTCTTCAGTGAATTTTCCTTTTGTCTCTTCCACCACCACCTGTTACCCAGAACAGTATCACATGAATTCTGATGGCTCAGTTTTGCCGCCTTTCCTTCCAAGTTCCAGAACTGATTCTCCCCGTAAAGGAACTGATGCCTCTTAACCTTGCTTCTACCATCTAGTGATGAATTATGGAGTAGTGGAAAGAAAATGGATTTGAACAGTCAAATGTCTCAATTTAAGTCCAGATGTGCATACTTGGGCAGTGCCACTTAACCTCATTCATCAGTTTGTAAAACTGGATAGATAAAATACTTACCTGGGGTGGATTTGAGTTTTATGGGCCTTGAAGTTTCTAGTCTTTGGAGGAACCCCTTTTTAAACGAAAGAATTCAAAATTGTGAATACCGTTTGCATGGATACAAAATGTGTAATTATTTAGAAGTAATGCCCACGGCCACATCAGGGGAAGTATGTTGCTTTGGAAGTTGGAGTATAAAGAGACCATCATCTTAACAAAAGGTCTTTTTGTGTATGCAAACATATTGCTAGGGTCCCTTCCTGGAGTTAGGAAGCTGTCCATTCAGTGAGGGGTCCTGAAGCTTAAGATTCATTAGCATCGTGGTAAATTTGCTTTTCTGTCAACCTCATAGAGTCGTGAGAATTAAATCACAAGACTAAATACATGCAGACCTGTTCTGTAATCACTAAACACCGTGCAGTGTTAAACTTTATCCTGATGCCTGAAACAAAGCATAAATGATTACCCAATAAATGACAAAATGGATGAAATGTGCTCTCACCAAAGTGTTACACAGGCTTATTGTATTACCTTTCCCTAGGCCTTTAAAAATTTTATCAGAATAATATATGCACATATTTTCACAGAAGAGTCAAATACTGATAGAAGACTTGCAACAAAAAAGAGCAATCCCTGTCTCACTCTTCATATTTTCTAATTCCACTTCCCAGACTCAGTACATTTCTTCCATTTTGCTAAATCAGATGTATTATATTGTTTTCTCCAGATTTATCGATGTTGGATAGTATCTAGTAACTTTCTATTCTGGTGGATAAGGATTTTACTTTCTTCTTCCCAGTCGCCCTATGTAGTTATATTTCAATTTTTATGACTGTCTTAATATGAAATATTGTCTACAGCTGAACCATAGTGAACTATGATTATGTTTCTTTTCATATGCATCTTTTTTTGTTTTTCTAAAGTTAGTGTGTGTCATTTTTTCATTTCTTTGTTTTTTGTTGTGTATGTACTTGAGTTTTCTCATTCTCCACAATAGCCTTTTATATATTTTTCACACAATTCTAATTCTCAATCCAGTCCTGCGATGCTAATTCCCAGTCTTTGTACCTGATGATTTCCCACACTGCAGTGAGCCCCGGGGCCCTTCACCCTTCTGCCCCAGGTTGCTCTTGTCGCTGTCTGTGCAACAGGATGGAACTTCCATGTGCTGTCAGGATCGAACTTCCCTTCATCTCTCTCCTGTGCTGGGTTTCCTATTTTCTGTGTTTCTCATCTTCCTCTTTCTTGGTTTATTCCCTCTTATTGGTGGATCTTATTCTCCAGGAGCTTCCTGAGGAAAGGTAGTAAATTAGCTGAGACTCTGAATGTCTCAAAATGTCTTTATTCTAGCCTTATGATTGATTGATAGTTTAGATGGATGTAGACTTGTAGGTTTAAAATCATTTCTCTCAGAATTTGGAAGGCATTCCCTTGTCTTCTTGCTTCTAGTATTGCTCTGAGAAGTCCTGCGATTCTAATTCCCAATCTTTGTACCTGATGATTTTCCTCTTTGGAGCTGATCTAAAAATCCACAAGAGCATATATGGCAGATTAGATTATTGCTCAGAAATACTCACTGTTCTTCCCACTCACTCCCACTTAGGTGAATGGAGCGTGCTTCCCTGCTGTTTGGTTCTAGGCTTGGCCGTGTGGCTTACTTCAGCTAATGGGATGTTAGCAGATATGCTCCAAGCAGAGGCTTGAAGAACACTTATGTGGTTGAGCTTGCTCATTCATGCTTTGTCATCAGAAGCAACAGAACATGCTAATAACTAATCCACTGGGTCTAGGAGAAGAATGAGTAATACATGGAGCAAAGCCAATCAGTCCTGGCCACGTTCAACCTCAGTCAGCAGAGCTGCCCAGCTGAGCCTAGCTGAGACCTGCCAACCCTCAGCTGACTCACAGATCAATGATAATAAATTGTGGTTATTTTGAGCCACTGAGGTTTTGGATGTTTGTCAGATAGCATTTTATGGCAATAGCTTTTGGTATCAGAAATTGGTGTCTAATTGGTATTAGAAATTGGTATCAGCAGTAGGATATAGACATAAGGAACAAACAAGTGGCATTGGTTTGGGGATGGGTGGTGGGCAAAAGAAGCCTAAAATGAGGCTAGAAAGAAAACATAGATCTGTGTTATGTAGGGATTAAATATTTGGTAACTTGGAAGTTAGAACGTTCACCTAAAAATATTTGTACTGAAAGATCTTCGAAAAAATGATGAAAGTGTGAGCTAGTTGTATTAGCTGCACAAAATAGGACTATAAAAAAGAGATGAGTTCTTAAATGAACCAGCCATCTTGCAAGGAAAATGTCAATGGAATGAGAGAGCCAAGGAATTGCTGAGTTGGAAAATCAAACTTTTTCATTCCCAACTGGCTACTTAGTGGCAAGTCAACCACGTTGGGCCCCCTTTATGCTGGAAGGCTCAGCAGTCCATCCTCGTGGGGTTGGATACCTGTTCTGGCTGTAGCTTTGCCGTTGGTGCCCCCAGGGCTTCAGCAAGCACCAGTGTCTGAGGAGTCATGGAATGCTTGATCTTAGTCATGAAACATAATGTCGACCAGCGGATCCACTTCATATCAAAGGAGGCATGAGAGTAGGCTCGTGACTGTGGGATCCACTGGTCATTTCACATATAGCATCATCTAGAAGGAGCAAGCTTCATATAGCACTGGAGTGGTTTCTAAGGCACAGCTGTTACTCCAGTTTGGATATAATTATACCTTGAAAGGATAGGGTCCTATCCTTCAGGGAGCATTATATACACTAAATCAAGTTCTCCATATTATGTGCATCCTCAGTAGGAAGAATATATGGATCTGGGGACCAAGTGGTGGAAGCAGGAGTGGTACCGTGTATAGCCAGTCCCAAAGACTCACTGGGGAACTTTATCTTTCCTGTCTCTACAACTCTGGGCTCTGAGGAACTAGAGGTCCTGCTACCCCGAGGTAGTGCACTCTTGACAGGAGACACAGCAAGGGTCCCCTTAAACTATCTGCTTTGGCTTTTTGGATGTCTTATAGCCAATGACCAGCAGGTGAAAAGAGGAGTCATCCTCTAGGCAGACATAACTGACTCTGATGAGCAGGAGCAGGAGGAGCTGCTTTTACACAATGAGGGCAAGGAGGAAATGTGTTTGGGTCTCAAGTGATCCTCATGGACACCTCTTTTTCCACCCTTGCTCAATCTTTGAACAGGTACAGGCAACAAATTCTGCCTGAAAAGAAGGTGATTACTAAGACCCCTCTAGAATGAAAGTTTGGGTCACCCCATCAGGTCAGCCACCAAAAGCTGCAGAAATGACAGCTGATGGGGAGGGGAATGGAGATTGGGTAGTGCAGGTGGGAGAGAATGGGGACTGTCTGTGACCTCAAGACAAATGGCAGCATCAGGAGCAGTAGTTCTCCCCATAACTTCCCTCTTCTAAGTTTCTCCCCTGGGAGAGAGGCCCATAGGAACCATGGAGAACTTGACCTGTCCAGGGCAAGAAATGGACTGTGGTGGTCATAGAGGTGCACTGCTTAGATGTCCCTTTAAGATAGTCTGCCATGTAAAGCATAATTGTCTGACAGCCCAGCTGCCAGGATCCATCACCGTGTGAACAAAGAGGCCATACTTCCCTTAGGCAGCTTCCAGCCAACAACTGAATAAGGAAGGTGAGGGTGCTAGAGCCAGGCCGTGCCTGCCTGAGGTGGGGCCCCTCTCATGAACAGCCTTTGGCTCACGGACTCCTCTTTGGCCTGGCTGAGACCTTTTCAGAACTATTCTGGGTCTGAAGCTTTTCCTACTCAAGCCTCTCTTTCCACTCTGCTTTCACAGGGCTCAGACCTGCATTGTGATCCGAAGGTTCTTCCCGTCTACTCTTGCTCTTTATTTATCTTTCACGGGTATTTCCCCCAGGAAGTCTCTTGTACGTCTAATGTCCTCTTGATGCTGCTCAGAGGCTCTGTCCCATTGTGTTTTTTGTTAATAGCAATTGATATACTATGACTTGGTTTAGTTTTTGTTCACTGTGCTGGACCCTTGGGGGTCCCTTTCCATTAAGGGACTCGAGACTTTCTGTTAGAGGAAATCTTATTTCTTCTGTTCAAATCTTCTTTCCAAATTTCTCTTTCTGGAATTACTGTTAGTTGAATATTGGACCTTCAGGATCAAGCTTCTATTTTCCTATCTTTTCTTTAGTCCATATCTTTGTCTTTTTATTCTACTTTCTGGGAACTTCCTCAACTTTATCATCAACATTTTTTATCAACTTTAAAAATTTCAGTCCTCTTATTCTTTATTTCCAAGAGTTCATTCTTATTTCCTAGTTATTTGTTTTCTATGGTATCTGTTTTTATTTCCTGAATGCACTTTCTCTTCTTATCTAAGGTTGTTATTTCTCGCTTTTTAGTCTTTGATGTGTTTATTTATCCTTGACATTGGTGAACTTCCTCTTACTTATTTGAGAGTTAGGCATTAACCACCTAAGTGGACACCCTGTGAGCTTGGGGAGGCTTGTGACCCCTTGGCTTCACTGCCGTGTGTATTAAGGCATTAAGCTGGCTATTTCTGGGGGCGGGGCGACTCATGTCAGTGTCTGTTGGACACCTCTGGGACCATTAATGTCTGGAGAGAAGAATCTTCCAATCTGAGCCCAGCTTCTGGCATTTTTGCAGCTGGTATGAGGAGGACATTTGCATCATTCAGTATTTTCACTCTGGAATCTAAATTCCATCATACTAAAAGCTTTCTGATTCATTTTTTTCCCAAAAATATATATGTAAGGAAGGGTTTTTATCTCTTTGTTTGGATTGCGGATAAGGACCAAATGCTCATTAAATGGATTTTGAATGAATGTCCCTATCTTCACCAGCTAACCCTCTCCAACAAGTGCCTCAAATCCTCAGCCTTTCAGGGGTCCTGCATTGCAAATTCAGTTTGCTTCTTGGTGCTTTCATTCTCAGTGGGCTCTTAAGTCCCACCTTTCTCTACTCTGCTCAGGCCAGAATCTTCCAGTTTTCTTCTGTCTTCATATATTGTGTCTGGAGAACAGAAGGGCCTACTGGTTTTATCAGTGCAGCATGTGTATGTCTGTTTCTCATTTTACTTGTTGCTGAGGTGGGAAAGGAGGAAAAAATAACTTTTCTCTACCATTTAAAACTGAAAGTCTCCCTCAGGCTCCTTTCATGTTAGAAGAGTGAATGCCTTATTCATAAATGGCTTGTGTAGATTATGCCAGGAGAGCCTGGCCTGGGAGGATTTGGAGAACCAACAGTGTAGGTGTGCATAGATGCAGCTGGGTTGAACGCCCAGAGCAGAAAGCATGATCAGGCTAGGAAAGAACACTTTTCCAAACAGTCTTTTCAAAAATTGGCTGGGAACTGTAGTTGGGTTGAGGTGGACTCAGTGAGATGGGAGAGAGGGGATAGATAAGAGGTGCTCCAGTGTTCATGGGCTGGCCAAGGCAGAGTCAAGATGGAAGCAGCTTACTTGAATTTCTGTGCATGTTCTTCTAGTGGTGGTGTCAGACCTGTCTTGATGCCGCTGCCTTAAAGAAGACTGCCTTCTGGTCCTCAGTGTCTTAACATCAAGTAAGGAACACCAGTGGCCAATCCAGAGTTAGCACATGCCCTCTGTGTCCTCTGCAGAAAAGACCACTTCACCAAAGTCTCAGAAAGTCACACTCTGGCTCTAGCTATGAGCTCTGTGTACTTTGCCCTCACACTTTGTATGTCTCTCTCAATCTGGGCCTTATTCTCCCTTACAGGAGGAGTAAAGTAGGGTGTGGTGGAGGTGGGGTGGTAGAGCTAGAGACTGGTTATTATTAAAGCAAAGGGGAGACTTCAAAGTCTGAGATGGCCAAGTGGGACACCAAATCCATAGACTACCCAGAGCAAAGGCACAGGTGTGTTGCCCATGAAATCATGAAAAGTAAGTGGTTGCCCAGGTAGCAGGAGAAACTCCTTCCACTTTGGTGGCACTTAGGCTGCCCATGTTGATAGTGACCACATTTTCAAAACCATGTATCCAAACCTCTGATATGACAAGTCCAGGGGAACTTATGGGGATGAGGAATCTGAATATCTGAGAGAGTACCATCCGTGGAAATTTGGAGCCTAAGGATGCCGTCTCCCTAGCCCCTCTCATCCTGAAGCACCACACCCCTCCCTAACCCTGCACCCTCTGTCCTTGCTTTCAGGTCCTAAGTGTTAGTAGGAGTTAGGAGTTTCCTAGGACAAGTGACACTTCACCTTCTTGGCCCTCTTGCTTTTTTTTTTTTTTTTCCTTTGCCCAATAGCTTGTGTGTTTTGAGTAGAACAGTTGTGTGAAGAGAGCCCTTTCCAGGACAAGGCGTTTCCAGCACAGAGGTAAATGGTCTGCTCTCCCTCTAAAGTCTGTTGTGATCATTGACAAGTTTTCCTTATTTCCTATGAGTTTGTTCATCAAAGACTCTAGTGTGGAATTTATTTAGGAAAAACAGATTACTTTCTAGCTTCCACTTCTTGGCTGAGAGGAACAGAGGCTCATGCTGTAGGAAGCCCCAGGAAAACCCTCTTGTTTTCTCCTTTGAATTAATCAGCATCATCCATTTTTCTACCTGCTTTTATTTCTCACAGTCCAGCCCTGTCTTTCTTACTTTGCCCGTTCATCAATCTACATGATTATGTAAATGGAAATACAATTCTTGTTGACTCTTTTAAACATTAACCAAAATCCCGGGAAGAAAGTCTTGGCACTGCAGTCCTCACAGAGCAAATTTTAGCACTGACCAAACTGATTCTTTGTTTGTTTGTTCGAAGTGTAGTTGGTTTAGTGTTAGTTTCAGGTGTACAGCAAAGTTGTTCAGTTCTATATACACAGATATGTAATTTTTTCTTTTCAGATTCTTATTTATATATTTGGAGCTGAATTTGGAGGGTGAAGTGGGCATAGATAAAACTGACAGTTAGTTACTCCAGGCTTGCCACAGAGGCAGAGAAATATCAAGTCATTAATGTAAATGACGCCAACTTCCCTCTTGAAACCAAGTTGTTCCCAGTAAGTCAACATCTGTCACAATCTGTGCAAAAGGGCAGAACGTGCTACACAACAGTCCATTTGAAAACACAGCTGCAAAACATGAAATCAGAACACACAGGCCCTCGGGCACAGTGAGGCTAACGTGTCTTCAGCTTGATAGTTGCCAAGGGAAACAGGGAGGCCTCCAGGGATGGCCCCTTCTCTCCCTCTTTCTTTCTCATTTGGCTAAAGTGAGTAAAGGCCACTGCCCCGCAGACGCCTGAGTAATCTCTCAGCAGAGCCACGCCCAAGTTGTTCACCTTTAGAATTATGACTTAAATAAATGGTGGCTGTTTTAATCCACCAGATTCGGGGGTGGTTTGTTATGCAATAGATTCTGTGAGATAATCTAAGAGATACAGTACTCATGAATCTAAGAACCCTGTCTTTTGTCAATTCTGAAAAAAATTTCTGTCATTATCACTTCCTTTGCAATTTCCTGTTCACTCCTCAGTAACTCCTGTCTGATATCCTTTCTGTTACTTAGGAGTCTGTCCTTTGTGATTCTTCAACTCCTCATTTTTCCCCCCATTTTTATCTCTGTGCTACATTCCTTAGTTCCAGTTTTCTTATTTTCTACTTGGTTATTAAATAAATCTATGTAGTTCTGACTTTCAATGGATATGTTTCTTTTATAAAGGAACTATTCGGCTTTTTTCCAAATCTGCCTTTTCTTTTTCCATGATCTGTTTTTCATTATATTTTCTCATCCTTCTTTCATCTTCTAAGTCATCTGAAACACACTTACTTTATAGTCATCTATAGCTTGATCTGTTTTCTCTACTTCTTGGGGCATTAATTCTCATGTTAATTTCACGATTGGACCCTGGATAGTTTCCTCTAGTGATCTGTAATTTTTGTTATGAGCGTTATATTCAGCAGGGCTTTTTTTTTTTCTCTTGAGGAAGGACTGTGTGCCTGGGATTCTTAGATTGTCCCTTCACTGTGGCTGCAAGTTTACTTCTGTTGGAGTCCTGGAGATATCACCAGTTCTCAACTACCTTTTATGCTTTGTCTCAGCTTGGTATTTCTGTCTCATAGTGAAAATTTCAGTACCCATGTCATTGTATGACACAGGCATGGTTTCAAGTTTTTGTGGAGGAACCTCTTTTTTCGCCTATAGCCTGGAGACAAAAAAACTTGTTTGAGCCTGGTTTTGCCAGTAATAGCACCCTTGGGAACTCAGATTTTGCGGAGTGCTTGATTACCAATTTCCACTGCCTTCCTTGCTCAGGGAAGCAGCATCTTATTGGCCTGCAAGGATGTTAAAATCCCCAGCTGGTCCAAACCCTGCATAAGCTACAGTGGCACTGACCCCTGCTTAATGCTCATATACATATATGTGCCGATTTGTCCAGTGTTTCTGTGTGGTCATAGCTGAAGGAGGACTCTTCTGCATCATCTTAGTCCACTGAAATCCTGGAGGTTCTCTTCACACCTTTGAGATAAAATTTTATATAAGAATGAAAGGTGAAATTCACAAGAAAGACCTAACATTTGGGAATCTATATATGCTGAATCACAGTGCATCAAAATATACAAAGTAAAATTTGTTAGAAACACACTCCAAATGGAGGCTTTAACATGCTCCACTTGATTTACCAAATCAAGAAAGTAAAAACTAAGCACAACTGAAGGATCTGAATACTGTGACAAGCAAGGCAGGGTGGGTACACATATATCAACAGGAATCTAGAAGCGGTGCGTGTGCATTTTCTGATGCTCATTTAACATGAAAAGCCTTGAGAATTTAAACAGCAGTGGAAGGAGTTGAATTGCTCATGGCTTGTTGCTAAAGTCATTTGCTCCACCTTGAAGGTCATCTGCTTTGGATCCCTAGTGTGTCCAACTCAGATTTAATCTCTGTGAGCCACTGGAGTTGTCCTCTGAATCATCTCCAGCTCTGTAGCATACATCACAGAGGCACTTTGTTCAGCTGCAATCTGGAGAAAGGGTCATATCTGCCTTTGGCTACTTCTGTGGAGTCCACAGATCCTTGAAGCGGCACATGCCTCCTTACGAATGTCCGATTCAGAGCAAACCCATCTGTACACTCTGTGGCCACTACCCCGTAACTCCTACTGCATATACCGTGAGATCTGTTTCCAAAACCTTGCAGCTTATTATAATATTGCTTGTAATTATGAAAAATTGAAAACAACTGAAATGCCTATCAAAGGGGGAGTGGATAAATAAAATGTGGTATTTTCATATTGTATTGTGATATGAATTTTATCATAATATCCTAGTGTATGGTGATGTGAATTATAATATTCCATTATATTAGGATGTCAATTGTTTTAACAGCCATTAGAAGGAATGGTTTGTAGCTATATGTAACATAATACATCCATACGTTAAATATCTCTATGTAATGTCAACTCATAGCATCATGTAAGAAAAAAGAAATTTGTGGAATGAAATGTACATGTCATTTATGTGAATTTTAAAAGACACATAAATAAGATGTATTATTTAAGAACACATATATCCATGTAAAATTACCACAGATGATTGGGATATGCACTAAATTCTTGGTAGTTGCTTCTAGGGGTTGGGGTGAAGAAATAGAACTGTGGCTGGTTTTAAGTTAAATTAAGTTTAATTTTAAATTTAACTCAAATTATTTAGCTAAATAGTGTTCAATAGATAACACTATTATCTTTTTATTTCATTTCTTTTTATATAAACACTACTGAGGCAAAGATGATAAACTGCTAATAAGTGTCAATTCTGAGAAAAAATATATGTGTGCATACATGTTAGTCTTCTTGCATTTTTCTTTTTTTACAACTTCGTTGAGGTGAAAATGATGTCAAGAAACTACACATATTTTAAGTGTACAGTGTGATGCATTTTCACAGATGTATGTGCTCATGAAACCTTTACCACATGAAGACAATGAACGTTTCCATCACCTCCAGCTGTTTTGTCAGGCTCCTTTGTACTCCATTTCTCCTTCCTCCCTTGAACTTGGGCAACCACTGATTTGCTTTCTATCACTGCAGATTAGTTTGCTTTTCCTAGAATTTTATATAAATGGAATCCTACAGTATGTGCTCTTTTTTCTTTTGTTCCGTTGCTTTCACTCAATTTCTTAAAAGAATAGCAATTTCTCAAAATAAAAAAAATTCAAAAAATCTTGGAACTCCTGAAAAACAACATGGAGCCTATAATCTGTGATTCAGAAATGGAGGGAGGGGTTCCGTGGAAAGGAGGTACCATTTGGGATATGCTCCCATTGGGCAGAACAAGTGTATCAACTATAATGGCCTCCATATGCACCAAAATCTTCCCTCATATAACCTGTATTTTTTCCTTTTCTGACACTGCCTGAAATTGCACAAATGAGAATCTTCTGAATATCTAAGATATCCATTTAAAAACAGAGGCATCATTGAGAATTCATTCATGCAACTGATCTGGTGAGAAGCCTGTCATTCTGACCTCACCTGAACTTGGCTTTCCTGAGGGAATGGATGCTGGGGTCATGGGAGAGGGGAGCTCGGATGTACTGAAGCAGTGGGGGATGTAGGGACAGCTGAGTGAGGCAGCACCCCAGGAGACTTCTGGCAGCATTAGGATTTCAGGAACGAGGAGGCTGGGGTAAGGACCCGAAGAGGTGGGAGAGAGCCAGAAAAGAACGTGGGAAAATACCCATTTCAAAATGTTCCCGAAGAGTAGCCTCTGCTGAGACACCGAGGAAGAAATTTCCATTGCATCTTCCTGAGTCTCTGAAGCTTAAGATCAGAGAATTCTTCTCTAAGTTCAACCTGCTATCCTTACTGCTCTGTGACCTAAACTGACTTTTGTTGGCTGGGGCCTGGGACCCCAGGGACCAGACAGATCATTGTTTCCATGGGAAAATGTGCCCAAATTTCAAATGACTGGACTACAAAGAAAGTTTGGAAAAATAACTTGTTATGTGCCTGCCAGGAACTCCTTAGGTATATAAATCTTTGTACAATGAGCTATGTTGTAATGGAAATATTTTCACAGATATAATTCTTAATCTATAGCCAATATCAGTCATTAAAACATACTGTTCAGTCCTGGGGCCCATAAGTGTAGGATGTTACAAAGAAATTGGAAAGGAGCCAGGGGAGACTAAGTAAATGATGAAAGGTTTTGAAAAATAGCCCTTCAGGGAAAAGTCTGCATTAGTTCAGAGAAGAGAAGTGTGAGTAGACTGAGTATCAGTCTTCAGACTATAAAGTGATGTTACATTATTGACACCAAGTCTTTCTTCTCTGTGTCCACAGAGGGAGATAAGAGAGGGGGAAAAAATGAGCTTAAGCTACAGCAGAAGGGATTTAAGGCTAGTCAGATGTCCCCGACTTGAAGATCAGAATCCAGTCTCAAGGTACCAAGCTTCATTCTCACAAGACAGCAAGTCATTCTTGAGGTTTTTTCAGGCTCTGCTCAGTAGCAAGCCAAGTTCATCCAGACCTGGTCTCTGTCCGGGTGGTTTGCATAGAGTATTATTTGGGAAACTGATGAGTTCTGTCCAAATACAGAAAATACTGCAGGGCTACAAAGAGGGTAAAGTAAGGCAAGTGGGAAAATGCAGACAAGTGAAATCGCAGCCTCCCAGCCATCGTTGGAGAAGGCTGCTCCAAACAGCACTGAGGGGCGGGGGCGGGGGGCGTCTGCCCCTCCGCCCTCTGGGCCAGGTGGACCACCTCTGGGGGCGGGGGTGGAGGCCGTTCTTGCCGCCAATGTGCTTTCAGGGGATGAGGACAAAGCGGAAATGCCTCCAAGAGGAGAGCAATTGGGACAGAACCTGGAAACTGGGTCAAAAGAGGAGCAGTTGAGGGAACCACGTGCGTTGGCCTGGAGACGATAAGCTGGGGGCAGGGAGAGGACAAGAAGCCGTTTTCAAATATTTGAAGTGCTGTCAGGTGGTAGACTAGAATTGTGCCCTGCAGCTCCGGAGGGCAAACAGAGCCAGTGAGCACAGGTTGCAGGGATGGAGTGTCCGCTGAACAGAAGGAAGCATCTTACAATTATTAGAGCTATTCAAAGCAGAATGAGGCGCCTAGCGACGCAGGAAGTATTCGTGAAAAGACTGATAAGTATCTCACAAGAACGTTGACAGAAGAAATTATGTTGTTTTTGTTTTTGTTTGGTCTGGCTAATCAGGGGAAACTTCTTGGAGAGCCAGATGACCTAGCAATAAGCATTTTTCTCCTGGTGCTCAGGAAATGTGGGCTTCGCGGCTTGAACCACTAGAGGGCGTCAGGACAGCAGCATTACAGAGCTGCCAACCAGGTTTTTCCTTCAAATAGCTGATAGGAACGGGGTCCTGGCTCTTGTCGCCTTAATTCTGCTGCTTTCTATGTCTCCTGCACGAATCATTCTGGAATGCGTGCATCTGATTAAATTCTTTAATGTCAGAGGGGCCTCTGAACCTGTAGAGGCACAATCACTGCTGTTTGTGCTTTAACACTGGATTTAGTAATTGTATAAGTCGATTAAACGGTATTCCTCTAAGAAGCCTAACACTCCTTATACGACTGAAATATTAAAACTTAGGAATTTAACAAATACAACA
Organism: Camelus dromedarius; assembly: GCF_036321535.1. Classification (NCBI taxonomy): domain Eukaryota; kingdom Metazoa; phylum Chordata; class Mammalia; order Artiodactyla; family Camelidae; genus Camelus; species Camelus dromedarius. The sequence goes on from NC_087438.1 coordinate 51,055,679, forward strand.
TTTTCCAGACATTTGAACATTAATTTACAAACTAACTGAAGTCTCCTGAAATCATGAGTATCCTCTCTGAATCTTTTAAATGCTACAAATGCCTTTAAAAGTAGAAACATACATATGAATCATCATGATTACAACTTCATTATATTTAAACTTAAACTGTTATAAAGTACTAATATATTTAAATTTATTTCTCCTTTATCACTATACTTACTCTTATGTGTATTCTTATATATTCTCCTAAAGAAAGAGTATCTTTAAAAATACACATTTCTTTACTTTCCTAGTAATATAGTAATTTTGTCAAACTCAAAAGCAAAAAATATTATCTCTGAGTAGCTCACGTTGGAGGTGTTGGGTTTTGAAATTTCTTACACACAAAACCTTTCCATTTACTTAAAATTCTAACAGATCTAATCAATTAAATTTCAAAATGCAGCGTTACATTTTGGTACTTGAAAGTGGAGAGCTGCTCTAACAAATACCTAAAGCAGTGGAATTGACTTGGAACTGCTGAGGCTGGAATAATTTTGAGGAGTGTGGTAGAGAAAGCCTGAGTTGCCTCAAACAGACTGTTAGTAGAAATTCAAACTTGGAGGATGCTGCCAGTGAGGGTGCAAAAGAAAGTGAGAAACATGGTGTTGGAAACTGGAGGAAGAGGGTTCCTTGTTAGGTAGTAATAGAAAGCTTAGCAAAGTTGTTTCCTGCAAATATGTATAAAGCAGAACAAGAAACTGATGAGCTTGGTGACCTAGCCAAGATGTCCACGCAAAGTGATGAAGGTGCCCCTGGTTTCTTGCTGTGTATAGTAAAATGCAAGAGGAGAAAGATAAATTGAGGAGAAAACTTGTTAAACAAAAAGGAACTAGGGCTTGATGATTTTGAAAATTCTCAGTCTCTCAAGATGACAAAAGATGTTAAAATTAAGAAATGACTTCCGAGCATGCGGCATAGAGATAAGCCCTGGCCTAGGAAAAAAACCAAGTGGTGACTGTACAGCTTTTGTTAAAACCTCAGGAAGATCAAGGGATCAGAATAGTATTTAGTCACACTACAGGCCCTCTCTAGAGATCAAGTGTGTGCCTCATACGACTTCTAACACAATTAGGCCTTGAAAAAGTCTCATTGAGTTATCTCTTAACCATCTCAGCATCTTTACCTTAGGTAAAGGGGCTCCTGTCTCAAAAAGAACTGTGGATGTTGCTTTTGGGTAAGGGAAATTGACAGGAGACCCACCAAGTATTTAAGAAATTTACTTCAGTCAGAGCACTGCCAGCTTAAACTGAAAGGGACAGAAAGAGTATAAAATGAAAGGAGGCTGTTGGATCTCCAGAATTCTAATGGCAGGAAGCAGGATGATAAAGCTGCTCAACTGCAAATGTGCCACCTTTCATGAAAAAGGAAACACAACTCAGAGGGCAGAACTAAGACCGATTGTGGATTATTCCCCGGCCTTGGAATCTAATCAAGGAACTCTGGCAAGAGTTTGCTAGGCTGAATTTCAAAATTACTTAGATCGATAACTCCTTTTTTACTTTCCATTTCCCAGTTCCCCTTTTAAGTGGAAAGTCTATAACTATTTTACTGTGCCTGTTTCTCTATTGTGTGTTGGGAGTCAGATAGCTTGTCCTTAGTTTTATAGATTGGGAGTAACTGTACTCAGGAAGCCTCATCCATACTTGGACCTGATTCAGATGGTGAGATTCTAGACTTTGAGCAGATGCTGTAATGGTGTGAGGTTCTTGGGGAAATTGGGAGGGAATAAATATATTTTTCATGTGTAAGGGACACAAATCATTGAGGACTAGAGGGTGTACTCTGATGGACAGATTCTAGGGTAGCCCTTACATTCCCACCTCCTAGTTTCCATCCTTGTGTGATTGCCTCCTCTTGAACTTGAGTGGTACCTGTGAAATGCTTCTAACTAGTAGAATTTGGCAAGGACAGTTGGATATATGTGATTATGTGTACGTGATTATGTTACAGAAGATTGCAATTCTTCTTTCGAGGAGACCCCTTCTCCCTTGCTGGCTTAGAAAGAGTAAGCTTATTAATGAGTTATAAGAGTTTTTCATTTCTTCCGTATACAAGCCCTTTATGAGATCTGTGATCCTGTATATTTTCTCCTAGTCTGTGGCTTATTAAAAAATATTTTTTTTTCTTAATGGTCTTTTAAACTGAAAAAGTTTAATTTTGGTGAAGTCCAGTTTATCATTTTTTTCCTTTGTGTCATTGTTGGGGTGTCATATCTAAGAACTCTTTGTTCAATCCAAAGTTACCAAGATTTTCTCCTGTGTTTTTTCTACAAGTTTTCTAGTTTTAGCTCTTACCTTTAGGCCTCTGATACAGTCAAGTTCATTTTCATATATGTTGTGAGATAAAGTCCTAAGTCCATGTTTTTGTATGTGGATGTGCAATAGACCCGGCACCTTTTGCTGAAAAAGGACTATTCTCCATTGAGTTATTTTGGCGCCTTTGTCACAAATCAATTGACCATAATGCAAGAGTTTATGCCTAGACTCTCAATTCTCATCCATTCATCTATATGTCTATCCATGCACAATACTACACTGTATTGATTTATGTGGCTTTCTAGTGAATTTTGACATCAGGTAATATAGGTCTTCCAGCTTTGTTCTTCTGTTTCAAAATTGTTTTGATCCTACTTTGTATTTCCATATAATTTTTAGGATTAGTGTGTCAATTTCTACCAGAAAAAAAAAAAGCTTGCTGGGATTTCGATAGAGATTGTGTTGAATATACAGATCAACTTGGGGAGAATTTCCATCTTGACAATAAGGAGTCTTCCTACCCATAAATAGGGGTTTTTTGGTTTATTTGCATCATCGTTAATTTCTCTTAGTAATGTTTTATAATTTTTAGTGTATAAGTCTTAAACTTCTTTTATTAGATTTATTCCTAAATATTTTATTCTGTTTATGCTTTGAAAATAGAATTCTAAAATTTGTTATGTTCAGAATTGTCATTGCTAGTATAGACATAAAATTGATTTTAAAATATTGATCCTGCAATCTTGCTAAACTCATTATTAGCTCTTGTCATTTTGTATGTGGATTCCTTGGGATTTTCTGTGCACAAGATGATATCATGTATGAACATAAGCAGTTTTACTTCTCTCTTTACCCTCAGTCTACTTTTAATGAGCTATTATATCTTTTTCTCTGCCCTGGTTGGACCCTACCTTGGATCATAGTATTTATTCTTGGCCATCACATGTTCCTTGGGGAAACAAACAAAACAAATTGAAAAGATAAGATTATTATCACTATGATCCCTACACCCAGATACAGTCTTTATGAACATGAAGGGTGGATTCTTCCAGACATTTTTGCTAGAGGCACCAGAGCAGAGCTTATGATGCACTGGACCACACCGTTCAGCCACCAAATTTCAGGGTAGCCCTGGTGAACACTGCCATGTATTTTGCCAGCACCCGTTCAAGCTCACAGCACAGTGTCTCTTACTTTTGCTTTCTAGAAGTCTGGAAAGCCTGCTCAGCTACATGTAGACACAGCCCATGATTTTAAGACAGTGAACATCCCTGGATTGGAGGCAGGAATGACTGAGAACAGAATTTCATTGATAAATGCCCCGCCTTCCCATCCTGCAGGACACAGAATGTGGGGCTATTCTAAGGTATCTTCTACGTAGTTTCTCAGAGCCCCCCATGGGATTGAACCCCAGTTGCTCACAGCTGTAACCCACTCCTTTGTTGATTCTTCTCCCTTCCCTATTTCCTTCACTTCTGTTTCCTAAGATAACTTCTCCCCCAAATTATCTGCACCAAAGTCCTATCTCAGGGTCTGTTTTCAGACAGACTTTAACTAAGGCAGGCATCCTGTTTGGTTCCTTGATACACTGAGGTATGTCTATGGAATAGCCATGAGGAGAGTGAGGGGGCTGGCAATAATATCGTATAAAAACAGTGAAAATAGCTGAGGACACTGGGAGAAGGGAAAACTTACAGAAATAATTATAGTCATTTTTAAATAGCTGGAAAGCATCCATGTAGAAAAGGACCAGGGGAGACACCAGCATTAATTGAGCACCTTCTAAGTAATGTGTCAGATATTATGCAGCCTGCCAACACATACATTATCTTACTCCATCCTTAAAGCAACCAAGGGAAGTAATTATTGTCTTTATCTTTCAAATGAGTAAACTGAAGCCGCAGAGAATTTAAATAATTTGCCCAAGGTCCAAAGCTAGCAAGTGTTTGAACTGAGATTCAGATCCAAACCTACTTGTGCCCAGGCTTGTGTCTTCCTGCTGTCCTGTGTGTGTTGCACTGAAGGGCAAGACAGGGACCAACAGGCAGACATTCTGAGTCTGCAGAATTGTGTTTATGTGAATGCAGAGCATGGCAGAGGTTGTTTAGATGTTCACCGACGCTGCTTTCTCTTCCTGGACACAGACAAACAGTTCATGGTCCTGCTTCCTTTACAATGAAATTGGGGCCTTGTGCCAGGGTTCTGGCAGATGGGAATGTGCGGATGTGATGTACCTGATATTCTCTCAATCTCTCTCTCTCCCTCTCTCTCTCTCTCTTAGTGGGCTGAAAACAGAGAACCCAGTAGATGAATCTGGGAAGATCCTGGGAGATAGCAGGATCACCACATGGAAGGTGCATGGATCCACCAGGCATGGGGTGGGATAGAGCACCCTATGTGTGGATCACATTGGACTGGGACCTGAGCAATACGTGAATATACGTTGGATCAGGCCCCTGAGATTTGGGGGTTGTTATACAACTGGCATTCCCTAAGAAGCCATGAGCTTCCTGTCTCAGGAAGCACTTAAGCAGTGATCAAACGTTCAACTGCCAAGACTGTTATAATGGAGATTCCTGGGAGAGTAGACCAGATGACGTGTAAAAATGATAGCTCACATCTGTTAAGCTGTTATAAATCAGTCACGGACATGTGTTCTCTCTTTTAAGTCTACAAGATAGTTTACATTTTCGTTTTATACGTGAGGAAAGCAAGGCACAGTGAGGTTAGGACACTTGCCCACAGTCACACAGCAAGTAAGAGGTAGAACCAGGCACCCTTCTCACCCTTTTCAGGTACCTCACTCTTAACCATTTCTCTCTACCATCTCTAAAACCAAAGTTATGGTTTGAAGGCTCAGAGACTGCGTCAGTTTTGTCCATATAGGAATTTTTGGTTTGGTTTTTATTTGATAATTTCAGCCTTTGCTTAAAAATGAAAAGAAGTTACATAGAAATCCTGTTTTCCATTTTCTCATGAAAATCCAGAAGATCTGACAAAACTGGCTTATAGGTAATTATGGCAACAGGCAGCTGGAGCTGGGGGTGGCGCCCCCTTTAGGTGCGGTATAAACATGTTCTCTTCATTTATGTTACTGCCAGGCTCTGGGAGCTTTTGATTTTGTGAACCCTGAAAGTTTCCATCTGAAACTAAGTTCTCCCCAGACACATATAGCAGGGACTCCACAAGTGCTTAGCAAATGAATGGATGAAAGCAGAAGCTGGATTCTCTCCCCCTCTCCCTCTTCTTCCGGCTCCCCTTCCCGTTATTAGGAACCCCTGAGTCTGAGTCCCTCGGTGGTAACACTAAAGACTAGTTTCCCTTGTGTCCCAAGCAGCCAGGACCCAGGTTAAGGTACCTGTAAACGCTGTGCCTGACTTGGGCTCCCGCTGACATTTTCTCCCAACTGAAGATGTTCGCTTCTATACGACTGGGGTTTGCTGTGAAGAAGCAGCCCAGGCTGGGGCTGAACAGCCAGGCAGGTTGGTTGGTTCTGTCTTAGATGAGGTTGTGCACAATGGACCCTTTGTATGGTCTGTACAGGAGGGCGCCGGCAGGCAGGCAGGCGTGTCTGCTCCCAGCTTCGGGGACTCTCTCACAACGGTGCTCAAGATGGACAGGCACGATTTAATCCTCCCGGTTTCCAGCAGCCGCAGACTGCTGGACTTACATGTGGGTGCCTAAGCCTTGCACAGGGGAAGCTTTTCTTCCAGGGTTGTTAGCAAAGCTCATTTGGAGGAGTGCAGGTCTGGGGCACGGCCTGGATCAGCCTCCGTGACGCACGCGGCGTAAGCTCCAGAAGCTCGCTGATCCCCTTAGCGGAGTCCAAGACTGCCCAGCCCCACCTCTGCCCTGTCCCCCAGGCCGGACCCGGGACGGCACTGCCTTTCTCTGGGGTCTGGTGTCTGGGCATCAGGGAGGATTGGGGGAGTACCAGGGCTCTTCCAGGAGGAAATCTCCTGCTTATTTGCCTGGAGGAAAAAGGGGGTCTCTCCATAGGCTCACCTCTGAGGCCCCTGTTGTGTAGCAAAGTGGACTGCTTAAAGCAGCAGTTCTCAATCTGAGGTGATTTTGCCCAGGGCGGGGCATTTACTAAGCCTACAGCATTTTTGGTATTAATGATTGAAGGTGGGGGAATGCTGGTGGCTTCTAGTGGGTAGAGGCCAGGGACGCTGCCAAACATCCTACAGTGCACGGGGCAGTGCCCACAGCAAAGAATTACCCACCCCCAAGTGTCAAAAGTGCCGAGGTTGAGAAAGCCTGGCTTAAAGGATGGCTTTTATTCCTTTTTTAAACTTCAGGATTATAAAAGGCAATTTATTATTTTATAATGAGAAAAATAAAATAAAGCTCATTTTAAATATCAGTAAATATGTTGGACTTCCCAAGTATCTCCTCTTTCATTATTTGTAATAGTGCTGGCACGTAGTAGGTACTCTTATTTGTGCACTGGATGAATGAATGACATACTCTATTAGTGTACCTTACTTAATTTTGTTATAAAGCGGTTACTTCCTTCATTGAGGCAATATACAGCCCTTTCGTGGGGAGGCAGGCGGATATTGGGCCGTCTATTCATTCATTCATTCATTCATTCATTCGTTCATTTTTCTGCTTCTGGCTTTAGCACCTGGGCCTCTGAATCCAGTTGCACTTTGTTTAATAAAATGTTGTCCGTTTGCTAATAAGGTTGGTCTCTCTTTTCTCAACCCTAGCGCTATTATTTGGGTGGATTTGACTTGATGAATTTCTAATCCATCTGCAGAAGAGCCAGATTTGATATTGATATGGATTGTAGCTGTAAAGCTTTTTTTTTTTTTAAACTAAGAAAGAAACGTGTTGTAATTGAAAAATTGAATTGTTACATATATTCCTTGGGTCAAAAAAAAATCCCGAAGTTAAAAGTTTCATATTGTTCAAAATGGGAGGCCAGGTGGAATCTTGGCTCTTTCCCGACCTTCCTTGCCATCGACCAGAATTGCTGATGGCCCCTGTGGCTCTGTGGACTTGGCTTCTCCCAGATGGCTGATGGTTTCTTTATGACATTGTCACTGCCAGAAATTCTCTCAGATATTGTGTACTTGTTTTACTGTCTGTTTCCTCTTCTAGATGTGAGTTCTCTAAGGGCAAGGACCTTCTTGTTTATTCATTGCTATATCCTCAGTGCCTAGAATGGTGCCTGACACATGGGGACACTTATTAAATATTTGTTGAATGAATGAATGGCAGAGCAGAGAAGTCTAGAGACTGAGTGGCCTGCCTGTGGTCATACACAGCCCAGTCAGGAGAGCCAGCCGTGTAACTAGGTCTAGGTCCTCTCATTCCACCAGCCTCAGCTCCCCCAACAGATACACTGTGGGGAGATGCTGGGCAAGCTCTTCTAACACTGCAGAGGTGCCCAGGAGACTCAGGAGCACGAGCGTGCAGTCCGGCGTTCTCATCTCCCAGATAGGAGGGGCCGCTGTAGGGTGAGCTTGTGACATGACGCAGTGAATGACCAACCTGGTTGGCCTGGGACTTTCTTCAGATGCAGGACTTCCAGCCTAAAAAGAAGGAAGTCCTGGTTAAACTGGGGTGAATTGGTCACCTTATGTGACAACAACATTCAGTGGAAAGTTGTGGTGCGTGACAACGGCTGCTTCCTCTGGGAGATGCTTTCAGGTGTCAGGGACTCATAGACTCTTCATGGTGGGAGGAAGTTAAGTCCAGAAGTTGTAGACCCACCTTTCTGCGTGAAGCTGTGAGAAATAGGTACTGTGGCAAATTGGGGAATATTTGTCCCTTGTAAAAGGAAGTGGCCGCACTCAACTTGAGATGAATGTTGACCTGTGGAAATGAGAGCCCTTGGAGCCAGGTGGGTGCATTTTCCAAGAAAACCCTGAAATGTGCATATGTGTGTGTGAGAGAGAGACAAAGAAATCTACTGGTTTTTAAATATTGGCAACTATTTAATAAAAAGGTAAACATTGTGCAATGTAACAGTGTAGCTGCAGGCCAGGTCCGGCTCATAGGCAGCTGACTTGGGGCTGCTGATACAGTCTGCTGTTTCCTTCTTCACAGAGGGCAATGAGTGCAGAGCTGGGAGTGAACAAACAGCTTCATTTTTTTAAAAAAAAATCCCTTTTATAAAGATTAGTTAATTTGGCAAGAAGGGAGGGGGTTTTGTAAAGGAAAACATTAATTGAGCACCTACAATGTTTCAGTCAAGCACTTAATGATTTCATTGTAAAAATCACACTCAATTTTTACAATCCTTTGAGCAAGTTACTTAATCTCTCTGTGCTCGTTTCCTTCTGTGTAAAATGAAAATAGTAGTAGGTAATTCATGAAATGGTGGTAAAGCTTCAAGAAATTAATTCACACGAATTGCTTGAAACCAGATAGTAAGCGTGTGTTGGCTCTCATTGCCATGGAGGTCAGTGTCATCCTCATCCTCGTATGTGTGAAGAAACTGACTTCTCAGAGGTTACTTAAGTTGCCTGTGATTGTCCAGCAGTAAACCAGAACCAAGAGTTAGACCCTGATTGTCTGACTATAATTAGAGGGGTCTTGTCCTCTACTCCCCCTTGTTATAACACAGCTAGGCTGGTGTCATAAATTCAAGAGAAGAAAAGCAAGAACAGCCCATTTTTCTGCTCTAGTAACCATTGTACAGACAGTCAAGGTCAGAAGTTAGGTTCTGCAGTATTTCCCTCTACTTTCATGAGTTCCATCTGCAAGGGTGGAAGAAACAATGTTACATCGATAATCAAAATAGTGGACAATGAAATAACTTCTCCTTGGGCACTCATTATGCAGTTTGGTGATGGGGGCAGCTACTTTAGCTTCCTGATTATGTTTTGCTTAAGCTGATTTTAAAATTAGCTTGTTGACCCTGAGCACACACTGATTAACAGCAGGGAGAGGTGGCCTGGAAACATCTTGGGTGGTAGAGGGAAGATATCTTGAGATCTGGGGGAGTTTTCGTGGGTAATTTTCACGTAGCTGTGGGAGGGTAGAAGGTTGTTAGGTTGATGGTGCTCTCGGGGGAAATAATAATTGTGACTTGTTGTTGGGAGTATTTAAACTGGTATGAACCCAGAGAGTTGAATGGACCCCAAACTCTTCCTTGTTTATTCTTCAGTGGTGAGAGTTCAGTCAATGTAGGTAAATCAAACCAGGAGATGAAAAAGGAGGGCTGGCTGGAGGTGACTCCAGGAGTTTCTTTTCAACAGATATCCAACAAAGATAAAATGCCAATTACGTACTGTGAATTATGCCAGGAGCTCAGGACACCAAGATGAATAAGACCATTGTCTTACTCAGTGGAGTTCTACAATCTATTAAGGAAAACAGACTTGTAAACAGAACTCACAGCCTAGTGGGATCAGGGTTATAAAAGAGATAGGATCAGAGTAGAGCAGAGAAGAGACACTGACAGTCTGCCTAGTTGGGAAGAGGAGCCCTCCATCCCTCTCTTGTCCTCTGCCCTCCTTTCGGTTGGAGGTGACAGCAGGAGCCCCTGCAGGCTTAGTGTTGGCTGGTTGGTTTCTCCAGTGGGAGGCAATGGTACTAGACTGGAGGGTAGCAGAGAGAGCAACTCAGGGTGTCTCTCTCTTTTCTTCACAGCATCTGGGTCTCAGCCATGACTCCACCTCCTGCTGGACAGGCCCACTGGGGTACAGCTTCTACAGGGTGATCACAGCCTCTGGGCTCTGGTTATTTCCTCTGATTGCCCCCCAACCCTGACCCCAGCCTCAGCGGTAGCAGCTTCTTGCTGGTGCAAATGTCTGGTTTGTCTCACTCTCCCCTGGTTGATGACTCAGTTTTTTCCATCATTGCAATCCCCTACTCTAAATTCACTCCACATGAATACAGAAAGTCATTTCTGTGTTTCTGGGTGGGGTCTGATGGATGTGGAAGGTTGCCAGGGGAGCTGGTACTTGAGCTGGTTTTTAAAGTGGGAAAAGAAATTTGCTAGGTAAAGATCCAGAGTGTCCTAAAGACACTTGAATGGGAGACACACGAGCATGGAGCTCCAGGAGAGGCAGACTGCCCTGGCAGTGGGGAGCCGCTGAAGATTTTCAGAAAGGGAACAGAGTATTCAGGTATTTTAGAAAACTCACCTGACCAACTCTGCTCAGTACAGATCGCTAAAGAAAACAGCAGGGTGGGCGTGAAGCCTAGTCAAGAGGCAATGAGGATTCAGGCCAGAAGCCACTGAGGCTTGAACTGTACCAGCATGATGGATAGATCCGGAGAGGAGAGGACACACCCTAGATATTGCGCTCTCAATTAACTCTAAGAAAAGAAATTTATTCTTTTTTTTTCTTTTTTGGAAGGAAAAGTGTTTAGATTTATTTATTATTCTTAAAAGTTAATTAATTTATTGTAATGGAGGTACTGGGGACTGAACCCAAGGACCTTGTGGATGCTAAGCACACACTTCATTGCTGAGCTATACCATCCCCCCAGAAATATCTTATTTTCCCAGCTCATAATTAGGCACTCAATAAATATTTGTTGATTGAATTAATATTCTAATAACTTCTTTTTTGGGTATTATGAAGAATGTTGCTAAAAACATATAGTACAACTTTTTGTGTGGACATATGTTATCGTTTCTCTTGGGTACAGACCTAGAAGTGAAACTGCTGGCTCATATGGTAACTCTGTGTTTAACTGTTCGAGGAGCTGCCAGACTGTTTTCCAAAGTGGCTGCACCAGCAGTGTATGAGGGTTCTGGCTCCTCTCTGTCCTCACCAACACTTGTTATTATCTGTTTTTGTTTTTGTTTTTTTTCTGACAGCCACCTTAGGGGGTGTCGACTATAGTAAATGCACACTCTAAAAGTTGAGAGTTATGTTTTATTTGGCGGACGTTTCTGGGGACTCGAACCCCTTCGAGCCTGGGATGACAGCCTCTAAGATCTCTCTGAGGGACGGCTCTGAAGAGGTAGGGGAGGAACTAGGATATACAGGAGTTTTACAACAAAGACCAGGTAGTCAGAACATTAAAGATTACTGTTAAAGAAAACCAGACATCGCAAGTTAAAGAATTTAGCACTTTTCTATGCCATATGGGAAGGGGCAAACATCTGAGCTCATTGAAATCATTCCTTTGACAAGCACCCAGCCATCTAGAGCCAGAACCCTATCCTTTCCCATTCTGAGTCCCCTCAGAGGTCACCATTGTGGGTGGCTGCAGAGGACGGGCTGCCTGTGTGTCTGCACCCTGAGCTCACCGTGGCGGGGTGGCGGCAGTGGCTGAGGACTTGATGGCTTCAGCATTCTTTGTTTACTGATCTGGCCTGCAGTATTTTCATTCACAGGGGTGTGAAGCAGTAACTCATTGCTGTTCTGATTTGCATCTCCCCGTAGTTAATGATATTGAGTATATTTACTTGTGTTTATTGGCTTCTTGTATGTATTTGGAGTCATGTCTATTTGGGTCCTTTGCCCAATTTAAAAACCTCAGTTGTGCTTCCCCTTCCCCATATTTCATCTTCCTCCACCAGAACCTGAGGTACCCCTGAGATCTGACCCGCCTGCAGAACCTGTTACACAAAGTCTTCAGGTTTCTGCTGCTTCTTTTCAGGACAGCGTGGGGTTCACACCAAGCTAGAACAGCCCTCTATTTACCTAACATCTGTCCCCATTAGAGCCATTCAATTAGCAGGTATTGACTAAGCACTTACATACTAATAGCTGACGTTTACCGAGCACTTAGATCCCATCAGGCACTTTGCTAAACCCTTGCCGTGCCTTTGTCTCAGCCCTCACTACAGCCCAGTGAAGCGGTGCCACTTTTGTCCTCATTTTATAGATAAAGAAGACACACAGTAATGTGTTAAGGTCCTGCGGCTAGTAAGTGGCGGAGCTGAAATCCACATCCAGGTATCTAACTTCTGAGCCACTAGGCTATGCTGGCTAGCACAGGGTGCTGCGTGCAGCTGGGGAGGTAAAGAAATGTCAGGTAAATTTGGGGGGAGGAAAGATGTGAGTACACAAAGAGTACACCTTGATGCTAAAAATATAAAGTAATTCAAGGCAACAAAAGAAAATCTGCCAAAAACCAGAATGTGATTATTGCTGATACAAATGGTAGGGATAAGGAGAGAGATCATCCCAGACTAGGGTAATCAAGGGAGGCTTAAAGGAGGAGCTAGGATTTGACTTGTGGTTTCCCTGCTAGTTAAGGAGACATGCTGAATTCCTTGAAACAATGCAAGAACAACTTGGAGGTCACTAGAGGACTGATGCAAACTGCAGCAGGGAATTAAAGAAAAGAGTGATTAGTATGGACTGAAAAAAGGCATCTGGTCGATGCTTTCGCCCTGAGCTCCTGTGGCTGGAGCCTGGAATGGATGGCTGATGGGTGGAATGCCTTTACTAACTCCTCTGCTGACACCCATAACAGACTCATTTTATACATATGCATATTTTTAGGTTGAAATAAGCCTTTTCTGGGACTCCTTTAGAAGTGGCCTCTTCCTACTCTTATTCCCCCCCACACATCACCGATCCCACTACAGTCAAGAAGGAGGCACCATCCCTCCTGGTCCGCTCTGGGGAATGATGGAAAGGCAAGCATCATGTGAGACTTGAGTTGACTCACTTGACAGCTTATTCATTTCATAACACAGGAAAGTGGCCCCAGCAGGACAAGGTTGGAGAGTCTGAGCATGGAGGTAAGAGAATGCCTGCTTGTCTCCTGAAGTCAAATCTGTATCTTTTTAGCCCGTCCATTGTTCCTCCCCTTGGGAAGTCCTTCCCTACGCTATTTGGTCTGAGTGCGACTCAGTTGCATATGCTCAGGGGAGAGGATGTAGCCTAGCTGGTCCATCAGATGACTCCATCCTAAGACTGGTGACAGGGGTGCCCCTTGCTCTCCAGCCATCATGGGTTGGCACACCCACCCATAGTCCCTGGATCTAGACATCCTGTTATAGGAAAAGGGCTTTGGGTATACAGTGACAGTTTTTCTTCTATGACAATAGTACACTCCACTAGAGATCTGAAAATGTCTTTTTCTCCTAGCCCTCACCATATCCAAGTATTTAATTTTAAAAAATCAATATGATAAGTACTAAATTATATTGTTATTCTAATTTATATTTCTTTGATTTTTAAAGAGTTGAAGTCTTTTACATACTTAGTAGCCATTCATATTTCTTTTATGAATCACTCTTTTGGCTGCTTTTCCAATTTTCTATTAGTATGTTTATTTATTTTTCCTTATTGATTTGTCAGAGTTCTTTGTATATTAAGGCCTCACAAATTTGTCTGCCTTATATGTTGCAAATATTCTCAGAAGTGGTCATTTTCTTTGATATTTATAATGAATTTTTTTCAATGTAATTGCAATATAACTTATATACAATAAAAAGAACCCACTTTAAGTGTACAATTCAATAAACATTGATAAATGTATATACCCATGTAGCCATGACCACAATCAAAATATTATAGAATGTTTCTGTCACTCCAAAAAATTTCCTCATGCCATTTTACATGGATCTAATTTCCATTGTTTTAGATTAGTTTTTCCTATTCTAGAACATCACATAAATGCAATCCTACAATATATACTTTTTTTTCACAAAGCATAATGTTTTTGAGATTTATCCATGCTATTGTGTTCTCAAAATAAATAATAAAATGGAAAGGCAAGTCATAGACTGTGAGAAAATATGTTTAACATGTGTATCTGACAAAGGACTCATATTATGGATACTTTTAATGTACAAAGATTTTTTTTAGTTTTACCGAAGTCAAATATATCAGTCTTTTTCTTTACACCGTTGCCTTTGGTGTTATTCTTAGAAAAACACTATTATTCCCAACATTATGCAACTATTCATTTATAATTTTTGGCATTTTTATAGTGTTAAAATTTTCATCAAAAATTAAAATAAAATTAAATCTAAAATAAAAACATTAAAATCTTTAATCTACCCAAATTACTTTTTAAAAATGTTAGCACATTATCCTAATACTGTTTATTGATATTCTATCTCCCCCTCCCCCCAACTTAAAATGCTATATTTACTAAATATTAAAATAGTTTAGAGACTTTGGTAAATTCTAATCCCTTTATTCTGTTTTCCAGCCTTGGGAACAGCTGAGCAGTCTTAGCAGTGCTAATATCCTTTCTATTTTGTGCCCTGTGAATAGTGTCTTCTTTCTCTCTCCCTTTCTTTCTCTTTCTCTTCCTTTTCCCCAATGATATGTTGAAATATAATTAAGCCATCCACTTCTCCCCACCAAATCATCTTGATGTCATTGTTGGGTTTAGTGAGAGTATTCTTTTTTTTTTTCTTTTTCTCTCCAAACTTTATTGAGGAATAATTGACAGATATAATTGTATATATTTAAAGTGTAAATGTGATGATTCGATATACATACCTATGGTGGAATGATCACCGAGACCAAGATAATGAACACATTTATCACCTGTGAGAATATTCTTGATTTTAATAGTGAGGTCATGTTTAGTTGGTGAGAGTAATGCAGAAACAGGAGTATTAAAGCTAATGGGAAGCCAGCCTATTACAACCCAATAATTCAGCGGCCCTGCTCTCACCGATGAGTAGAGAGAAAATGAACCACTTTTTCAAATCACAAGGGTCTCATTTGTAAATTGCCTTTCCTAGGATACAAGTCTGTAGGTGGGTCCCAAAGAATTATTAACCAGGTACAATACTTCTTAGGAGTAATTGACTTATTTGCACAAAGAAGAGTTGATTTCCATATTTGCTTTAACCAGACCAAAGGACTAAATATACTTGGTTTCAAAGAAAGAAGACAGGCTAAAAGGGAGCATTAATCTTACTCATGGGCAAGTTACATTAAAATGATTTCTGTCTTACTTTTCAGAGTAGCCATTTGCCATTGATTTTAACTCACGAGGCAGGCATGTAAACACCAAGAGAAAGAGCAGACAGAATACCTTCTAAACTCGATTTTGTAATTGGAATGAGGGTCAGAGCTGAAATTATGAGGACCCTGAACAGACACAGCAACTCAGGAAGAGAGGGAGCTGGAGAAGTGGCTTGCATAGCAGTCCCTCCCCTCTCAGTGGAAGGTCTCTCTCTGTGCTTCTTTTGTCTTTGGGGGGATTTGGGCTTAGTTTATTGAAGGACAGGATTCCTATATAGAGTGTTGACGTGACTCGGTTGAAGCAATGGACAAGGACACTTAGCAAAGGCTGTGTGTTTTCTAGATTGAAGGTGTTATCATAGGGCTTTTGAAAGTGTAAAGAAGACTGAAGAGAGGCTGTTATCTACTGAAAACTGTTGATAGTGGAACTTTTCAAAAACTCTTCATTTCCCCTGGAATAACCACTACTAACAGTTTGATACAAATTTTTCCAGTCACAGTTTATAAAACAAAAACTCTCACAAGGCTATAATAAGGAGTTTCTTTTCCCCAGTTCTTTGGGTCTGGCCCAAGGACTGGGTACACAGCTGTTTTGCAAAAGCTGGCCTCTCTCCTTTCCCCTCTTCCCAGTCTCTGCCCAACTGGCCAGCAAATTATTAAGACTTAATATCATCCAGTCTTTGAGTCGGGAATTTATAAACCATAGTTTCATAAAAAATTGTTTGTTAGTTTATGGTATGTGAACTCCCACCGTAAGAACTCCACGCTGTTTTGCAAGCAGGGCTTCTGCGCCAGCTCTAGCTTTCCGCACGGATCCTGTGGCCTTGTGGTCCCGTGGCCTTGTGGTCTTCTTCTTTGTACTCTGGTGTCATCTGTTAAGGACCCTGAAGGTCAACTTCTAATCTCACTTTCGGGTAAATAAATGGTCTGCATGGCCAGGATGAACCTCTAAATAGCTCAATGCCATGGAATCAGGTGGAAGGCTAACCAGAGAGTCCTTGGAGGAGGAAGAGAAAGAGGAGATAGTACATGGTTGACTTCCCTGGTTGACTTCCACTTAAAACTGTTGGCGTGTCATGCTTCCTACCTTTGTAAGGTGTAACAGTTGCAAAACCAGCTGGCACTATGGGACCTGATCCCAGCTCTTTTACAGACTAGCCTGGTGGGCATTGCTAAGTCCGGTGGCATCTGTATCTTGACCCCTTTTGTTCGTAATGGGGACAGTAGTGTGTGTATTGCGCCTCTCACGGTGTCATTCTACAAGCTGTATGTAGACATAGAAAGCAAACTTACGGTTACCAAAAGGGAAGGGTGGGGGGTTGGAGGAATAAATTAGGAGTTTGGGATTAGCAGATACGCACTACTTCTTTATAAAGTAGATAAATAATAAGGTCCCACTGTATAGCACAGGGAACTGTATTCAGTATCTTATAATAAACCATAATGGAAAAGAATATATATACACATATGCCTGAATCACTTTGCTGTACACCAGAAACTAACACAACTTTGCAAATCAACTGTACTTGAATTAAAAAAATAAAAGCTAGATGTAATAATAAACATGGTAGAGCTTTTTAAAGTGTAAAACACAGTATATTCTTCTAAGGACAATGCCCTTTAACCCACTCACTTGGGGGAAAAAAAAAAGCTAAGTGTCTTGAAGTCTAGAGGTCAAAGTTAGAGGGTTACTTGCACTTGCTCAGTCCTTCACCCAGCAATTCCAGTATGTGTCTGCCAAAAAAATGTCTATAGTGGAGAACTGAGGAGAACCACTCATCTCCCAGCTTTGAAGTCAACTTGTGGGACCAAATGAGAACAGATGGTATGTGCAGTACCCTCATATCCAAACACTCCATTGCTGCTGCTTCTCCCCTCTTATACTTCAGATCCCCCACCATCCTCCAGGCCGGCAGACTCTCATTCCCCAGAATTGTGTTGGCGTTAACAGAATCACCCCAAGCAGAGCACGTTGGCTTTGAGAGTAGGGGTTGGGGGTGGGGAAGGGCACAGGTGTCTCCGTGGTGGGGGAAGGACACAGCAGGAGTGTCTGGAGAGCGTCAGAAGTTATCCTGGCAAAGCGGCTTTGGGGAAGCACAGGCGGAGCTTTGGGGAGGTTCTGCAGACCTCTCCTCACACCCATGCAGTTGCACTTCAGCACTCCTAGCTGATCACAGGTCTGGCTCTGAGACTAGTTGGGGGCAAGATGATGGTTCGCCGATGAATGCTTAACAACTGGTTTGATGGAAGAAGAGGTAATATATAAAGCCCTGATTTGTAGCATTTGCCAAATTCTCTAGTGTGAATCCTCCCACCCACCATGGCTGCATTCGAGCTACCCATGTGACATCACTGGGCACAGAGTTGGGAAAAGATGTGCAGTTACACACCATGTGTGGTATTCACACTGTAGAGACCCAATAGACATAAAGAACGTCAAGTGCATAGAGGTGGGTGAGTGTAATGAAATAATTAGGGAGTGGTCAGGTGTATGTATTGATTACTGTTTTTTAAAATATAATTCATTTGCTTGTATGCATATGTAATATAACGTTTAATAATGGCAGTATTTAACAACCATCTGGCAAAATTCCTGAAATTCTGACACTCGGCTCTTGTGAGCCAGGACAAGCTGGGTCCAAAGGAGATGAACAAAACGCCGAGTGTTAGTGGAACATCCAACCTGTAAACAGAGTACAAGGCTGCTGCCTCCTCTTTTGTCCCCTCCTCTGGCAGGACAAGAGCCCTAAAATGGATCTGAAACAAACAGTTGGGCTTCCTGAGTTACCACAACAACAAAGAACAAAACAAAACCCCAAAACCCCCAAATGTGCACCCAGCTGGCACAAAATCTCTGTCTCACCTCTGGGGGATCCCATATCCCTCTAGCCGAGAGCAGGTGTGGGAGGGAAGGGGTACAGGAAGGGTGAGCTTTGAGACATGAGGTCGAGAACTTGGACGGTGTTGAAACAGACAAGGACTATTGTAGAAGGTTCTAGAAGCCAGGGGTGGTATCTGGGTGCTGCATACTTAGCCTGGGGAGAAGAAGCAGGAAGGATGATGAAAGGAATGACACTTTTTGAAGAACTACATTCCCCCATGAGATTCTTATGGTAAAGGAAAAAAACCTAATGTTTCAGAAACATGTCTTATAAAATAGGTCCCTCTGAATTCAGGCCGCAGAGCCATCCTCGGCAGCTGTAATGAGACACAAAATGAGAAGTGCCCGAGGTCTGGGTGCTACCAAACCCTGCCCCGCTGAGTGCGCATGGAGAGGAAAATGACCAAATGCCATTTCAGCCCATTATCAGTCCAATCTGCTTCTTCTAAAGTGGGAGCAGAGTTAGAATTCTTGTTTTAAAAATAGCATTGTAATTCGTGTCCTGGAATAGTCACACCTGTCTAAAGCAGCCTGTGTGCACGCATGAGTGTGTGTGTGCGTGTGTGCACTTGTAGGGTGGGTGAGAGAATGAACGCTACCTAGCGTGTATAGGCAGCAGTGATCTTCTTGCCCATTTTACATTTCCTTTGGAGGCAGCAGATGCAGCACTGGAGAGTAGGGGAGGAGGGAAGCCAGGACCAGCACCTTCCTCTGAGGCGGGCAAGTTGAGCAGCCAGGAAGGGGTAGAACTGGGTTTTAAACTCATCTGTCACACACCCAAGGCTACTCTCTTTCCCCCATGCTCTGCTGCTGCTAATCGCATCCTTCACAGATCAGACCAGAGATGTCCAGAGCTGGGTCATACTCATCTCGGTACACCTAGCACCCGCGTGGTCCCCAGCCCAAAGGACAGTTCCACCAATTCATGTTGAATGTATAGCAGTTTCAGAACAAAGACTTAACATCTCAGTGTTTGACTCGCAGGTTGTTAATTGGGAAGAGACTCCACAGTCATCCTTGATCAGTGATACTCGCTAAGATTCAAGACATAAAACCAGACAACAGCAGACACCAATCCCTGCCCCTGTATTAACAGGTATCGGTTTATTTATAAGTGTGGCGCTGTGTGTTACCATTCCTCAGTGCTCTTTGAAGTCGGATGGGCTCTGATGACAAAAGTGTGTTAGATTGTCCACCAGACCAAGTCTGTTTTGGGCTTTGGAGTACAAGGATGCTTGATACTTTGAGAAAAACCTAATAGAGGAATCGCTGGATTTATAAAGATAGAACTTGGCAGGAAAGAGTGTTTGTACTACAGAATTACTTACCGTGGGGGTCCTTTAGATCATCATAGTCCAGAGAATGTTTAAAATATGAATCGGTACCCCCAGGCTGATCTGCGCACTGCTTTTCAGCAGCATATCTGAGTTAAGGGCGCCGTGGAGACCACCACCTGTGCCCACCCTGACCCTGTGCCAGAGGGCCCTCAGCTCTCCCCTCGGCTGCACTCTCCTTGCTCTTCTGCAGGGAGAGAAATGTCCCCTCATTGATTCCCAGGATGTCTGGTGAAGGGACAAGCTGGCCGCCCCCGGAAGGGAAATTTGAGTAGAAGAGTGTAGACTGGGGGAAGCAGAGGGGATGAGCAGAAGGAATTGTGACATCTGCTGAGAACACCACTGCATCCCAGGAAACACCCAGCACAGGAAGTGAGGCCCACTCCGGCGGACTGGGGACTCTTGAGGAAGAAAGGAGCGTGGTCCCTGCAGCGTCAGAGCCCCCACCTGTTTCCACCAACCAGTTTCCGCCACCGGAGGGAGTAAATTGAGCTGCATATTTGATGAGGAGGAAGCAGAGTGGAATGTGAGAATCCTCATTACTGACGTCAAGCTTGCCTTTCATTTTATTTATACCCATGACATTGTGACACCGGATCTAATTTTCCATTGTATTTTTTTCCTCTGTTAGGACACGAGTGATGACAAGCCTAGAAAACCATATTTTAAATTAATTTGAAGCCAGGGTCTCTACATGATACAGTGTCTCTCTGTCTTCTCACCTGCCTGCCCCTCCCTCAAACTGCTTAACTGACCATCACAAAGGACAGAAGGGATCCTGCTCCTATAGGACATGGCCGCCCAAAAAGTCAGGGTTTGAGGCATCCCGTTGCCCAATCCTCACGGGTGACAGGCTGTTCCTCCTTGGCACAGGCACTGGAGGGAGGCCAGGGAGCAGTGAGGCTGCACGGCAGCCTTGGCACACAGCCCTGGCTGCCGTCTGGGCATGAAACTGGGCTGTGGCACCAAGAGCGTGGTTCCAGCTCCCTGACCCAGAACTGCCTGTGCAGGGACCACCCTGCTGTTCATGCCCTGGTGGGCCCCACGCTTTCTGTTCTTTAGGGACAGGACAGGGTCCAGAGCAGAGAGTATCAAAGAATGACAGGAGCAATTAGGGTTCCTCAGCCAGGGCAGGGGGGAGCTCTGCCCTCTGTGCCGAAGCAGTCTTTGGAGGTATGCCTAGGGTGGAGGAGTGGCGTGTGTGTCCAGCAAGTGAACAGAGTGGGCTGTACTCCTCGTTTGAGCCTGGGGGGCCTCAGCCCTGCCAACAGCCTCCCTCCATCACCTCCCACGGCCTCATCTCCAGACGCAGTGTCTCTAGCGTGGGAGCCT
Organism: Camelus dromedarius; assembly: GCF_036321535.1. Classification (NCBI taxonomy): domain Eukaryota; kingdom Metazoa; phylum Chordata; class Mammalia; order Artiodactyla; family Camelidae; genus Camelus; species Camelus dromedarius. The sequence goes on from NC_087438.1 coordinate 51,076,374, forward strand.
CTTCCCGCCCCAAAATACAAGCTCTGCCTGAGTCCCTGCAGACCTGCCACTATGTCAGTGCGGCCTCCTGTTGCCAGCTTTTCAACAATGTTTTTCAGCCTCTGACCCTGGAGAAATCTCAACTTCCTTGTACTCAGTTCAGAAGATGTTTGTTATTTAGGGTTCTGATGCAGACGGCTGATAAGAGAGTCCTGAGGCCTTCCGAGTTACTATACCCACAGAGTCTGAGGATTTCAAAACCAAGAAGCACAGGACAGCCACGCCCTGAGGGGCTGCAGAGCGCCAGCTCCTGTCACCTGAAATCGGCCGGGATATTTAGACATGGGTGTCAGGGAGTTTTCACTACATTTACTTTTCACATTTTGTTTGTTTTGCTTTTGAAACAAAGGTTTCCAGTAGCACCAACAACGTTGGATCTGTGTTGTGTTGAAGCTCCTGTGGTTCATATGCATGACTTGGTGTTGCCTTCTACTTCTGTGTCACTTTTCTCTGTCGATTAAGGTAAAAATGGCACAGAGAAAACTGGAGTCTAGGAATACAGTGTGGGGAGCCAGAGAGGGCAGCTCCAGAGCTGTCCTGGTATCTCGCCCCTGACCGACCCTCAGGGGAGGGGTGTGGCGGCGCAGGGCCAGGCCTTCAGAATTCCGCTTGCAGCAGCCCAGTTGGAGGGCCTGTGTCTGCTTAATCAGCCTGTGTCAGTTGCTCCTCATGGGTGACTACATCGAGTGCATCCTACCTGGTGCTGGGGTGGAGGTGGGGGCCAGGGGCGAGAAGATGCCAATGAGACGTGGGCCTTTTCCTTCAGCCCCAAATTACAGAAGTCACACAAGCAGTGGGAAACTAAAGCATGGAGGTGAGAAGGACTGAGTGGACTCCTCGGGCTCAGGGTGTAAGTGGACAAGCTGTAGGTTCCATGTTGGGATACTGATGTCAAGCAGAAATGCCTTTCCCGAGGCTCACTGGAGAGTTGTTTGGTACAAGTGACTGAAATTTGTCGTGAGGCAGTCCAGGGTTCAAGTACTTCTTGATGAGCTCTGTGATCTTGAGGAGGTACTTTACACTCTCCTAGCCTCAGTTTCCACATCTGTAAAAGGGAGATACTGAGCCTGTCACATGGGACTACTGTGGGGGTTGAATGAGATTAGGAAGACAGAACAGGTCTTTGGCATTGAGCACATAGGAGGGGCTCGCTCGCCTTCTGGCTGAGGATGGGAGAGCCCCATCCTTAGGGACCTGAAATAAAAGAGAGGGTCTGCTTTTAAGTGTCAGCCTAGCCAGGTGGTTCCACTTCTCTGCATTGTTTTTGTGATAGGCCGTGAAGGTTGGGAACCTGGAGGCTGACTGCACAGGTACGACTGTGCTGATGAAGATGTGGGGCGAAGGGGCAGGTGACCCCCCGACTCAGGGCCACAGCATGGGAGAGAAACTGTCTTCATGAGCAGGTGCTGGAACCGAAGAGCTAAGGAACATGGAGACAGGCTAAGCTGGTCCTCACCTTGCTCTCCAGGACGGAGCTGGGGTGGGGATGGGGCTGGCTCTGCCAGGACTGTTTTGTCTCAGGTCTGCCTTGGAAGTTCATGTGAACCTGATTTTGTCTTGGGGTCGGAGGAGGGAACATTGAGGTATGGTATAGGGTCCACAGGACACTTTTCCCTGAGCCAGAATCCCCAGGACAAGGCCCCAGGCCCTTCTTCTGTCCCCCAACCCCCATAATGGCCCCCAGCAGCCAGCTAACCATAATCCTCTGGGAGTTGTTCTGGGTGTTCCTGTGTCATGTGATGACACTTGTGTCCTGTGACAACTCCTTTGTCATGTGACCACTCTCATATCATGTGACGACTCCTGTGTCATGTGACAACTCCTGTGTCATGTGACAACTCCTGTGTCATGTGACGACTCCTGTATCATGTGACGACTTGGCCAAGATAAGCACTGAGTGACATTGTCAAGAGGGATGTTTCATCAGCCACGGAGAGAAAAATATGTGCATTTAAAAAATTATTTTTGTGAGGAAATTGAAATCCAAACATCTTACCTATCTAACCAAGTCAAGGTGGAAAGTGATCTTTGATTCCAGATTATATACTTTAGGCCTGAGAGAGAAGAGTGAGTTGTTGGGTTAACAGAGACACTGAGGTATCTGTGCTGACTTCAGAGTGGCTCCAAGCAAGAGCGGTCAAAATCTACAGAGCATCTGAAAATCCCAGAGCTGAGAATTTTGCTCTCCTTGTTGACAATGTTACTGACCCAAGCTACCGATAAACAACTAATTGCCTAAATCTCCTGATCCCCCCCCCCCATTTATTTGAGTGGTTTCTGCCTTTGTAGAACTCAGAGTCTGGTGAGGAAGACAAATTTTAAATAAAGAAACACACCAACAGTTATATTTGCAGATTGTGATAAAGGAATAGCTATCATGAGGGAGAAGTAATGGGGAGCTGGGGTCAAGGAAGGTCTCTCTGTGGAAGTGACAGTTAAAGCCCAAAATAACAGTGCTTCTCAAATATTAACGTGCGTCGGAATCACCTGGAGCGGCTGTTACAATACAGGCTCCTGGGTCTCACCCCTCAGAGTGTCCGTTTCAGGAGGTCTGGGGTGGGTCCCAAGAATCTGCATTTCTAGTAAGTTCCTGAGTGATGCTGAGACAGCTGGTTTGGAGACCAGGCTCTGAGAACCACTGGCCTAGAGGATCAGTGGGAATTAGGCAGGTGAGGAGAGTGGGGGAGAAGACCAGTGAGCAGAGGGAGCGGCGTGTGCAAACACCCCAGTGTGAGAAAGATCTGCGGGCCCTTGTGCCTCAAGGCAGCGAATTCAGGGACCAGTGGCGTGGGGTGATGTTAGAGATGAACTTGACCCTCATGGCCATCCTGAAACTCACTCCAGCAGAGCCACCGCCAGGGGTGGCATGTCTAAGAACGACGGTTCCACTGACCTTTGGAGATGTCCTGCTGCCACCTGGGGCTGCTGGAGCTGTGCTGGCCCTGAGATCTTGTGAGGACTTAAAGTGATAACCTATGCAAGGGGCTGAGCACAGATCAAACGCCCTCCGCTCCCTGACTTGAGACGTGGCCCTGTCTCAAGTTCCCTTTTTTATTTTTATTTTTTTTAATTTTTTTATTTTTTTCAAGTTCCCTTTTTTAGCTAGAGGGACATGTTGCTGAACTGGTGCTGTCCTGAACTGCAAGCAAAAAGAGCTCATGTGGAAGGGATGCATGACACCTAAGCCGGGATCCAGGTAAACAGTTGGCTCTAGATCTGGATACCACTTCCACAGAGCAGGGGTGTGTGTGTGTGTGTGTGTGTGTGTGTGTGTGTGTGTGTGTGTGTGTGTGTGTGTGTGTGTGTGTGTGTGTTTTCCAACCTCTCATGCAATTCATCAGTGTCACAGGATTTCAAAGCAAGGAGAGCATGGGTTGGGTTTTTGGAGCCAAAGTGCACAACTGGCATTAGGCCAGTTCAGTCCCGAGTCCGTTTACTGGGTGCTGACTCTGTGCAAGGTGTGGGAAGACAGGACCAGGTGATCAAGACTGGGTCCCTGCTCTGGAGAAGCTCCTAGTCTCACTGGGCGATGGACACATAAGTAACACAGAGCAGTGGGGTAAAAGCCATGACAAAAGTCTGTTTGGAGGGCAATGAAAACTCAGGAAAGAGCGAGCAGTTCTGCCTGGGAGGGCAGAGGTCACAGTGAGAAAGTGACACAGGAGCCAAGCCTGGAAAGGAAACAGCTAGAGAATGAACCAAACTGAAGGATAAATGAACAATCTTTAAGAACTTTTTTGTTATTGTTTTAAGCTCTGACCTAAGTCATCATTATGTGCTTCTAAGATACACAGCCACATGGTGTTGAGTTTGATTTAAAATATTGCATAAATCGTTATATATAAAACACATATGGAAACAATCCAAAAATGTTTCTCATCAAATATAGTGCCATTTGCTTTTATGAATTTGCTATTTCTGGTTGCAAATGTGAGATACAGTTTGGTCTTCTGAGACTCAGAAGAAATTATATCACCATTCCAAGTGAAAGTAATTTTGGTTGTTAATTCATTCATTTATTTAGTTAGTCTGTTGACAAACAGAAATTTCTGTTTTTGAAGCACTGCAGTAGATCCTTTGGGGGCAATAAAGATACGTAAGACAGTGTCCTGCCCTCGGGACTCTTCAAGCCTTAGGAGTCAGAAAGACACCTGGACACAAATAATTCTAACACAAGTGGGTCATAAGTGATATGATTGAGTACAAACAAAATGCTCCAAGGAGTTAGAGGGGAAAAAAAGCTATTTTCTGACTGGTAAAATCATAGAAAGCTTGACCATTTATGGAGAAGCCCTTTGCACTAGACCTTGTAGGATGGAAAGGGTTTGGACATACAGAATGAAGGGTGGGGAGAGGTGTTCCAGGCAGAGGGAGGTTTGTGAACAAAAGGAGTGGGAGGTCCCTTGGAAATGGTACTTTGTCTCCTTTAGGGGTATGAGTTGGGGAAGGAGCTGGAATTGGTAGATGTCAGCCTCACAACAAAGTTTGAACTTGATTCCACTGGCTGTGACTTCTTGGAATTTGCAGTGTCAAGCACTTGTCACTTGGTTCCTTGTATGTTGATTTTAGTTGGCATCTCAGGCCTGACATTCGTCTTGGCATAATTTTGTCAGACCTATGGGATATATTTTTAAAAGTCAGTCTGTGTATGCTGATAGTCATGAAATTACAATGTGGTTTCAAACAGCTGTAAAGGCCACAGATTGAAAGTAGACTCTTTTCTTTAGGAATTGGTGATTCCACCTCTGGAAGTTGAAAGAAATTTTGTATCAGAGGCCCTTCAGAAAGCAGACGAAGGCTTGTTCTACACTGGTGTGGATGGGTATGGGCAGGGTTAAGAGAAACCATCAAGGGAACAGTGCAGTTTCCAGGGTATAATGAGAGCCGAGAAGCTGGTACCTACCACTCGTAGGCCAATGGTAACACACCCCTAGAAGGATGGTCATGGGCCAGGAGATGCAGCAGAAGCTGGGACTCAGAAAGATCTCTATGTTGCCATGGAGACACACAGCTACTGCTGGTGCTCCCATCCCGTGCTGATGCCTCCCCTTGCTGAACCCAACTGACTGCAAGCCAGAGGCCAAGGGGCTCATAATGTATTCCCCCCAGGTCAGCCTCCTGGGGCACAGGGTCAGGGAGGAAGGCTGGAGAGCCCATCTGGAGAGGCAAACAGACTATCCAGCACAGTCCTTTTTAGCTTTAATATTTCTATGATTCCAAAACAACCCAAATGACAATAAGCCTTCATTTAACAAATATGTTCCAAACACCTCTGTTGTTCTCAGGAATTTATAAAAATTGAGAAACATGGAATAGATTGGATGGAAAGATGAATGGGTGGTTGGTGACGGAGTCTTTGGCTGAGATGCTTCATTACGTAGTAAGTCAACTGGATTGCAAGGTTGGTGAACACAGGCATTGGGCTGTGTTCCTTCATTGCTGAGTCCTCGATTCTCAGCACTGTGCCTGGAGCTGAGTAGCTGCCATTAATCACTTATGTGAATAACACGATAGAAGAAACGTGAAGACCACCAAGCAGTGTGAAACATGCATCTGGGGTCTTAGGTCAGGAGAACCCAAAGCTGGGGTCAGGAGTTAACCTCCGACCCAGGAGACGTAGATCATGACAGTGTTTGGTTTTCTGCTGCCAGTACTCTTTAGGTCAAAGCCTCTGGCACCTCCCAGGGAAGAAAGGCCTTTTAATGGTGTCAGGGAGGTGAAGGACAGTCTTTCGTTTCAATCTTTCAAGTCTTTCCCAGCCACTTCAAAGGGCTGCATTATAACTCCCACGTCCCGACCTTCATTCATTCATTCATTTATTTATTCAGTGAACATTAATTGAGTGCTTATTTTTATGGGAATCCAAAACTAAGACAGATACAGTTTCAGCTCTCTAGGAGCAAGGTCTGGGAGGAGCTACAGGCCCCACATGGGAGACTGCAGTGCTGGTCCTGGTGACGCAGAATGCAGGGAGCAATCAGGGGCTCCCTCCATGGGCTGGAGGTCTCAGAGTAGGTAAGTTGAGTCCTGAAGGACCGTCTTAACTGTTTACTTTATTTCTAGCCTCCATCCCTGCTCCCTCCCCCCACCACTCAATGAGGAAGTAAGGAACTAAGTCCTAGTCAGTAGTAAGTAAATGTCTTGTAAAGCAAATTCCTGGCTGCAATAACACTTTGACTCAGCTGCATTCACACCAACGTGCCGTAAGCCAATCAGTGAACTCGGGCAGAGTTCCTCACTGTGGAGAGGAGGAGCAAGAGGTGAGGAGGGCACAAAGCAGACGTCTGGATTGGGGAGAGGAAGGAGCAGGTACAGGAAGGGAGGCGGGGGGCCATCTAGATAAACCTCACTGACTGCAGAAGTTTTTTGGAGGGTCAGGACTATTTACCTTTCACTCTTTGCAAACAAATGGAAGGTACATCAGGAGATTTGTTCATCCGTGCTTGTTGGTTTGTTTTTTTTAGCCCCTAGCAACCGAATGTAGGGTAAAGGTCTCCAAAATGTTGTTATGGACCTGAATGATGCGTATTAACTCTGATCCACCTGATTTCCAAAGATAGTTGGCTCTTTTTAAAACATAGGCATGAACAGTTTTGATACAAATTTGCTTCAATCCCAGAGGTGTTTTTGGTTTTTTGTCAGAAATAAAGTCTTTTTTTTTTTTATTGAAGTATAGTCAGTTTACAACGTTGTGCTAATTTCTGGTGTACAGCGTAATGTTTCAGTCATCCATATACAGACATATATTCATTTTCACATTCTTTTTCATTATAAGTTACTGCAAGATATTGAATATACTTCCCTGTGCTATACAGCAGAAACTTGTCGTTTATCTGGTTTTGTGAGGAATTCCCTTGTATTTCTGATTGTAAGAGCTATTCTGCCAAAGTTCAGTAGGTGTCCTGTGAGATTTGTTCCGTATGTAGATGCAGTTTTTGCTGTGTTCGTGGGAGAGGGTGAGCACTGTGTCCTTCTCCTCCGCCATCTTGGCAGTCTCTCCCAGAGGTTTCTGTTAATCAGTACATTCTTGTCTTTAACTTGAGTATTATGACTAGTGATGGGAGGAAAAAAAATAAGTTGGGGAGGAGAAGCAGAAGGGGAAATAAGAAATCAAATGTTGGTCAAAATCTAAGGGGCAATGATTTCTTAATTTATCTATCTTGCCCCCCTTTTTTAAAGCCTGCTAAAGTTGTGAGAATTTGATTAAAATGTATTTTAATTCTTAGGTAAGTTAGAAGTGTTTTTTTATTTGTTTGTTTTTAATTCATTCCCTCCTCCCTCCACTTTACTTTTTAAAGGAGGATAAAACATCCAGACCTGGAAAATTTTGCTGGGTTAAGTGCGTGTGTGTAAACTGTATTTCATTTTCTATAAGGACACTAGTTCCATTAGGGAGTGACTCTCTCCATGTGCAGTCTTTAGGGTGTTTAGGGTTTTGATGTCCTTGGTCTAGAAGATGTTATGTGGGGACCAAGCTCTGGCCAGAGGGCAGATTCCTTCCCTTCTGGCCATCTGCTAATGTCTCCCGTGTTCATTCCTCTCTCTGTCCACCTCTTGAAAGCCTTTGACCCTAGATCCTCAGCTCTCCTGCTTAGAGCTTCCTCTCTTATCTTTCCGTTGATGATGCCTGAATTTTTAGCTCCGTCCCAAACATTTCCTGTCACCTGCAGACCTGTTGCCTCTCACCTGCTAGATATCTTCCCCATGTGTTCCACAGGGACTTCAGACCCCAAATACTCAAAACTGCACACCCGAGTGCTTGCTTTGGTCCAACCAGTGCCTGTCTTATTGGAAAGTACCAGCATCCAAGAGCTGCCCACTCACAGCCCTCAGTTTCCAAGTCCTATTCTGTGCCTGGGTTTCTTTCCCATTCTTCCCCTCCTCTCCATCCCTGATGCCAGCGCTGCACTTCAGGCTCTCCTCCGCTCTTCTGGATTGTTATTAATTGTCTCTCTGCCTCCATTAGTCTTCTCCAACCCATGCTTCCATCCACCACCAAATTTATCTTTATAACAAATCTCCATGTCTAGTCCTTATGTAAAATCTTTCAGAAGTTCTTCATTTTCTCACTCTTCTTATCAGTGGATGAGTCGGTTAAATAGTGTCATTCTCTTTGTGTGGGTTTTCCTCTTATTTACCATATGGGCCACAGCTCCTCTGTCCCTTTGCTGGGCCGCTCAGAGTTGGCAGGTCCAGAGTCTGGTTCTCAGCCCTTTCTGATTACACGCCCCATGGCTTACAGTAACATCTGCACACTGATGACTCTCAAATTTATGCCTCCAGCCCTGACCTTTCTACTGAGCTCCAGATGCACAGATCCAACTGCCTGATTGACATCTTCACTTGGATGTCTAATAGAGATGCGAACTGAAGAAGGCCAAAGCAGGGTTCTTGATTTCCCACCCATTTTTTTCATGTTCCTCCCTCCTGCTCCTCCATCTCAGTAAATGGTGCCACCATCCACCCATCTGCTCAGGTGAAGAACCTAGAGATTATTGCTGCTTCTTCTCTCCCCTCCCTCCTCTTCCCACATGCACTCCATCACTAGTCCTGTCAGCCTTACATTCAAAACCATACATCCCGAACCCGACCATTTCTACAGTCTCCACCGCTTTCTCCCTAGTCATCACCATCTCTCCCTCGGATTACTCCAACAGCCTCCTGCTGCCCTGCGAACCCCTAGGATTGATTCTCCATACAGTAGCCAGAGTGATCTTTTCCAAAAGCAAATCATATCGTGTTTCTTCTCTGCTTAACACTCTCACACGCCTTCCTGCTGTACCCTGGCCACACTGGCTGCCAGCCTCCCGTCTCTTCCTGGAACACACCACGCTTAAGAATTTTGCTTAAGGAACTCACCAAGCCTTAAGGATTTTGCATTTGCTTTTCCCCTCCCTGGGATCTTCTCCCCTCCAATCTGCATTCTCAGCTCCTTGGGATAATCCACGTGTCAGTTCAAACATCCCCGCCCAGAGAAGCCCTCTCTGATCTCCCAAACTAGTCACCTCCGCGTAAGTCTTTCTATTGCTATAGTTTGTTTCATTATCTTCAGCTCATGATAATATGATCTTTTTCCTTTTTTAATTTTTTCATGTTAATTATCTCTCTTCCCTCCAGCAGAATGGATTGACCTTGTTTACAGTCTATTTTATATAGATAGTGGGTGTAATTGTTAATGAAGAGTGGAGGAGGGGCTCGGCTCTCCAACACAGGTAAAGGAGTATGCAGCAGCAACTTGACACAGTGGCCTCTCCTCAGATTCAAGTGCAAGCTTATGCTTACGGCCTCCTGGTTGATGAATTATAAGGAGAGAGACTTTATTGATAATGCTAAACTTCCTAGCCCACATTTAAGCTTTGCAAACCTGTACCCCCAGGCCACAGGGCTAATGCTCATCCTTGTGACAACTGCAGGGTTACTCAAAACTTTCTGTTCCTCTCTCTTTTTGACTTGCGCCCTCCCAAGGACAGGGATACGGGGTGGAGAGTGTCTGGTCTAGAATTTTGTAGGAGGTGTGTCAGGTTTCCTCAGAGTAACTTTGCTGGCTTCAGGCTAAGATTTCAATATGATGAGAGAAGATTGGGGCTAGGATCCTGATTCTACTCACATATTTAGAGTGAGGGGGCCACAGCCGACACCAAGGGGCCTCTCAGAGTCTGTTCTTCTATTGTCAGAAGGTCAGTAATGTTACTGTTTGTGTATTCCCTTGGTTCCGGATAGGGATGGTGATAATGGGATAATGTTATACCAACTGGGTGGAGGCCTTACAAAGAGAGTTTAATGCACATATGGCCATGGGAAGCAAACCATGGACTTAACTTCCCTAGAAATTATCAAAGACTATTAGCACTTAGGGGGCAGGGGGAGGTACAGTTTGGTGGTAGAGTGCACACTCAGCATGCAGGAGGTCCTGAGTTCAATTCCCAGTACCTTCATTAAAATAAATAAATAAACCTAAATAACCCTTCCAAAAAAAAAAAAAAAAGATTGATAGCACTTGATTGTACTGGTGTTTCATACTGTGTCAGTCATGCACGCACCAGCTTGTCAGCACCATCATCTTCTATCATCAGAGAAGAGTGACCAATGGTATGTTCAAAGGAACCGAAATGGTGTGCCCCACTTGTTTTAACCTCATCAGTAGAACTAATGTCTTGTTATCAGTACATAACAGCTGCTCTTCCAGCCCTGAGTGGTCAGGCTTCTGTTTATTCCCTGCAAGAAAACTGCTTTCTTCCTCCCCTATACCTCTACTTGTTGAGTTATAGACCTGAAACAGATTGATTCTCTTACACGTCTGGGGCCACCAAAAGCCAATAGCCACCCAGCCCACCAGAAGCGACTTTACTCCCGCTCGTATTCCAAACAGCTAGACATATAGGGCCATAGGCAGAGCTGTGGGGTCGGTACAGCTGTCTTTGCTGCTCATTTCCTCTCACCCCAGAAGGGCCGACTCTTCCTGAGTTAGCAGTGCGTTAAGCTGCCCTTCAGAGAAGGAGAGAGTGTCAGATAAACAGTCTTGTGAAGGTGTCACAGGCACAAAGAGTTACCACAAATAGAAATATTACAGTTTTAAACTTTAGCATAGAGCAATACAGAATCAATCAGGAAAAAAAAAACACTTTTGAGGAAATTACAAGCCCTATAAAATCTGGGTGGAGGAGACATTACGGGCATGAGCAGGGAGCAGGCTGAACTCCAACAAATCATACCGTGTTGGCTGTTGCTACTCACCTGGCTTAGTCCAGGAGGAGAGAGAGGCACTGTTTCACTCCTGCTGAAAGGGATGCAAAGGGTGGGACAGACCAGTGACCCTACAGTGGAAGAAGTGGCTGGTTGGCCTGGAGAGCGAGGAAGAAGGAAAGCCAGGTGGCAGTGGTTTGCACTGGGAGAGTTAGTGGCTTAACCACCAGGAATCAGATTTGGTGGGGAGATGATTCTTCCTGGGTCAGAAACTTTGTGAAATATCGGTGGGACTCACAGAGAAGTGCCCAGTGGGCAATGGGAAGAGTGAGAGCAGGTCTTCGTGGTGCTGTTCGAGACCTCCCAGCCACTCCCTACCTAGACTGGGAACTCTGTGCCTTTGGTTTCTTTTCTCTCCTTTCCTCTTTTCCTCTCTTCCTTCTGTGTTTCCTTCCCCTTGCTTCAGCATACATCACTCCATAATCCCCTTCGAGGTACACAGCAGGATGAAGTAGATAAGTATTGGGCTCTATTTTGCTGTATTGGAGCAGGGGTGGAATAGAAAACTTTTAGACACTTGGAATCCAAAGATGCCAAAAATCTAGCAAAGAAATGTGAACCCTTAGAACTCTGGCTAATAGATTTGAGACACTGTGTTCAGGCAAAATCTCGGGAACAGCGGACAACCTGCTGGCTGACACAAGAGTGTACCGTGCACAGGGGAACTCCTAGGACTTCTTGAACAGCTCTTCTGAAAATCCCCTCACTTACAGGGATGAATAATACGGCTTTTGTTTTTCTTTTACAGACAATTAGAAAAGGGATTCAAAGAATTCGGTGCCTTTGTCTTTCCTCATTGTCCCTTTTGGGGGGGTAATATTTATTTACCTATTATCATTATTATTTTTTCTTTAATGGAGGTACTGGGGGTCAAACCCATGACCTCGTGCATGCTCAGCATGTGCTCTATCTCTGAGCTGCACCCTCCCCCTCCATTGTCTCTTCGTCATTGTTTTTCTCTTTCTTGTTTTCCTTGTCCTTTCCTTTTCTTTCTGAAAATATTTGTATTTTTTGCTTGGGTTGATTTACCCTGAGTCGTTCACGCTGGCCTTTTACCTTCTGGGTTATTTTTGCCTCAGACTTTCTTAAAGTTGTGTTGCTTTCCCCCTCTGCCAAATCTCAACCTGAACTTGATCTTTCACCTCCTGATGTCTTCGCTGTTGTGCTTTTCCTTGTCTATACAGGGCCTTAAAAGGCTATGATTGTGAAATAATGATAGATTATGCTGCTAGTTTCAATGACCTTAACCCTTCTACCTTGTCTCCTTTGCCTCACTTTTCCATCTGTCGCAGGAGGAAGTGTATTAGATTTGCTATTGTGCATAACACATTACCACAAATGCAGTGTCTTAAACAACACACATTTATTATCTCACAGTTACTGTGGGTCAGAAGTTGAGAGTAGCTTTACCAGGTCCTCTGAGTTTGCTGGGTCTACAGTCTCATCTCAAGCCTCAACTAGGGAAGGGTTCACTCTCAAGCTCTCCTGGTTGTTGGCAGGACTTAATTCTTTTCAGTTTGTTGGACTGAGGGCCTCAGTTTCTTACTGGCTCTAGGCCAGAGGCCCCCTGGGCTCCTTGACGCACAGACCTCCCCAACATGGCTGTTTGCTTTATCAAAGTCAGCAAGAGAGAGTCTCCTAGCAAGACTATGTAACATGATCACTGAAGTGACATCCCCATCACCTTGGCCTTGCTTTATGGTTAGGAAGCAAGTCACAGTTTCCCCCACATCCAAGGGAAGGGGATCCACAAAGGCATGAGCACCAGGAGGTGGGGGAACTGGAGGGCGTCTTAGAGTCTGCACATACAGAGAGGAGCGCTTTTGAGGGAGAAGGCTTTGAGCTCCTCAGAAAAAGGCAATAAAGGCTATATTCATACTGCTCTCATGCCTTATGGTTGCCTCTATAGATTATGGCCAACACCAAAATAATAGTTTTCTCTTTATCTCTCTCTGTGTCCTGTGTACTAGGTTTTACTTCTAAAAATGACTTGTTTTCCTTTTCTGCCATTAGGAATCTCATCAGCCTGTCTGGATGAGAAAGTCAGCAGGAAAAGATTGCTGTTGTTGATCTTGGTTTTGGCTAGACTGACTCAGCCCTGTGGGCAGCTGAGAGGGGAAAGGATTTGTAAATGCTCCCTGGGTCTCTGTTAGAAATCTCGTCACTCCAAAGGAGCCAGGTATGGGGCAGGCGTGATAATAACCACCAGCTAGATGGCTTTTATTTATAGCTGAAGCATTTAATTAGGTCTGATTCTTTACTTTTTCCAAGTGTCTGAAAGCTTCATAGTATCTGCCCAGGCCTTAGATTCCAGCTCCCTAAACAGATTAGGAAGGGGTGGTAAGGGTAGCTGTACCTTTGTTTGACTCACTTTAGTAAATTATCCCCATAGTTAAAGCTGAGGAACAATAAACCCTCACCGGCCCACCCCTCCCTGCAACATACACCTAATCAGGTGTCGTTTACAAATTCATTTGAACACAAAAGTCCTCCTTTAACTTTGAGGTAGAACGGAATGTATGTATGTATGTATGTATGTGTCTATCTGTCCATTTATAATGACTAGTGTCTTTGACTTTAGGATCTCTTTAAAATAATAATGTATACGAATTTGAGTTGAGGAATGAGGCAGATCCGATCCTTCAGTGTTTTGGTGGGGGTGGTTAGAGGCGCACGGAGAAGAGAGTGGAAAAGGGTGGGCATGGTGAGGAGGAGTCCCAAGAAGCGCCAGGTTGGTCATCACAGGCGAGACTGGACTTCCCTTGAGCTAGCCGCGGGAGAGGCACTGCCGGGATCGGGATCGAAGTGGCTGGGGCGGGTGGCGCTAAGCGGGCTCAAAGTCGGGGCTCACACCCTGCGAGGGGCGCTAGGACCCAGGCACTCGCCGGCCTCGGGAGGTGCCTGGGGAGTGAAGGCGCAAAGAGGCTCAGGCTTACGGCCAGAGTCCCTCGGAACGACCAGCCCCTGCGCGCGGGCGCGAGGCCCGGGGCGCGGGGCGCGGGGCGCGGCTGCCCTGTGCCCTCTGTGCGGGGCTACGGCGCGGGCTACGGGCATCGACGAGGCGCCCAGCAGCCGCCTGCCACCGGCATGGACCCGCCGAGCGCCCTCCAGGTGAGCCCCGCGTGTGGAGTCCCACGTCCCGCGCCCCGCCCTCTCCTAGCTCCGCACTCAGAGCTGTCCCCATACCCCTTTCAGACACCTTGCAGTTAGGGAGGGGCTTTTTGTCCCTACCCCCACCCCCCACCCCCAGCCTCTGCATGTCCTGGTGCCCAACTCCCTTCTTTCTTCCCAGGAGGGGAGCACTTCGAGTGTCTGCTATAACCGTCCGGTTTATAATTCCAAATAATACAATTGCCCACAAACAGCGTGGTCCGCGTCTGGCTGGTACTTTCTCCAGCGTCACCCGCCTTGGTGCTACCTGGGACCAGCTGCAGTGACTCCTGTTGCGCCCCTAGTTTCCCACGCTGTCTCCGTGCAACCGCGGTGCCCCTGCCTTGCTCCTCCTGCTTCCAGTGGCTGCGTAGCTGCCTGCATTCCCGGGAAGTGAACCACAGCCAGCCTCAGCCCTGGGGCATGGGTGGAGGGGCATCTGGGCCCAGGAAGCCTGGGTGCCCTCGCTTTGGCGCCCAGGACTTCGCGATCCAGATGACCCACTTACACACGCGCGCGCAGCTCCCGAGACTGCGCTTGCTGGGCACCCAGACGGAGCGTGAGCCATATAGCACCCGCTTCCTGTGGGGGAGAAGCCACATGGGTGCAGAGAAGGTGCTCACGCTGTGGGACGTCGCAAAGTGCAGGTGAGAACGGTCTGCGGTGCAGGGGAAGGCGTTTCATCCAACGCGGAAGCTCGTAGGCGAGCTGCCTCTCCGAACTTGGGGGCGACCTGGTGGGCGTCTCAATGTCACCTGAAGTGCCCTTAGTTGCCAGGATCAAGTAGACGCGGTCCCTGGACTGTTGCGGTGGGCGAGGCGTGCACCCTCGTCTTTATAAAGGCTTAGCTAGATGTATTCAGCCGTACCTTCAAGACTAGTCGTGACCAACCATCTGCTTCCGGCTCAGTCGGACACCAGTTAACCGCCTCCAGGTTGCCAACCCCGGAAAAACGTCGCTGACAGTTGCTATGGGCGAGCTTGGAGCAGCTAGGGCTGCAAGACCACCTCGGTAGAGCGGTGGGTATCTCTCCCCTCAACCTTTGCCAGCCGCCAGGTCGGGGCACTGGGGGGCGTGCCTGCTCGGATAATAACAGACTCGTGTGTCAGAACCTGAAGTTAAACACATAGTGCCAATCTAGAAGAGAAACTTCCTCTAAACTTGTGTGTTGGGAGACAATCAACAAAATCATTTACATAGGGCTTGCGGGGTAGGTGAGGCGCAGAGGACCCACCCTCTAGGATTTTATAGTCTGCTGGCTGTCATTGCCAGTTCTGCTTGACCGGCCCTCTGACCTTGAGTGAGCTGTTTTCACTTTGCTTGGTTTTCCAAGAAGCAAGAAGGGAAGAATGATGATTTGCCAGCAGTTACAGGATCATGGCTACTGGGGAGCCAGTACCTGGGTTTCAGACCTAGCTAGCTGTACCACTGACCAGCTGTGAAACTTTGGGCAAGCCACACAACCTGTCTGGGCTGCCACAAAAGACTCAAAAAGATCCTTTAATTCTGGGCACCTCTGTAGCAGTAATTTGCCAGCTTAGATAGCCTACCCATGCTCACTGGTTCTTGGCAGTCTAAATGGTACTTGGTTCCGCAGAGCATCCATGGGCCAAGGAAACACTGGATCAGAACTGTGGGTGAACTCTATTTTAATTCCAGTCTGTTTCTAGCGCTGCACAGTTCTTTCAGGCTCAATGTCTGTGGAAATACACCTAGCTGGTTGAGTTAATACTTAGAATGCCCTCAGAAAGCCCTCAAATAGAAAGTCCTGTTTAAGGTAGACTGTGGTTATGTAAAAGGTTCTTTTTGTGCCTTTGAAAGACCTTTGCCATAACCACTCTGTTAGCAAAATGAGTGGAGGAGAAGGCCCAGATTGACCCCCAGTAGCAGAGGGCTGAGTGCACCACATGCGTCATGGAGACACCTTGGGTTATACCTGATAAGCAATTTGTTTACCTGGGAATGACTCTGTTAATGTTAAAGTCTCAGAAAAGCAGTTTATCAGTTTGGTAATGAAATAATGAAATTGTCTTTAGAAGCTCCATGAAGTATTGGAATGCCTGACATTGCTAGAGTTTAGTGGGGTAAGCACTGCTTTAAAAAGTGTTGCCCTTTAATTTCAATTCAGGAAGAGAAATAAGCAGGATGATTTATTATGTTTCCTGACAAGATAATATCTTAAAAGAGATTAAAAAAAGGAGAAGTAAATATGATACAAACTAAAGAAACCTTGTTTCTTCGGTTCCAGAGATGAGTATCACTGTCATTACTATAATGGTGAATATCTATTAAGCACTTACTCTGTGCCGAGCATTGTTCTAAGTGCTCTATGTACGTAGTCTCATGGACTCCTGTCAACAACTTCTGAAGCAAGTACTATAACTTGTTTCAGCTTTACAGGTGGGGAAACTGAAGCTTCTTGCCTGAGACCACCCAGCTGGTAGGTGGTAGGTTTAGACCAGCTACTTGGGTTCATTTACAATGAACCAAGTGATATACAGGATGGAGGCGATGGGGAGGGCACAGAGTGACCCTTGAGTGTTGGGTACTTCATATACCTCTGTGCATGGATAGTAATAAATCTCTGATGAGTGGTATTTTTGTTTTCTTTTTCTAGGTATTCTTTCTTGCTTTTATTAATCTGACTTGGGCATCTTTTACTATGAGCAGAGAAATTGACCCCTTTCTTTTTAACGACAGTATATAGATTTGAGTGCAGATGGATGAAGCATTTGTTAAACCAGCTCCTTGTGAGAGGGCATTTGGATTATTTCTAAATTTTTACCATCTTATACAGGGCTAGCATAGTGGGTCCTCTTATTTATGTGTTTCTGCACACCTGTTCAGGTATTTCTGGTAGATCAGTTCCCAGGGGTGGAATTGTTATAAGAAAGAGCATGGTTATTATTTAATATGTACTTTTTAATAGATGCTACCAACCTGCCTTCACAAAAAGAAATGTAATTTCTAGTGTGGGGTCAAGTTCTTCTGTGAACATGTTTTTGGGCTTTTGGTAAATCAGGACGCCTGAATGGGTCTCAGGGGTATCATTTGTAAACTAGGGGTGATAGGATTTGTTGGTTCCAAGGCCTTTTCTGCAAATGTACAATTAGAAGAAGAATAAATAAAATTGTCCGTATTTGACCTCTTTTTTTAACCTACAAAAACAGACATTTAATATGGGTTCACTTAATGGCACACAAACTCCTGAAATACCTATTTCTGTTACCCTGTCTTTTCTGAGGTTGATTTGTGTGTGAGATAAGGCTTGGCTCTGCTGTAGTCACAAATTAAATCTCAGTGCCTTTAAACAAAAAAAGCTTATTTCTCACTCACATTCTATATCCGAAGCGGGTGAGTAGAGCGCCCTGCTCTACACAGTCACTCAGGGAGCCAGTGTGACGTAAGTTGTGCCATCTTGTAACTGTACTACCTCAAACACACAGTCTCCGTGGCCCATGGCCGTGGAGGGGAGAGAAACCACAGAGGATTAATGCCTACTCTTAAGTCCCTTGGGCCAGGAATGAAGCATATTTCTTTTGTTTGTAGTCCTCTGTTCACAATTAGTCACAGGGACCTCACCCCAATGCATGGAGACTGGGACCTGTTGTTTTCCTGTATCCAGAAAGAGGAAAGGGTATGGTAAATGCAGAGCATTGTGTAGGAGTTTGCTAGGGCTTCCATGACAAGGGTGACAGACTGGGTGGCTTAAACAACAGAGATTTAGTTTCTCACAGTTCTGGAGACTGGAAGTCCAAGATCAGGGTGGCATCAGAGCTGGTGTTTTCTAAGGGCCTGCCTCCTTGGCTTGTGCATGGCCAGTGTAGGGGAGGGAGGAAAAAATTGTTTCCCCTCTTTCCTTCTAGGTTCTTAGCTGAGACCCTCCTCCTCCCCAACAGATGAACAGTGGGGAAAAAAATTTTTTTTTATTACATCCATATACAGATGCACTTCTAGGGAGTCCCACAAAGAAATGAGATTCCAAAGGTGGCCAGGTGATGGCAGTTTACAGACCATCCTGAGCTAAGGAAGGAAAGGGATAGGGGTCTGGGGCTTCAAAGCGGGGAAGGCCATTCAAAGTAGGGGAGGGGAGAGCAGGAAACTTTGGGTAAGATTGTCCTGCCGTGCAGATAAATCTCCCAGGAGAAAAAGTGATCTCTGCTAATAGCTCTTTTCCTCATACAGGCTGCCTTTCTAATGTAAATTTGCTTTACAGAAGGATAATTCTACTGTTTTCAGAGCTTCTCCTGTATCTTCAATTTCTTAAAGAAATAATCAGCTCAGAATAATCCTAGTGCTGAAGAGGCATATTTTGGAGTGGGACATTCTGCTCCCCTTTGCCGTCTTCTCTCTTCTCTGGGTCTTCTCTCTGTCTCCTCTCTTTTTATAAAGGCAACAGCCCTACTGGATTAGGACCTTCTCAAAAGACCTCATTTAATGTAATTACCTTTTTAAAGCCCCCCTCTCCAAATCCTGTTTCGTTGGGAGTTACTGGGGGCTGGGACTTCAGCCTATGCATTTGGGGGGACACCATTCAGCCCATAACATTGCCTCAGTCAGATGGCACTTCCTGAGGAATAGTCACCCTCTTTTTATTTGAGGAGGACATATGTTTCTGAAGCCACATCGTGGAATCCTCTGTCTCTTCCCATCACACCCTCCCCCATTGACTAAAAAGTGTTGGTGTTTTTTTTAATTCCCTGATTGTTATTTAAAGGGACCCATTATTACTATTTGCATCAAGTAACCTTCTATAATGGCATTGAATCTAAAATGAGACAGGGTGACTGTAGGTGAGAGATGGTATTCGATCTCTGGTGGTTAAGAGAAGGAAGCCTGGAGCAGACTGCTTGGGTTCCAATCCCAACTCCACCGCTTACCAGCAGTGTTTCCTCATGTGCACAATGGGAAGAGTAATACTTAGGCACAGGGTTTTTGTGCCAATTAAATGAGATAATGTATGTAAAGCACTTGGCATGTACTGGGGGGTCAAAATCGGGGCTATTATTACTTTGCAACTTCAGAGGCTCATGGACCCTTTCAGGCCCAGTGTGCCCTGCCCTGGACCGCACCCCAGGGGCGCCAACAGCCCAGAGGCTCGGCTACGGGAGCTCTCAGGGCTTCCATGTGTGCCTTGGCATGATAGTCACTGTGTGTGTGGCCATTTTAAAATGCCAACAGCGCAGGCACGTAACGTCATAGGTTCACAGTTCAATTTCAAAGCTGAAAAGGAACACAGGAGACTATATCCTTAAATAGCCCATTAAAATAATGATTTCTATTTCAGCTGAGGCAACTCAGGTTGGCAATTAAAGGGATACAGGAAAGCAGTGTTTCAGTTTTTCTGAGATGTACCCTTGCCCATTTCAGTGAGCCTGGAATCAGGGTGTGTTTTGCGGTCAGTGGCACCTCAGAGTTAGGCCTGGTATCTTTTCCCATCAACTGGCCTTCTCACAGCAACTTTTCCCTGGAAACATAAGGAGTTAAAATAAGTGTGGATTGCTCTATACCTGGCATGGATTATCTATCTTGATTATTGTGAAACTCTAGATTCCTGGGACTGCACTGGGACTTGGGGAGCTTGGAGTTGTCTTGTGGTCTTGGGCCTACAAGACGAGCAATGTAGACACCAACAGGAAACCAAGGCAGTGGCTTCTCTGGGTCGGGGTGGACCATACACTTCACCCCTGGCAACTGTGTGCATCCCCCATGTGGCAGAGGGAGGCTGAGACTCTGCATCGTGGGTGGTTGCTGGCCTTCTTGTGGGACAGCATGAACTGTGCTTCCTTGTTTCCCATCCTGTTTCTGACTAGGAAGCTAAGGAAGGGCAGTGCTAGATGAAAAGTCAAGTGTGTTGTGAATTGATCACCAGTCGGGATCGTGACCACGCCTGCTGGTGGGGCAGCTCCTCATCAGTTGCTGTTGGCCGGGCAGTGGTTGTGACGTACTTGTCATAGCCTGTGAATGCATCTCCTAAGTTTTAGCCTCTGATGTTTTCAGCTTTTCAATCAAGATACGTGCATTGTTGATAATACATGTCTTGAGTTTAATTGCTGATTAGGATGACTTCAGAAAGCTTACACTGTGATTTGGCATTGAGACAAAATTTATTGTTTTCACAGTTACACAGAGTCAAGGAAATAGAGCACGGAGTATAAATTCGATATTGATAAAGCAAATATTTGTCATTGGAAGAATGATGCAATTTCAGTTTAGTTTTCTTTGTTTTTTGGGGGTTTGTTTTGTTTGTTTTTGTTGCTTTTTTTTTTTTTTGCAAAGTGAGCTCTATGGAGAGAGAGCATTACTAAGAGCGGTTGAGCCATTTTGCTAAGAAAGTGGCCTGATAAATGCATTACCACTGCATGAGTTCTTTACTGTTGTACGTGAGTTAGGAGGCCATGGCTGATGAAATATTAGGAAAACAAAAGATTTTTCTAAGTTTTTAGGATCTTTTTTCTAGTTCCATTTATTTAGCATTTAAAAAAAAATTCAAGGCCATCTTCCTTGCAGTGGAATGCAATGTGAAGAGGAAGATTCAGTCCCTCACGTAGTCCTCATCAAATCCCCTCTGTTCTAAAAACCACACAAAAGATCCTCTTAGTAACCCAAGAGTGCTTCAGAAGCTCGGAGAGTTCTGGGTCCTATCCTGGCTGGTGGTGGGATGATATGAGGAAGACTGAGATAAATCATACTGACAAAAGTGTTTACTATGAGCCTCTTTGTCAAGCAAGCCATTGAACGGCATTTCTGCCTGAGGAGCATCATTTTGCAATACGTAGTTTTATGTCTCCAAGTGGAAACACTCAGTTTTATCTCAGAATGGCTTTTTCCAAGAGACAGTGGCCACCGAGATATTTTCACCATCTGTCTTTTGTTGAGCAGGCTTTTCTGGTTAAAGAAGGACATTTCAGACCTTTTCATGTGGCAGGCACCGAAGTTCCCAACATGCCGTCACTCACACTGTGGGAATCCGGGCTGTTGGAAAGGCCATGGCTCACGCATTGATCTCTGCAACAGCAGAACGTGTCCCGTGGCTGCAGGGATTGCACAAGAGGAAAAGAAGCAGGGACGTGGAGGGGAGTGGAAGGAGTTGGGGGAGGCTGTCTGGAGGAAGTGTAAAGCACTGTGTCCCCACCCTTTTGTACCACAGCACATAGAAGACAATGATGATTTTGTCTGGGAGGCCGGAGCTGGTGGACAAGGCTCTGTCTGCTCCAGGCCCTGCGTGGGTGGCCTGAGGGCTGAGAGAGCCAGCATCTTGTCATGCTGTGCTAGTTGAGTTAGGTGGTTGGTGAGGAAGCCCTGGTGTTAAGGATAGCCCTCAGGAAGAGGGAGGGAGGGATCCTGGATTATCCACCCCGCCTGCCTCAAACACCAGATGGCCTCCGGCCTTGGCCCACATGTAACTGGTCTTCCTGTTCCTCCCCAAGCCCTGCCTTTAGGGGCATATGTCTGCAGGATTTTTCTCTGTCTCTGTCCGCCCAGGATCTGGAGGCCAGAGAGAGCTGTAAGCGGCAGAGGAAGATGAAGGCAGCCAAGGATGGTTGCTTCTCCCCTCCAATTTCTCATCTCTAAAAGGAGCAGGTCTCCATTGTCCACGCAAGAAGTAATTACTGAGCGTCCCACACATGCCAGACAAAGTTTCTCTCCTCTTGGAGCTGACCTTCTGGTGGAGGGAGATGGTAAACAATGAGAGAGACAAAGAAAGAAAGCAAGTCAGAGGGCAGATGTGCTGGGGAGAAGCTAAAGCAGGAAAGTGGCGTAAGGACTCCCTGAGATGGGGTGGGGGTCACAGGGGGCCTCCCTGGTAACATTTGAGGACTAAAGCATATGGGGAGTGAGCTGTGTGGATAGTTGGGAAGAGCATTTGAAGCAGGTGGAATAGCAGGTGCAAAGGCCCTGAAGGAGCAGTGTGTGTCCATATGTTCGAGGTGCAGAAGGAGGCCACGTGGCGGGAGAGAGTGAGCAAGGTATGGGCAGCAAAAGCTGAAGTCAGAGAGGTGGTGAAGGGCCAGACTGCTGAGGGCCTTGTCATCCGCTGTAGAGACTGAGCCAGAAGGGAGTGATGGAACCCGACTTCAGTGGTAGGAGGGTCACACTGGCTGCTGTACTGAGAGTAGGCTGAGGGGAGCTAGGGTGAAGCTGTGGTCAAAACAAAGGCCCACCTCCCCCTGGAAGCCTTTCCTTGTAACCAACCTTGAGTGCCCCTAAGTTAGTTTTCAAGGAGAAAGGTGGTTCATAGTTTGTTAGTGGAAAAGTCTTGCTCCAGATAAATGAACTGTAATCAGTGGACAGATGAGAACTAATGGAATCATTGGTTGCAGAAATTTATCTGATAAATGGGATGATAGAAAAAGAGAGAGAAGCCCACCATCCAAGGATTTGTTGCCAGTGCCAAGTAAGGCACAACCAAAAGCCCAGAGAAAGCAAGTCTTTCCCTAATAGCCCATCTGACCCACAGCTGAGTGTGATGGAGGTGCCCCTGTGAGCGTGCTCTCACTCAGCGCCGCACTGTTGGTCTGGTTTCAGTGACTCCTTTCATTCGTGGTGTGAAAGTCGCACCATCGCTTCGGGTCTCATGCATGCACTGGCTGTCTGACCTGGTGGCCAAGGCCTTCTGCAGAATTAAAACAACTGCCCATCTCTCAATACATCCTCCGGAAAGCTGTCACTTGGCTAAAGGTACATAGGCCCAAGAATAACATGATTAGTAAGGAATGATGAGTTTATTTTCTTGTGCTTGACACTCAGGTATATGGGTCATACCATAGTCTGGGCAGTTTAAAAAACAGATGTTTATTTTCTCACAACTCTGAAGTCAAGAAGTCCAAGAGCAAGGTGGCATCAGGGTTAGCTTCTGGGAGGCTTCTCTTCATGGTTTGTAGATGGCTGCCTTCTCGCTGGGTCTTCATATGGCCTTTTGTTCTGTGCGCACACGGAGAGCTCTATGGTGTCTCTTCCACTTCTTATCAGGGCACCATTCCTCCTGGATTAGGGCCCCCCCTTATGACCTCATTAATCGTGATTACCTCCCTAAAGCCCTGTCTCCAAATACAGTCACATTGGAGGTTAAGGCTTCAACCTTTAAATTTGGGGGGCGCACGTCAGTCCATAACATCAGGCAAATGTTGCAAGTATTTTTTTAAAAATATAAACTTTATTGAGGTATAATTTATATACAATGAAATATATACCTTTAAAGTGTACAGTTAGCTGGTTTGGACAAGATATGTAATCGCAGAATATTCCCGTGAATCAGTACCGCTGTCTAGGTATAGAACAGTCCTGTCTTCCTATCCTGGGCACCTGCCCAGCCAGTTCTCAACCCACCATAGACCTCAAGTAGCAACTATTCTTATTCTTTTCATTCCAGGAGGCTAGGTTTATCTTTCTTAGAATTTCATACCAATGAAATCATACACTTAGCCTTTTGTGTCTGTCTTCTTTCGTCCAGTGTTATGATTCTGAGATTCATCCATATTGCTGTGCGTATCAGTAGTTTGTCACATTTTATCATGGCATTGTGTTATGTTTTATGGATGTATTGCAGTCTGTTTATTCACCTGGTAATGAGCATTTGGGTTGTCTCCAGTTTGGGGCTGTTATTTTATTTTATTTTATTTTTAACATTTTTTAATTGAGTAATAGTCATTTTACAATGTTGTGTCAAATTCCAGTATAGAGCACAATTTTTCAGTTATATGTGAACATACATATATTCATTGTCACATTTTTTTCCTGTGAGCTACCATAAGATCTTGTATATATTTCCCTGTGCTATACAGTATAATTTGTTTATCTATTCTGCATATGCCTGTCAGTATCTACAAATTTTGAAATCCCAGTCTGTCCCTTCCCACCCCCCGCCCACTTGGCAACCACAAGTTTGTATTCTATGTCTGTGAATCTGTTTCTGTTTTGTATTTATGGGGTTTTTTTTTCAGATTGGGGCTGTTATTTTTAAGTAATGCTGTAGACAAGCCTCTGGGCATAGATTATCATTTCCCTTGGGTGAAGGCCTAAAAGTGAAATTTCATGGTTGTGTGGTAAGTATGTGTTTAATAAGAAACTGTCAGACTGTTTTCCAAAAGCGGTTGTACTAATTTACATTCCTGTCAGCTGTGCATGAGTTCTAGGTGCGCCACATCCTTGTTGTCACTTGGTATTGTCAGTGTCTCGCATTTTTAGCCATTTTAGTAGGTGTATAGTGATACCTCATTGTGGTTTTATTTGCATTTCACTAGTGACCAATGATGCTGAGTGTTGGTTTTTTTTTTTTTTAATGTGCTTACTGGCCATTTTAATGTCTTGTATTGTGAAGTGTCTCTTCCAAATTTTTTGCCCGGTCTTTAGTCGTTACTTGTCTTTTGGTTATTGATTTAAGAATTCTTTACATATTCTGGATACAAATTTTTGAATATATATTTCTTCATTTATAAGTCTTCATTTACCTTCATTTTTTAGATGATATTTTTCCTGCCTACAGGTTGATAGTTTTCTTCTTTTAGCACTTGAAAAATATCCCTCCCTTTTCTTCTGAATTTTATAGTTTCTAATGAGAAGTATATCCTTCCTATTTTTTTCCCCTCTGTATTTATTATGTCCTTTTTCTCTGGCTCCTTGTGAGATTTTCTTTATATCAGTATTTCCAGAAATTATATTGTGTCTTGGTATGGTTTGCTTTTGATTTATCCTTTTTGAGATCTGTTGGATTTCTTAGATTTGTGAATCACTGAGGCTCTGTTAATTTTCCTTTTGCTTTTTTCTCTTTTTGCTTTAATGTGAACAGTTTTAATTAGAATGTCTTCTAGTTCATTGATCTTTTTTCCTACAGTGTCTAATATGTTCTTAGTCCTATCCAGTGACTATTTCATTTCAGAACTTGTATTTTTCATTTCTAGAATTTCCATTTGATTCTTTTAAAAAAATCTCTTCTTTTTTAAAATTTCTCTTCTTACATTGTTTATGTTTTCCTTTCAATACCTGGACAATAGTTATAAGAATTCTTTTAATATTTTTTATCTGCTAATTCTAATATTTCTCTTATTTCTGTTTCCATTACTGATCTTTCTTATGATTATTGACCATATTTTCGTACTTAGCATACCTAATAATTTTGATTGTATGTTAGACATTTTGAACATTACATTGTTGAGTGTTTAGATTTTACTGTCTTTGAAGAATACTGGGTTTTGTTTTGGCAGACAATTAAGTTAATTTTGGTTCAGTTTGATTCTTTAAAGGATTTTTTTTTTTAAGTTTTTAAATGTATGTATGGAGTAGTCTTTTCTAAGCATTCTTTAGCCTTAGTATTTATTAAAGCATGACCCACTGGGTTTTCTACTAATTCTTT
This sequence comes from Camelus dromedarius, assembly GCF_036321535.1. Classification (NCBI taxonomy): domain Eukaryota; kingdom Metazoa; phylum Chordata; class Mammalia; order Artiodactyla; family Camelidae; genus Camelus; species Camelus dromedarius. The sequence goes on from NC_087438.1 coordinate 51,101,659, forward strand.
GAGTGATCACCAAGGACTTTCTACTCTGGCTACTGAGAACTTGGATGGCTCCCAGTTCTTCGTGAGCTCTGAATTGTTCAGCTTACTGCTTTCCAGTCACTCTCTTCCTGGTCTGTGGAATGTCACCCTACTCATGCATGTCTTAGTATTTAGTAAACTTCCAAGTGTCCCTCAGTGCTCCTTGTATAGACAGCTTCCTCTTTATGAACCTCTGTCCCATGAGTTCCAGCCATATGAGCCTCTCCAAACTCTGATTTCTGTTACCTCAAATCAGTGACACCCCTGGACTCTGCCTGGGACTCCGTCCCTGCTCCAAGGTGTGAGTGTGTCTCCAGAGGTGAAGCTGAGGTAATGTTGTAAACCTCATCTGTTTCCCTTCTCTCAGGGGTGACAGTCTAGAGCTACCTAGTGTTCAGTATCTGGAAATAGTTGTTTCATGCATTTTATCTGTTTTTTAAGCTGTTAATGGAAGGAGGATAAATTTCTTCATTATAGCTAGAAATAAGTCCATGCTACAAATATTTATTCATAATCCTACAGAAAAGGTTGCCATCTTGAAATGCTATTCTATTTGAAGATATACTCTGAGATGTTTTGTGTTCTTTTTTACATTCTTATGTAATTTAAAATATAAACTATGGATATTGCAAAGAAATTTGGAAGAACTGCACTACATTGTTTATTTATTGTTGCAACATTGTCTGTATTCCCACAGCGGTCCCTGTGACTGCCCGTTCTCCTTTTCCCACACACCCACTCCTAATAGAACTCCTATGACTTTTTGATACAGTATTTAGGCTCTGAAATGGCTCTCAGACCTTTCCCAGGGAAAACTTCTAAGCCTCTCATAGCTGGAGTTCTAAGAATGGCCATTCAAGTCTTGCTTCCTGCATTTCCTGAGAATAGAGGTTACTTGAAGATGTGCCATCTCTAACTCACTATTATATATGTGTTGTACTTGTACATTTAGGCAAATATATTAGAACTACAATAAATGTGGGAATTTATGCCACCTGAATTGTAATAAACTGAATTTCTTACAAAATTTTCTGCAATTTAGTGCTTAAAATATCTTATAAATGTGTAGAGTTTGTGGCTGGGCTCTATCTCTCACAGCAGTGCTAAGAGAAGGAAAATCTTAAGTCCTGGTTTTATACCTTAATTTAACACATGAGGCAGTTCTCATACTACAGTTCTCCTAATGTGTCATTTTCATTTTTAAAGTCTAGGGCTTTTTTTTTCTTTTAAGTTGATTTTTATGTTGGAAATTTCAAAAGATCCCCCATTAAGAAGGATCTGAATCTTATCTTTTATTTTTATTTTTTTAACATTTTTTATTTTATAATAATTATACAATGTTGTGTCAAATTCCAGTGTAGAGCACAATTTTTCAGTTATACATGAACATATATATATTCACTGTCACATTTTTTCTCTGTGAGCTACCATAAGATCTTGTATATATTTCCCTGTGCTATACAGTATAATCTTGTTTATCTGTTCTACATTTTGAAATCCCTGTCTATCCCTTCCCACCCCCCGCCCCCTTGGCAACCACAAGTTTGTATTCTATGTCTATGAGTCTGTTTTTATTTTGTATTTATGTTTTGTTTGTTTGTTTGTATTTTTTTATTTTAGATTCCACATATGAGCGATCTCATATGGTATTTTTCTTTCTCTTTCTGGTTTACTTCACTTAGAATGACATTCTACACTGCTGGTGGGAATGTAGTGTGGTGCAGCCACTGTGTAAAACAGTATGGAGATTCCTCAAAAGACTAGGAATAGACTTATCATATGACCCAGGAATCCCACTCCTGGGCATATATCCAGAAGGAACCCTACTCCAAAATGACACCTGCACCCCAATGTTCATAGCCGCACTATTTACAATAGCCAAGACATGGAAACAGGCTAAATGTCCATCAACAGATGATTGGATAAAGAAGATGTGGTATATTTATACACTGGAATGCTATTCAGCCATAAAAAAAACTCCTGAATCTTATCTGTTAGATCTCGGTGAGAAATGCAGTATGTATAGCTTAAACCATATATCTATATATATTTAAGTATATATATATTTTAAAAGGCTATGTAAGATTTTTATAACATATAAAAGTTTGATGATTCCATGCTTAGGAGAAATCAAGTAATTTCTTAGCAATGCTAGGTGGAAGTTCAGGTTAATGGTGAACAGAAAGATGTTGAAAGATTTCATACCCAATATAGAAGAAGAGAAGCATATAGAGATACATACTACATACAGGACTTGTACACAGAGACAAAGCATGTAAAGTACAGCACTTACATAGTAGGCCACTTCCTAAATGGTAGCCATTGTTATTATATTGTTATTCAGCCAGTGTTATGAAAATAATTTTATTTGCTTTGTTGTACTTGCACTGGATGGAGTTCACACTTTCTTTCTCCTCCCATTCCCTAAGATACTGCTTCCTAGAACTTTATTTATGATTCCTAAAAGTTAGTGGACTTTTGTCTTCCTAGGCTTGAACACTATATTAAAAAAAAGAAAATCAAGTGCTCTTCTGGGCATTTATATAGTTCTTCTGGTGTGCATTTAAATATGCAGTTTACTTCTATAAGTTCCCCCCCTTCCGCCGCCTCCACTGCCCTGCCATGCCACGTTCCCATGTCTCAGAAAGGGTGAAGATCTTGAAAACCTGTCCTTAGAAGTCCCTGGCTTGGAGAGGCATCCCTGAAACCCCCAACTTGACAATTCTTACACTTTGCCAGCCGATAGTGCTTTGCGGCATTGCTTTGTGCAATGAAACTGTGCATTCAGGTTCGTGCACAAGTTGTATTATGCTTCAGAAAATAACACAGGGAAGGGTGTTTTTTGTTGTGTTGCTATTTTTGTTTTGTTTGTTGTTTGCTGTTACTATTTTGTAATGCCTGACTTTATGTAGACCAGTGGTTTTCAAAGTGTGACCTGGCATCAGTAGCAACAGCATCGTTTGGGAATCAGTTACGAATGAGAGTTTTCAGACCCTGCATTCCGGGTTTTTGGCAATTCTGATGTATGCTAAAGTTTGACAGCTGCTGGTGTGGAGAGCCCCGGAAAGGCTCCTATATCTGACTTAATTTATTATAAGCCACATCATACGAGGTATGAAGAAGTAATCAGTCATGCCCCCAGCTGCTGTTGCCTTGGAGATGTTTAATGGTGTAACACGGGAGGTGCCACTCTGCTGAGCAAATGTCAGACTCTAAGAAGGAAGAGACTTTCTGCCAAAAGCCTTTGAGAACACCTCCTTTCACAGCCCCAGCAGCCAAAGGGAGAAGATTAAGACATCACAACTACAGAAGTTGCTAACACAGGGCCCTCGGGCTGAGCTGCAGCCTTGAGGGAACTTTAGCTAGTTAAGAGGTGAAATCCCAGGGCTCAAAAGCTGTTCGCAAAGCAGAAGTATCAGAAGACTGAATTTAGCAATCTGGACGTGAAGCACGAGACTCATATCTCTGTGTAGACCAGACTGCAGGGAAGCCCAAGGAAGTCTTGGCAAATAGACTATTTTCTTAGAGAGAGAGAGAGAGAGAGAGAGAGAGAGAGAGAGAGAGAGAGAGAGTGTCTCTGCTGTCTCTTCCTTTTCTTATAAGGATACCAGCCCTACTGGATTAAGGCCTCATCCTCATGACCTCATTTAACCTTAACTACCTCCCTAGAGGACCTGTCTCCAAATACAGTCACCATGGGGATTAGGGCTTCAACATACAGATTTGTGTGGGGACATAATTCAGTCCATACCAGTCCTTCTTGAGTATGCAGTCAGATTCATCGCAGTAAAACAGCACTTTTAAGGTACAGTCTTACTGAGAAACCTCGGTGATCCCCAATGACTAGAATTTTACCAAACTCCTTGGTCTGTCATTCGGTTCCCTGGTGGGTGCAAACCTCCTTTGTCAGCCAAAATCACGCTGTCCTCGTCCCCGATGCCACACACCTCTTGAATATCCTACTTCACTGTTCTTCAGGCATGCGGTGTGTATTCCCACCCCCAGGCCTCTGCTCACATATTCTCTCTGGAATGTCCTCTTTTCCACTTATTCAAATACCGCCCTTTCTTCTAAGCACCACACTCCCTCTCCTCAGTGACATCTTCTGCATCACTTCCACCCACAGCAGTCTTTCCCTCTGGGCTGGGATTATTTTCTCAAAGCAAGTGTTAACTCCCTCTCTCTCCCTCTCTCTCTCTCTCTCTCTCCCCCTCTGTGTGTGTGTGTGTGTGTGTGTGTGTTCCTGATGGAGCTGTCTGAGAGTGGGTACTGAGGTGTTCCTTTTTTGTGTCCCTCACAGTGCCTGGCACTGGTGAGGTGCTCAGTGTTCTCACTGTGTGGATGGGTGGATGGATAGATGAAAAGAATGACGTTCCTTTGATAAGGTTTTTTTGAGAATCTTCATTTACATGCCATCACCTCTGAGAAAACATCCACAGCCTCCGTGTCTCTATCACATCAGCATATTTTAAATCCCTATACAAGCTTCACCACTACCAGAGAATTTTATTGTTTGTTTACCCTTCTCATCCCCCCATAGTATTCTAAACTCTATAGAAGAGACTGTTTCTTTCTTGTTTCCCAGTGCCTAGTTAGTGTCTGATACATGGTAGCCCCTCAGTAAATATTTGAATGAATGAACGAATGAATGAATGACTTTAGCATCATCTACTGTAATGGACTCTTTTGGAGCCTAGCAAAGTGTGTGTACAAGTAAGGAGGGTCTGCTTAGGAAACTGAACCTTTTCTATTACCCATGAGGCGTTGAGGAAATGTCACACTAATTTAGAAACAAATGTGCTTTGCTTTATATATTGTATATCTTAAGTCAAATCAGAGTGAATAAATAACTGTACTCTGACTTAGAATACCCAAAAAACTCAAAATCCTATAGAAGAGTATTCAGAAAGCCATGCAGTCTACTATTTTTTTTTTTAAAAAAGCTAATGTTTAATTATTTGGCAAACACAAGTTTATTTTGCAAGACAGTAGATGCGTTTTCTAAATCTAGATTTTTCATATGAGGAGTTTCCTTAAGGGTGGTGGAAACTACGGTGACTTCCACTATATGTAGGAGAAGTTTCAGGGTCTTCCATTTTCTGTCTTCTTTCTTCCAGTTTTACCATCCTCACCTCAGGAGACGCTGTCTACATATCTCCTTGCTCACTGTCTTCTGGATCCACCAAGGTGAATTCTGCCTCTGTCTCTTTGCTCATGCTGTTCCCTTCACTTGGAAAGCCTTTCTGGTTTAGGTCCAGCTGTCATGTTCCCTTCTCCAGCAAGTCTTCCCCAATTGTCATAACTACGAAAAAGAACTGCCAGTACCACTCATTTTTCTCTCATGCCTAGAGTGTCAACTCATGTATAATGCTCTGACATGTCTTGTGTGTACGTCCTCTCTCCCTGATTGCTCTGGAAGCTCCTTTGGAGTAGGACTGAGCCTTGTGTTTCATTTGTATATCCTTTTATGCCTGATACTATTGTGAAATGTGTTTGTAAGATTTTTGGAAATCTCTCACAGCCTGACTATTTAAATCAGGAGAATTCTGAGGACGGGTAGCAAGAGGATTCTGAAGTCTCCTGTCCAGAGCTGATCCAGACCTTCCCTGTGGTGTTCTTGTTAGTAGGAAGGTCAGATCACTTTTGATTACCTAGATTCAGGGCCCAGTGCTCAGTGGATTCCATGTTTGACGATGTTAACCGAAGGTGGTCACAGGTGGGCTGAATCCCTTCCTACCTCATCTCTTTTTGCGTATTCTACACCTGGCATGTGGAAACTATTCTATGGGCCAGATCACCTCCTAAATTTCATTTGGTCTGTGGCAAAAGGTCCAAGATGTGATACACTTACAGTTAAACATACAATTTGTTTTTACACCATTAAAAGAGCTGTATCTGTAAAGCCACCTGGTAGGAGTGTTTCACTATGAAAGCGATTCCTTATGTCTTTCTTTGTCTCTCACTTTCTTTTAGTCTCTGTTCCTTTATGTCTCTGTGCATCTGGTTTTGTAAGTATTTCCTTTGTACATTACAGAGAAATTTGTAACAAAAACAGAGAAATTAATTTCTGACTCTCTCCCTTCTTTAATTTTTTTCCATCCTTTACCTTCTGTCTGAAAGACAAAAAAATCATTGGAAGTCCATAAAAGAAAATATACTTAGCTAAAATACTTTTGAGGGGAAATTAAGAAACATTATGCTCATTCATCTACATTGTTTTTGTATTGACTAAAATATTATTTTCATAAAAAGAAATCTGTTGTGCTCCAGTTTCTTATCTATATCACTTTACATTCACTTATGAACCTTAACAGATAGATGTGCATTTTCCATAGTTGCAATTAATCTAGATAAGCTATGTAGATTTAATCTCTACACATTTAAATAGTGGTATTCTTACCAATAGTGTAGTTTGTTGAGCTATTCCGTGAGTGTTTGCTGTTTGGATTATCTCTGTTTTCATCATCGTAAATAGCACTGCTACAAACATCTTTGTATAAATTATTGTTTCATTCTTTTGGCTTTTTCTAATGTATATTATCAAAAGGAAGATTATCAGGTCATGGCATTCACTGACTTTAAAAACTGAAAACATAGAAACTAAAACTCTGCTTAATAAAGAAAAAAGCCTCAAACCCCTTAAATTTGAGTTGTAACAGTTAAAGGAAGAAAAGGAAGAAATGAGAAAAAATCATTCATTAATTCAACAAATATTTCAGCATCTACTCTATGCCAGGCACTGTTCTAGGGATTTGGGATCCATCAGTGAATAAGAAACAAAAAAACCCCTGCCCTAATAGTGCCTATATTCTAGTGGGGGAAGATAGACAAAAAACATGATAATAGATGAGCTAATTATATAATAAGTTGGAAAGTGATAAGAAAAGAAATGGAATAAGAAAAACAGCAGATGGAGAGGAATCAGGAATGGTAGGGGACAGTGGAGGGATATGGGTTGTGATTTTAAACAAGAGTTGTCGAGAAGGCAGCGTTCGAGCAGAGACTTAAGGGAAGTGAGGAAGTTAGCCACATTCTTTTAAAAATTAATTTGTTAATTAATTGAAGTAGTTGATTTACAATGTTCTGTTAGTTTCTGGCATATAAATAGTGACTTAGTTGTACATACATATCTATTCTTTTTCATTATAGGTAATTAGAAGATACTGAATGTTGTTCTCTGTGCTATATAGTAGGTCCTTGTTGTTTGTCTATTTTATACATAGTAATGTGTGTATGTTAATCCCGAACTCCTAATGTATTCCTCCCCCACCGTTTCCCGTTTAGTAACCACAGTTTGTTTTCTACGTCTGTGTAACCATGTCCTTTTTGATGAACAGCATAACGGGCAGAGGGAAGGGCACCTGGCTAACACTGTTAGTCTCCTGGAGAAACAGCAAGGAAGTCAGTGTGACTGGAGCAGAGAGAATGAGGGTGAGAGGGAAGAGGGCTCAGAAAGGCTAGGCAGGGGCCACAGCAGGTAGGATTTTGTAGGTTCTTATACGGATTTCGGCTTCTATGCTAGTCCCCAAAAGAGGCTGTGGAAAGACTACACTGGACTCACCTTCTTTGAAAGGGTAGATGTTGGACCTGTCCTTGACCCCTGCATCCAAGTCTCTGGGATGGGATGATCAGGGAGCTGTTGTGTTCCTGACCAATTCCTCAGGGTGATTCTAACGTGCAGTTAAGTGGAGGACTTCTTTTTCAGTTCAAAAATGCCACGATTCTAAATTTGAAATAATTTAATAAAAGAAAGTAAAAATTTCACAGCATCCCCGAATGCTGGTGATTTAGAGACTTTGGAGATGAGGTAGGAAATTGAGGCCCAGAGGTTAAGTGACTTGCCCGAGGGTACACAGCTATAAAAGGCAGCACTAGTTTCAGATGCGCCCTCTCACTCTCAGTTCAGTGAACCCTCTGCTGTGCCAGGCTACCTAATAAACTGTATCGTTTCACTTGTCAGGTGGTTAGATTTCCAATAAGCTCCACCATTAGGAATATAATTTGAATTCAGGGCTCTGTAAGGTTGATTGGTTGATTAAATGTTTGATTGTCTAAAGATTAATCAGAAAGCTGCTATTGTTCTAACCTTTATGGTTAAGAATCACTCAAAATGTATTCATCACATTTTCTTCTTTAGAGGAATTCTGAACGAGTTATACCAATTTAGAGTGGGAAAGGACCTTAATTGTTCAGGGTCTTGCAGTGCTTCTGGGTCATAATTCTGAAATAAAGCTCTTACTTGACATCAGTATAAAACACACAAGCCGTTCAGCTGACCTTGGACATTTCTGAGGTTTAGAAGACATTTCTGATTTAGTTTGCTTTTTGATTTGTTTCTTGGACATTGGCTGTAGCTAAATATTTTTCACTTAATTCAATTTTTTTTGGTAATGTTGACTTTTCTGGCTTCATTCTGTAACTGGAGCCTACGTTTTATCTGCAACGTCTGAGCTCGTAGACTTTGCTGTTATCCTGGATGCACTGAAATTGTGACATGGGAATTGGTCCAGAAATCACTTACATGAGCAAGAACTCGGGCCTCGGAGCTTAAGTCAGGGAACAATTTCAGTTCAACTGTTTCTCTTCCACCTGCACGCTTCTGCACGTTTCAGGGGCCAGATCTGTCCCAGAAGCAGGGGGGGGGCAGGTTACACATTCCCACTGAGAACACTTGGTGGAGATTTTGAGGATATGTTATTTTTTTCTTTCCACTGAGCCAGAATTGGCAGGGGAAGCTGTGTCTGAGGAAGGTACTGAAACTATTGGCAGCTCGGGAGGAAAAATTTATACCTGGTGCATTGCCCCCCATTCCCTCTTCAGTTCCTACGGAAGAGTCGCATTCAGTGAAAGACACTGTTGCCCATATGAAATGGTCAATTAACTATTAAATTAAATTACTAAAGCTGCTCAGTCCTGTTCAGTAGCCACCTGGAGGTTATTTACCCTCTTAAGGCTTTTTTTTTTTTAGAAAGTTCAACCTAAATTTGCTTCTGCATGACTTGTCCCTTCATGACTCAGCCCCTAATGTTCTCCACCAGAAGATTGGTTGTAATTTCTGATTTATCATAGTCTTCCTACCTGCAAAGCCTCAGTGAGTGACTGGCCCTTTTCTCTGGGAGGTTTCATCATAGTAACCACATTCCTAGAGAAAACTGAGAAAGTCGACATGGGGCATGAGAATTAGCCTGGCTCTAAGTGTCAAGAAAGGCTGCCCTTGATGGGTAGCTGCATGGAGGATAATGACTGAAATGGAGTCTGTCAGGGAAGCATAGAGCAGCTTGAGGGATGGTTGACTCCTCACTTAACATGGCATCAGGGAATGGGAGGGAGACTAGTCCTTTTGGAATTTGACTCCGATGATGTTTGTCCGGATTCTGAATGGTCCCTTGGAAGGAGAGAAGATGGCAGCCGTCAGGCTTAGGCCTATTTCAAATGAATGACTGTCCCTAAAGCTCAGTCTTGACCGTTGAATGTGATATTCTTGTCAGCATGGATAGGGAGAAGGAAGCATGGACCCGGCAACCTGGAAGGGAATTGTGGTCGAAGCTATGATGCTGGTCAAGGACTTACTCCTCCAGCTGAGCGAGTGGTTTCAGCAGAACGTCCTCAGCACAGCTGTCAGTCTCATAAGGGGACTGCCTCAGCTGAAAAGGGTTACCTGGCCTGCAAGTAACTGCTGACTCATGTGAGGGTATAAAGGCCTCCTAGACCCAATTCAGCACAATTCTGAAGCATCATCCAGCTCCAGAATTTTCCCTGCAGGGGTCCCTGAGGCTTTGAGGGAGACTGGATCCTCACTCAGTTTCTCCTTCTTCTCAATCTCTGCCCTCTCTCCCTGCTTTCCTCCCTCTCTTTTCCTTCCAGATGTTGATTCTAAGACTGTGTGCTAATAAACCTTTTGCTTGCTAAACCCATCTCAGAATCTGCCTCTTGGGGAGCCCAACGTGCATGGAAATTCTATGAGCCATTTGCCTGTCTGTTAGAACAGATAGCATGCACGTTTTCTGCATTAACTAGAGAGAAACTTCATCACATCATCATTTTTTTAAAGAGACCAAAAGGTGGAAAGTTGTACACAAACTGAGAAGAGAAACAGAAGACGTAGGTTACTTAGATTAGGTTAGTTCTCTCTCCTCCGTGTACCTGAATTTGGGATTTGGGGTGACACCTTGTTTCTCTAAGAAGGTTAGAAGCTGCCCTTTGGAGTCTTCATCCAGTTACTCCCAAACTTGATATTATGCGGCAAGAAAGGACAGGAAGAACCAAAGAAGTTATTTCAAATTGGATAGTTCTTTGTGCTTTGCACTAGGACTCTGTATTCGTGCCTTTGATCTTATAAGCAACTGTGATGAGTCTTCCCTTGGGCCATCCCATTTCTCCTCTGTGACACTGTAGCAGCAGGCAGGAATCACTCAAAGAACCAATGAACACATGGGCAGCGGTGCCTCGGGCTCTAACTCAGATTTCACATGAGGAGGATGGTAAGTAGCCTTCTTCTGAAGGTATACGTACTCTCCTTGCGTGAAGCTATGCGTGCCTTAAACGGGGCAGTGAGCGGAGGCAGTTTTGACTGTCCAGCCTGGAGTTATGAGGAAGAGCAGTTGACAGTGGGAGGCTGGATGGAGTAGAAGCCAGGAGGAAATTTTAGTGACACCCAAGGAAGAGGTGAAAACTCTGGAGGAGAAAGCCAAGAACCACGCGGACGGCATCTTTTTGTTCTTTCTTTGGCTCTTGGGGAATTTGTGTGTTTAAGTGCTTCGTCCTCTGCAGGGCCTCCCCTCCCTTGGCATGACCTCCAGAGGATGAGTAGACGTGGACTGGACTTCTGAAGACTGGGTCGCCATCCAGCTCAGCATTCAGAGTGTGGGGGGAAGGAGGGGACGACAGAGGCACGAAGTCACTCCTTAATGCTCTGTACTGGGCGGCGAGCAAGTCAGACGGGTGGGCTGGGGCTGGAGGGTCCCTACAGGACGTTCTGGTGTTTGGCACAGGGATGTTACAGCGTGTTCGTGAAAGGCCAGAGGCTCATTGCAGTGCACCTCAGGCTACAGCTTGCGGTGTGTGCCACGAAGGGAAGAGGGACTAGGGCAGCGGAGAGCGGCCCGGGACGGGTGCAGAGGGACGAGGCCTCTGGACAGCGGAGGAGGGGAGAGCGCCGAGGCGCAGTGCCCGCTGCCGCGCCCGCGGCGGACACGCTCTGTCCAGCCCGGGAGAGCGCGGGGAGTGGCGGGCGGGGCCGAGGGGCGCATCGGGGCCCGGGAGGCGGCGGCCGCGGGGCGGCGGCGCCGCGGAGGAAGGCGGGTGGGAGCGAGGGAGGGGGACGCGCGCGGACTGAAAGTAGGGAAAGAGGTGCAGGCGGGCAGGCGGGCGGCGCTCTGGCCTGGGGGCCGCGGGAGCCCGACGAGGTCGAGCTGGGCGGCGGCGCTGGCCGAGCGGAGCCGAGGGCGGAGGGGAGGGCGGAGGCACAGGGAGCGCGTTTGGGGCGCCGCGGCGGGGAGGGTGGCGGCCGCCGGTGCGCGCGGGGCGCTGTGTGTGCGCGCTCCCCTGCTCGGGAAGGAAGATGGCCCAGAAGGGAAAGTTGGGGTGACGCGCGCAGCCCCGGGAGGCTCGGCGGGGGGCGCCGCGGCGAGCCCGACGGAGAGGCGGCCAGACAGGCCGAGGGGCGCGCGGTCCAGGTCCCGCCGCCGCCGCCGCCGAGGCGCCCGCCCCCTCACTGCAGGTGGCCGCGGCGGCGCTGGGGCCGGGCGGCCCGGGGCGCGGGCGGGCGCGCTGGGGAGCCCGGCCGAGGGATGGGCTGCGCCCCCAGCATCCACGTCTCGCAGAGCGGCGTGATCTACTGCCGGGACTCGGACGAGTCCAACTCGCCCCGCCAGACCACCAGCGTGTCGCAGGGCCTCGCGGCCCCCCTGCACGGCCTCTTCGTCCAGACCGACGCCGCCGACGCCATCCCACCGAGCCGCGCTTCCAGGCCCCGCGGCGCCACCCGCGTCCGCAGGGCCCGCGCCGAGCTGGGCAGCGGCAGCAGCGCGGGCTCCGCAGCCCTCGCCGCGACCACCTGCAGGGGCCGGAGGCGCCACTGCTGCAGCAGCGCGGAGGCCGAGACCCAGACCAGCTACACCAGCGTCAAGGTAAACGCCGGGCGCCGACGCTGGCTGGTGGGGGGCCGCCCGCCCCGTCCGGCGGGGCTCGCGCGGGTAGGGGGTTCCGGCGGAGTTGAGTGGCCGTGATGCGGTTGTTTTGGTGAGGTTGTCACTAAAGAGGAGTTTACTTTTCATTTGTGGAGGGTGACGAGGGCCCAGGAAATGCGAGCAGAAAAGACCCCTGGAGGGGTCCTGGGAGCTGGTTCTGGGAGACAGGGTCGAGAAGGGAAGCAGGTGGGCTGGTCCGTTTCTCATCGAGTGGGGGAATGCCTGGGCACTCAGGAGGAGGAGTGCGTATAACGGAGAGCGTTCAATGGCGAGTCCCATTGAATGAAATCTGAGCTCCGGGCTGGATTTGCATGCCTGGTAGGTGAATGGTGCATACCCGGTGCAGAGATACTATAGTGCCCTCGTGTTCAGATTTTTACCTGGGGAAACCAGCCAGGCTGCGAGGAGTCTTAGCCACAGGGACCATGTGTAGGATTTGTGAATAAATGAGAGAGTTTCTGTTTTGGGGAAGAGATGGAGGAAGGGAACGGAGGTTGAGGATCTGAGTGGAACCTGTTGTTTGTTACTTCTTTGGGTTGGCTGCATCTTGGACAGAATTGAGAGAACCGGGCAGTGAGTTTGGAGGATCAGCTGAGCTATAGTGAGGGAAGTGGCTTCCAGTGCAGTGCAGCTGTCTGAAGATGAAGATTCATTCTACACATACATCTTATCTTTCAGGAGAGTGGAATTTTGAAGAACTAGAAAAAAATTAAGTGATTAAAGCAGTCACTACATGTATCTTAATGCCAGAAGAAAAATGGTTATTTTAACGATGCTCTCCTGTGTATTCTCAAAACACTATTAAATTCAAGAGGTTTTTCTTTGTGTAAATCTAGCCACTGGGCCTTTTATCCTTATAGCAAACAGAAAGACAGTAGCACATCCCACAGTCCAGAGGAAAAGAAATACATCTCTGTGACTGTTAATGTTAGAGTCACAGCTTTTACATGCTCAGTAAGATACCAGGATCCCTTCCCTGGATTATTTGGTAAAGGCACAATTGTTATGTTTAATATTTGAAAAGTTATTCAACAATTGGCTTAGTGTGAGGAGGCTCCTGGTCTTCCTTGGATAAAGTCAGCTCTCAGTGGAGGGGTGAAGAGGAGGGTGACATGTGCTCAGTTTGGAAGACCGAAAGATTCTTTTAGTGAGCTTAGTTTAACAGCATCTGACTTTGTAATATGAAGCTTAACTGATGTTTATTTACAGTTAGGGAGTTTCTCTGGTAATAATCATATGATACGATAATGTAATCATCATTATAAGAAAAATACCATTTATTGAGCACCTACTATGTGCCAGGTGTATGCTTCTTTTCTAGCTTTTGAGTGTTAACTGTATAATAATAGAATATCTGAAAACTAGAGACCTGGATTCATGACAGTACAACCTACCAGTTGAATATTTGTTATAAAGGCGTGTGCTGAACACTTTATTTTTCTTTTGTCAAGTTTTCCCCCCTACACTGGCTCATGTAAAGTTACCATTAGGAGCAATTTCAGGGGAATAAAATGTTATATTTAGTGAAATAATTCAATTGGAATGCTATCGCTAAAGACCATCCTTTTGCCTTCTGGTTGAAAAGGAAATTTGAAGACATGAAGCAGTAGTTCAGAATTGTGACAGCTTATGAACTCTGTGATACTCATTTTGGTTGCTTAAGAGAAATTGTGTATTTTTGCCTTTCAGAGTAGCACGAATCCCGATTTAGTACCTGGCAACTCCAGCTACTCCATGTTTGTTCAAAGAAAGAAGGAATAATGAATGAACTCCTTCTCTATGTTTTACTACTTCCCTCAGGAGGCTACTTAGAGACCAAATGGAGTGAAAACTGGAGGGAAATGAGTCCCAATTATTAGCAGCTAGTCTGAACTTGTATAAACGTCATTGCTACTTGGCTGGCGTGTTAAAAAAGCTTGACCTGGATAGGAATTTAACTTACTTCACTTTATCAACAGGATTTCCAAATAAGAGCCTAATTCATTCCAACCCATTAGGAATGCTAGGAATAAAACTCCTGGTTGGGTTCACTTGACACTAATGTGCATGTGTAGCACTCCAAAACTGTAGACTTGAAATTAAATTTGAGACCAGCATTATTATTTATGCAAACCATCCAGAATTATTATCACAGAATTGCTCTAATATATTTAATAGTATCCTTTTAGGGCTTGCAACTCAGTGTTACAGTATCTTTTTCACTTTTCAGGTTTCATACTCTTGTGGATGAGATAATTTTATAAAAATATTAACTTTCATTTTTTTTTTTCAGTAAGAATTCTTCCACCTTAAGAGTTTGAGATAGTTGCTAGTCATTCTCCACCTCCCCCACCCCACTCCCTTTTTCAAAATGGTCAGGTGGAAAAGTAAAGTCTTTGCCATTTGGTCTTGTTTACAGTGGTGTGGGGTTGTGATAGGTTTTTTTTTTAATTTCCTCTTTATACATCAATTATAAACCATATCTTCATTATCTCCTTGGTCTCTGTTATTCCTGAGAGCAGAAATGTGTGCTTGATCTCTTTCGCTCTTTTCTAGCAATAATTCATCTCATTAGGCTTTTAGAATGATGAAGCATTATGATGTCAAACGTGATGTCGACAGGAACCTTCCTGAATACCTAATTTACAAAAAAAATGATAAACATTAATAATTCATGTGCAGTACAATGATATCATACAGGTTTCCATTTCTGGTAAGAAGTTAGATTTGTCTTCCAATTGCTGTAAAAATGCAACTTACTAGCAATTTGTCTCCCTCTTGTTTGCCTTTTTAAAAATAGTTCTCCAACAGGAGAATCCTGCAGAATGCTCACTCCTGGTATTGTGCCAGTTTTGTAATTCTTGTTCAGAAATCCTGAGAGGAGATGGTTGAACCTCTCTCTGGGAAGATCCAGGAATTCTGACAGGCCTTCTTTTCTCATCCCAGCTGCGGTGGCTGGGGAGGTGTTCGGAACTAGACAGCCAGTTGTAGAAGAGTCTTTATTGACAGTTCAGTCAACTTGCAGCCATCTCTGTGTAGGTTAACTATTTTGCGGATCAGACAGGGGAGGTGGTTAGTTTCCAAATGATTTTGTGCTTTGCCAGTTCCCCCTTTCTCCTCCATTCATTGGGCTCATTTATTCATCCAGCCAGTATTTGTTCTAGACTCTGTTGTAGATACTAGGGATTCAGAGAATATCCATGAAGTTTGGTAAGCAAAGCCTCATGAGGACAGAGAATCTATTGCAGAAAGGTGTGCCTAAGACAGTGATTAATTACATCTGTATCGTCTGTTCCATGGCTTTCTGAATCAGTGAGGATAATCCCAAGTTGACTGTATACAAAGGGAAAATAAATAGACATTTTTATGGCCTTATGGTAAATAATTAATGAGATTTTATTTAGGGGAGGGGTAGAGCTATTTTGAAAAAAAATACCATTTTTTCTTTCTAAGTCAGTATTCTTAAACTTCAGTGTACATCGGAATCACCTGGAAGGCTTGTTAAACTACAGATTGTTGGGTCCTACTCCCAGAGTTTCTGATTTAGTAGTCTTGGGTGGGGCCTGTGGAGCCTGAGAGTTTGGATTTCCAACAGGCTTCTGTTGAGGGGGGGGATACTAGTTTTGCTGATCTGGGGCCCACACTTTGAGAACCACTGCGCTTTTTTTTTTTAAATTTATTCTTGGCAGGGTAGTTAGGTTTGTTTATTTGTTTTTTAAGAGGAGGTACTGGGAATTGAACCCATGACCTTGTGCATGCTAAGCATGCACTCTACACTGAGCTATATCGTCCTTCCTACTGAGAACCACAGCTTTTACGAGAATTAAACTGTCTGTTGGCCACATGAATTAGATGGGGTCATCTCCAGCAGATTGGACTGTAACACATTGCAGATATTTGGAGTACTAGTCATAGCCCAGCTTTCACCTTAGTTTACTTTTGTCATGGGCCACCTGTCATTTCTATTCAGGCTCTGAGCCTCCAAGGTTGTCTGGAAAGTCTGTAAGTGGGGAGAGGGCTGGACCACATAGGCCACTGTCGTTTCTTGAGGTTCGACTTCCCCTGAGGATCTGTTGGGATTTGTAGGTCCTAATGTCTTGCTTTGCCACCACAGTCCCTTCCATTCCTCTGCCCTGTTGGAGCTGTGTCCTGCAGGATGGGAAATTGCAAGGCAAGGGAAGAGCTTAAAATGGGAGCTGATGTGACATCATACAGGCTCATTCAACTGTCGGCTCTTGGATTTCTTGCTAGTCCTTTTCACCATTAAAAAATTTGTTTTAAAAAATAGAGCATACAGTTTAGTAAGCCCAAGGAGTCTTGCAGGTTGATGTAGTAAAGCCCAAGTTTACTTTCCTCCATAGCTCATTTCATCAAAATTTAGTCCCTCCACCCCTTTCTTCCAAAACTTGAATTATAGCCAGTGAGCACATTTCCCTAATTTTCACTTCTTTCTTCAATAGTTACACTGATTTTTAAGAACCATCAGTTATTCACCCTTTAGACTTTGTTAAATAAGTTCTCAAATCAGAAAGTAACAGAGCAAGTCACTAACTTTTCAGGGACGATGCTTTTCTCCTGAACCTCACCCTGGCGGACAGGTGAGGCAGGACACGGGCTGCAGCAGGACAGGACATGCTGATGAGGGCAGGGCAGATCCTGTGGTACCCGGTTATGATGGGCTAAGGCCAGGAAACAGGGTAGGAGGGAGAGAGGGAGGGAGCCCTGTAGCACCGGGTGGGAAGACAGAGTCCAGAGTCTAGGAAACCAGCAGGGATGGGGAGGAACAGGTGAGCACTTCAGGGCCAGATGGGCAAGTAAAATCTAGAAATCAGGGGCTCAGAAAGGTGACCAGATGTGGAACTAGACCGAGACTTCTGGTTGAGGAACAGAAGCAGTTTACTTTTCTGTTCTGTTTGGGGTTCTCTGCTGAGTACAGATAGTTCAGGGCCTGTAGGAGATGCTGGTGACTAGTCAGAGGGCTGTAAGTAAACCCTGCACCTAGGGGAGGCAAGACCAACCAGGTCTTCCTTGCACCTGATCAGATGGTGTCTGGGCAGGAAACAGGTTGCATACTGACAAAGGTTTAATTGAAAATAATCTAATGAAGGGGCTATTTCAGATGTTTTGGCAGGATGAAGGGAAATCCACAAATGGTGATGGAGTATCCTAAGACTAGAAAAAGAGGGCACTGTTATCGCCTAGAAGAGGCCACAGGAAGGTATGGTCATGGGAACCTAAGAAACCAAACCTGTAGGACAGGGAAGCCCTCAGAAGCTGTGGTCTTAAGGAAGAATGCAGTGATTAGAGGTCTGTGGCCTGACGGGGGTGGGGGGGCAAGGTAGTAAAGACCTCCATGCTGTTGTCTTCCCTTTCATTGGTACCATCTTTGTCAAACACATTTGGAAACCAGAGGGCAAGGAAGCCTGTTGACAGAGGTTTTCCAGAGCAGGGGAGAATACCCTGACCACACCCCAGGAGGCTGTCTGTACCCACTGTTAACGGATGGTCAGTATCACTAGAGATACTCTGGGAAGCTCAGATGGAGATGGACAGTTCTGATAATTGTCTGAAATAATGGCATTTTTAAAATGGCCACTTAATTTATTGTTTATGTTTCCTGTTTAATGATTAATGATATTAAAGTATGTCCATTTATCTTGTTGGGAGACCTCTAAGTTGTTGGCTGTAAACATCTCCTCCTCAGTTCACTCTCCACCCTGACTCTGCTCAGACATTTTCCTAGTCAGCTTGGGCTGCTATAACACAATACCATAAACAGGATGGCTTAAACCACAGACATTTCTTTCTCACTGTCCTGGAGGCTGGGAAGATCCAGGATCAAGGTGTTTTGTGAGAGCTCTCTTCCTGGCTTCCAGACAGCTGTCTCCCTGTTGTGTCCTCACATGGCAGAGAGCGAGCGAACTCTGGTCTCTCTTATTCCTCTTTGAAGGACACTAATCCCATCATGGGGGCCCCACCCTCATAACCTCATGTAAACCTAATTACCTCCCAAAGGTCCCACCTCAGAATACCATCAGGGCTAGGGCTGCAACACAGGAATTAGTCCATAACAGATGTGTTTCTATCATTTCCCCCATACCTTGCTCACTGCTCACTCTCCCCACGATGTCAAAGCCCAGAGGTTGTGTGGGGGCTGAAAGCACTCTTTCTAAGTAAGAATTCCCTAAGCTGGAACCCAGCTTAGCCAATTTATTATATTTTTGCTGTTTGTACTTTCTTACTCTCTTAGTCTCCTCTCCACAGCCTCAAAATGTTAATAAATGAGTTTTACTATGTGTTTACAAGCTGATGTTTTTTACTCAAGAATATGCATATTTAAAACATTTTAAAATATTCAGATGAGTTCAGGAGTTCATTAAAAAAAAAAAAGGTGTGACCATTATCTTACAGTGGAAGCCTGGATAGTTATTATGTTTTAATAGAAAACACCACTTTTTAATAAGTTGCCGCATAGATTAGTCTAGATGTGGTTGCTGATAGCTTCTTCCCATTTTCTCTCTTATCCCCTTGGCAGATACAAGCAGCTGTTATTTAGAATTTTGATGCTTTCTTTATTACCATAACTTTTTTCAGCTCCTCCTTTCTACCTCCTCAGGGACAGTTCACAGAAAAAATAGTTTAGAAGCTTGTGATTGGTTTAATAAAAATCAGGAGACAGTTTTACTTTTGGGTAATCCATCAGTGACAGAAAATATGTCATGGTTGTCTCTTGTTTCCAAGGCGATTCAGATTTTCTTGTATGGCTTGTGCATTTCGCAGCAAGGTCTGTAGAACAGATCTTAGTAGCATTAGCTGTTATTTGTCTTGCTATTTGTGGAGCACTTTGTGTCCTTTTATCCAATCTACATAAAAATACTCTGAGCTACAAAGTATCATTCCCATTTTACAAATGAGGAAAACAAGGCTGCAAGAGGAATGATACATTGCCCAAAGTGAGGGCTTTAATTTGAATACAGGAATGTCTGAATCCAACTCGAGAGTTCTTCACCACTGAGCTTTACTGCCTCTCACACAGGCCTGAAGGCCCAAGCGTGGCTGGTACTGGACTACGGTTTAGAGCAGAAAGGTGATGAACATATGTCGGGGTGGGGAGCCATAAGGGGGCCTTGTGGTTGAGGTTTTCCCTATTACAGATCCACTGTCACCCCTTCCATTAGCTTAAACTGGACTGTTGTTTTGAGATGAGTGGAGAATGTAAAATACATACAAAACTGGAGATGCTTTGGCAGAACAAGTTGCCATCTTGTTCAGCGGAACACAGTGTTTGGCACTTACTAAGTGTTGTACAAATACTAGCTGCTAATAATCTTGTGGCTGCTGCGTTTTCTGTTTTAGTAATTAAAATGAGATTTTGGTTATTTAGATTTCGGTGTTTTTGAAACACGTAATTTGTTCTTTATTGGAAGATGTATCCCACTTTCCAGTAGATTGATTTGGCCATTGTAGGTGACTAACTGGATTTATATATAGATGTGTTAGCCTGAAGCTTTGGAAACTGCTGGGTTTGGTCTGCATCAGTGGGCTTTGCAAAAGAGATGACACAGTAGAATCTTGCCAGGCGAAGGCCCAAGCCAGCATTTGGGTTCCATGACTGTCAGACCTGCATAAGGCTGCTGCCTCTAAAGCTCAGGGCCTTGGTGTCATCTTCGGGTGGTTCCATGTGGAATTCTTTGGTGTAAACCTGTAACCTGAAACCTTGGTCTATAATTGGTCTTAAAACCATTTTGCATAAGCTCTGTTGGTTTTTATGCTGGGGCATTTCAGGTAGTATGTTGTTGGAAAAAATGATGCATGGTGAATCTAAGGCCCATTTTCTCCTAGAGAGGATGGTATAATGATTAGCTGCAGGGATCCAGTTCCCTGTGTGAGTCACACAACAGAGGGAAGACCCTGCATTTTGGAAATTTTTACAGGAAGACTTTTTAATAACCCATCACACAGGTTAACACAAATAAAAAGAAAAGCGCCATTTGCTGACGTCAGAACCACAAATAACATTAAAGCTCTGGGCCTGGAAGGTGATGACTTCAGGGTAGCTGGGGCTTTTGTCCACTTCAGAGTTCCTGCTGAGGGAGCTTCACAAGCAGTGGCCACATGGAGAGGAAAGAACCTGTTTATGAAGACCGGTCGTGACCTGACGGCCCAGATCTCACCCACAAGTGGTCTCTAGGTCATATGAGACATCCTCATTTTCAGCTTAAGAAACTGATCAACAGTCTTGGCCGAGAAGCTGGCTGACTGGGAGGAAAGCAAAAGGCATTCTGCTGGTTGATGCTTCAGAAGCCTCAGTGGTGTTTTGAACTGAGCAGCAGCTGGAGCTAAAAGTTTCTCTTTTCCCTGCAATCTAATGCAAACTCTGGCTGCAATATCTCCTTTCCAGAGCTCCCTCCAGAGAGTGATACCAAAACAAGATGGCCACATAAAGTCAGGACGGAACAGAGGCTCAGCTTTGTCAGCGGCTGGGCAAACACGGGTTCGCTGTGCTATGTCTGCCCCGGGAAGTGGTCGCTTGCTCTGGGCTGGAGCCTTAGGCAGACAGCCTTGCACGAGGCTTTCTACCCTCTTCCTCCCAGTCTGTAAGGCTGGGTCTGCAAAGCCAGTTCTGGGACTCCTTACAAAGAGGACAGCTGCAGGCCCTCCTGTCCGTGTGGTTGGCCTCTTTGCCCATCTGCTCAGCCACGTGTGGAACCCAGGTGAGCTTCCACCAGGGTCAAAGCCCGGCACCTTTCCCTGCAGTGATCAGGCCCACGAGGACGGTGAGACTTCAGGACTGGCTGATCGCAGGGCCTTCATCTTCATCCCTTTAGGAGGAGCTGGTGAGGGGAAGGGACCGCTGTTCTCACCCCGCCCTGCCCCGGGGACAGTGGCAGGGAGGAGTGCTTCAGGCACATTGTCCCCTCCCCTTTGTTTGTTTGATATTTCCAAGAGGGGAGAAGGAGGTGGAGCCAAAGGCTAAAACCAGTTCTGTGTGTCCAGGGTGAGAACTTTGAATCTGAAAAAAGAATCAGGAGATGCTTTGAATTAATGTAAAAGGCAGCTGTCACTTTTATGTGTAGATCATATGACAAAACTACTTGGTGAAGCATCTAGTTGGTGTTGGGAAAGAATTTTCATTTGGAAACAACGTTATATGTGGCATTTAGGTTTCTAGGTTAGCCCAGAAAAAGGAGTTAGCCCATTATGTGTTTGGAATATATTTACAGTGTTGTGAGAGAAACATAAAATTGAATTAGAACTAGCGTTTAGGTTGTACGTGTGTCCTTTGGGAGAAGCGGGTTTAATTAGAAGGTGATGAAGCAGATGAGGAGGGGACCGGACAGTCCCCTCAGGGAGTCATTATCCTCAGCGATGGTTGGCGTTCTGAGGTGAGGGGCTCAGGTGGCGTTTTTGCCCCACATTGGTAGGGGGACAGCTGGGGTGCAGGAAGCTCCCATGGCTTGACCAGGACCCCACAGCCAGGGACTCAGAGCTGCTGCCACAACCCCATCTTCTTTTCATTGTGCTACTTCACCTCCAAAGGCACTGAAGTGTCTCGTTTCTTTTAGACACTTATTTCCTGTTTCATCTACACATCTTTCCATCTCTATCTTTTAACTCTAAGAATTCTTTTTTAAAAATCACAAAACCATTTTACACCAGAAATTTAGTGACTACTGTCTTAGTTCTGGCTGCTATAACAAAAATAGCACAGACAGGGTGGCTTGTGGACAACAGAAATTTACTTCTCACAGTTCACAGTTCTGGAGGCTGGGAAGTCCAAGATCAAGGGGCCAGCAGATTCGGTATATGGCGAGGAACTGCTTCCTGTTTCACAGGCGGCCATCGTGTCATTGTGTCCTCACGTGCAGGAAGGAGTGAGTGAGCTCTCTGGATCTCTTTTATAAGGGCACTAATACTATTTTTAATGACCCTCATGACCTAATCACTTCCCAAAGGTCCTACTTCCTAGTATCATCACATTCAACGTAGGGTAGGGGATGTGAACACCCAGTCTATAGTGACTACTTAGTATCAATCACATTTTTCTAATTGTCTTACTTTTTGCAGTGTGTTGGTATCCAGATAAGACCCACTCATTGTGATTGGTTGCTTTGTCTTTTAAGTCTCTCTTAATCTTAAGGTTCCCTGTCCCTCTCTTTTTCCACTTGCAGTTGCCTTGTTGAGGACCTTGGGTTGTTTGTCCTGTCGATGTTCCCAGATTCTGCATTTTGCTTTTTGCATTCCTGGCATGCATCTGACATATTACCCTGCCTTCTGTGTTTGCTAGAAACTTGCCATTAGATTCAGAGGTTTGATCCAGTTATGTTCAATTTTAGGGGGTGGAAGTGGAGGAGAATACATTTTCAATGATATTGTGTTCTCACAGCAGGAAATACACAATGTTTGTTTTTAATTTTTTGTTTGTTTCTTATTTGTTTGTTTTGGGGGGAGATAATTAGGTTTATTTGTTTATTTATTTATTATTAAATGTAGGTACAGGGGATTGAACCCAGGGCCTTGTGCATGCTAAGCATGTGTTCTACCACTGAACTATATCCTTCTCCCCTAATATTAAGTTAGTTTTAGGTGCACACTATAGTAATTCAATATTTATATACCTTATGAATTGATTACCACAGTAAGTCTCATAACCATCTGTCACCATACAAATTTATTACAGGATTATCAACTACATTTCCTGTGCTGTACATTATATCCCCATGACTTATTTTTTTATAACTGGAAATTTGTACCTCTTAATCCCCTTCACCCATTCATGAGTTCTAAATCAAGTAATTACAACTTGACATTGTAACTCAACGAGAAGTACAGCATAGTAGTTTTGTGTTGGTTATTTGTCTCTTGGTTCTCAGCTCCATTCCTGCTTTTCCACATTCTCTTTTGTATTACGTGGAGCTAGAAGCCTGCAAACTGCATCTTCCAGGCTCCTTTGCCAGATGGTCTGCTCTTAGATCGTGCAAGTAGGAGGTCTTGGTAGGAAATTGGGATGTAGGAGAAAGGAAGGGACAGTAGCAGTGGCTCCTGCTAAGTGGCAGTGGTATAGCTTTCACAGTGATGGCGCCCACGTCACTGATGAGTATGAGTGGGGGCTTGTGGGTACCTGCCCAGGGTGCTGACAGTTTCTGGTCTCTGGATATTACCCTTTCACCTTCTGTTTCTCCAGTTCATCTCCATCTTCTTTTTGCCTTTCTGTACCTACCCCAACACCTTGTAAACAGTTCCCTACACTGTCTCTCTCTACTTCACATATGTAGAGTAGTTTACGTTTTTCCCGCTGGACACTTGGGGTCTCTGGTCAGAGAGAGCTAGCTTATAATCTCATGTGTGCCGCTTACCTTTTTCTGTGACAAATCTTCTTTAACTTTCACTTTCTTCCTCTAAGTAAGATAGTAAAAGTAACTGCCTCATAGAGGTCTTTGAGAATGATGTTACACACACACCACTGTTAGCTTAGAACATAACTCTCATGCTAATAAGACACAAGCCAATTTTTGAAGGCTCATCATTTAGCATTTTTTATTATGGAAAAGCTCAAGTGTATACAAAAATAGAATAGTATAACGAAACTTTATGCAAACATTACCCAGCTTCAACAGTTATAACATTAAGGCTATTCTTTTATATATACCACCCACTCTCCCCCCTACTCTGGGATTATTTTAAAGCACATCTAAAACATCATATTATTTCAGCTTTAACTACTTCAGCCTGTAACTCTAAGAGATGAGGACTATTTAAAAAAACTATTAGCATATCTAAAAATTAAAATAATTGCTTAATGTTATCAAACACCAAGATAATGCTCAAATTTCCCTGACGATCTCATAAATGTCTTTGTTTAAAATAATGTTGTTTGAATCATGTTTGAAATAATACCCACCAATTGCAGTTGGTTGATATGTTTCTTAAGTATCTCAATCTGTAGGTCTCCCTTTCTCTTTTTTTTTTCCCTTTAAAATTTGATTGTTGAAGATATTGGGTCATTTTTCCAGCAGAATTTCCCCACAGTCTGGATTTTGCTGATTCCATTCCTGTGGCACCATGCACCACATTCTTCTGGCCCTGTATTCCCAGTATATTGGTAGTGAGATTAGTATATGGGTTGGTTGGATTCAGGCTTACTTATTCGGGCTCCGTTACAGGTAGTGTTGTGTACCTCCACCAGGAGGCATGTAACGTCTGCTTCTCTCTGTTTTTGCGATGTTCGATGACCGTTGCCCAGATCCATGAATACATTAAGGTTTGCGGAAGTCTGTGATTAGTTCTTCCCACAGTACTTCTGGAATGCTTCTGTAAAGAGGAAGCTCCCCCTCACCAACTCTTTGATTATGAGTTGAGGTACAGTTCATATGGGAAAGGTAGGGTAAATGCTTGATACCTCTCTTTTCCTTCACGTTTTCAGAATAGTGGTTTGATTCCGTAGCATTGTCCAGAGATAACCAGTGATATTTTTAGTGTTGTTCTCCACTTACCAGTTTATAAATGTCAGCTGTGTCCCAGTCTGAGGCAGTTATTGTTCTTACTGATGCTCAGTTGTTCTATCTTTGGTCACTGGAAGCAGCCGCATTGGCTCCTGGTTATCTTTGGTAGGTTTCTTGCCTCGTGGTATGACGGGGTGTTCCAGGTTCACTGTGTTCAATCCCTGATAAAGAATCAGTCATTTCTCTCAGGAACCTAATCCTTTTCTCCTGAAAGTTGGTACTTAGAGACATGATCTGGACTGTGCAGTGATCATTGCTAATGGACTGGTCATTGCCTCCTGGCTTTTTAAGTGGACATAGCCAGAAAATAAATACTTTTAAAGGTAAATGCACCATGAGTTTATACTTATAGTTCCAGTTAGAATGTAGGACCATGTCTTTACCTTCATTACTCTTAACATTTCTTTTTCCCTCTTCCTGTGGCATAAATATTGGTTCTTAACAACACCAAGATAATTCCTCACTTGTTCTCTCCCACAACACACACATACACCATCTCAGAATCATCACTGAAGTAGTGTAGTATTTTTTCCCCAGTATTTTTACATTTCAGTACATCCCACTAGGAATGAACAGGCAAATTACTGTGTTTTTAAGTCATTTGAACCATTTTCTTTTTATGTAGCAATCCTACTAACAGTGAACTGGTGATTAATTTGATACAGTTACATTCATTTGTTTCATTTTACTTTTGATTTGGTCTTTTTTAAATTTAATTTTGTTACAATAATGTAATTTATTTACACATTACAAAGTAAAATCCTTGCAATATGGTATAGTCAGAGAAGTTTAGATTTTATCCCTATAGTCTACATTCTGTGCCCTCCATCAGATAGGTAACTATATTTTAAATGTTTATAGTTTTTATACTGTTGTTTTAATTATACACAACCATATGTTTATATCCTCCACTTCTTAGATATATGGTAGCATACTAACTCACTTTCCTGCGTTTTGCTTTCTTCCCTTAACAATATATCCTAGAGCTCACTCCATCATAATTCATAAAGATGGTCCTCATTCCTTTTTATGGCTGCATAATATTCCACCATATGGCTGTACTAATAGCATATTCATCCAGTCCTATATTGATAGTTTGGTGATTATTATCATTATTTTTTGCTGTTATAAGTGTTGCTGCAGAGAATGGCCCTACACTGATGACTCTTCATATTATGAAGTCTATTTTTTTTTTTTTAGTACAATAGTAAAATAATTTTGTTTCCCCAGAAAGGCCTTTTTATCTACTTTGGGGCATTAACTTCTGCCTATCATATAGAGAATTTCATGGGGCCCTTAAGTTGTCTTAAACTGTAAAATAGTAATGTAGTCTTTGTTCAAGCTCAAGCTTACGATCTCCAGCAGAGTGTTCTTAGTGAGTAAAACTTGCTTTTTTCCTGCTTTTAACCCAGCTATAGTTTCCTTTTCATGGAGGTGTGAGGTCTCTGAGACAAATTTTCTAGAGGAGGTTGGTCCTCTCAATGGTAAGTGTCTGTTGGGTACTGTAATCCTCCTCGCTTTTTCATGGCAGCAGAATGGTTTGGGAAGAGCAGTGACTGCCTTTTCACACTCACTTCTGCCTCTCCACATACCTTAAAGTTCTGTGGGTTACATCACTAACCCTGTCAGCACCCTCAGACATTAATCCACAGCACCCATGGGGGCTCAGCATCCCTGACTGTTTTAAAGAATTTCCTTGCATCTTCATGAGGACTTAGAACATAATTAATATCTTAATTTCTAATCATCAAGACTTAAAATCAAGGGTTTTTTTTTTCATTTTAGAAACTGAATCCATAGATGTATAATATACATCTTTTGTATGCATAAAAAACATGGTTCTCTTTTTGTGATAAAATCGCATGTCTGATCTACAGATACTTTTCCTAAAGTGCTTCCTTATGTTAATATCATTTGTAAACGGGTCTTGTTTTTTTCCTTATACAAATATATCAACTTTATCAACCTGCAATGCTCAGGGTGGTTCCTTGGCTCATGAGTTGTATATGAGCAAGTGAGAAAGTGTGACGAAGCTGGGGCGGGGCAGGGGAAGAAAGATAGGAAGAAGCAGGGCCGCTATTGAGAGAGAGCGAAGATGTATGAGAATGAGAGTTTGGGGGTGCAGATTGGAAACTGAAAGATGGAGAAAGGGATATAAAGAGTAGATGTGTGCCTGTGCATGCCGAAAGAGATACTCTTTAAGGTCGAGAATTTCATTGTGAGTCACTAACAAAGGAAGCCAGAGCAGGTCATCTGCCTCATTTAGGAGAGAGTAGCAAGGTTGGGTCACAGTTCCCTCTGTTGGCCACCATGTGGTGCTCTCAAACTGGGGCAGCTTGGTTGTCAGACATACAGATGCTTTAGGGTAGGTTGGTTCAATTCAGTGACAGTTCAATAAATATTTATTGAGCTTATAACTGAGCATCAAGTACCTGTCTTAGACTTAGGAAACAGTGGTGAATGAGATGATCCCTTCCTTAGGGAAGTTTATATTCTAGTCGGGATGGACAGTGACATAAAAATAGGTACAGGCATACCTTGGAGATGCCGTAAATTTGGTTTCAGACCACTACAATAAACAACTGTTGCAATAAAGCAAGTCACATGAACTTTTTGGTTTCCTAGTGCATAGGAAAGTTATGTTAACACTATACTGTAGTCTAGTAAGTGTGCAATAGCATTATGTCTAAAAAAAACCAATGTGCATACCTTAATTTAAAACACTTTATTGCTAAAAAATGCTAACTTTCAGCTGAGCCTTCAGTGAGTCATAATCTTCTTGCAATTATAACATCAAAGATCTCTGATCACAGATCATCATAACAGATATAATGACAAAGTGTGAAATACTGACATGCTTGTTGGCAGGACCCAGTTCCTCAGTGTCTTATAGATGGAGGGCCTCTGTTCCTTGCTGGAACAGAGGCCGTGGGCCTCCCTTCAGTTCCTTGCCACATGGACGTCTCAGACATGGCAGCGTGCTTCATCAGAACCAGCAAGAGAGACAGTCTCTTAGAAAGATGGCAGTCAGTCTTGTGTCGCTTAATCACAGATGTACCGTCCCATCATCTTTGCTGTATTTTATCAATTAGAAGCAAGCCACTAGGCCAGCCCACACTCAAGAGGACGGGGTTCACGAAGATGTGACTACTAGGAGGTGGGAGTCATTGGGGGATATCTGAGAGTCTGCCTGTTACACAGTTGTTTACTGCAGTTGGGTGATGTCTGAGAGAGGTAGGGTTCTGCAGAAGCAAGAAGGAAGAGCATCTAACCCAGCCTGGCATGGAAATGGCTTCTCAAATAATGTGATGTCTCAGTGTCACCTTGAAGGACATATAAGAATTAACTTGGTGTGTATATGGTAGAGGGGAGAGGAGGATGGAATTCCAAAGAGAGGGAATAATGTGCACAGACATTTGGTGGGGGAGTGAAATAGGATGGTATGTCTGAAGACCACCGTCCAATGGTTCAGTGTACACTGTGGGTGGAAGATGTGCAAAAGGGTCAGAGATAAAGGCAAGGACCAGATTTTGGGGTTTCTCCTTTGCCTGGCTAAAAAATGAGGACTTTACCAAGGGGATCACAGCGAGAGTTTTAAGCACGGTAGTGACACAGAGCTGTGGTTTCTTGATCTAGGAAGATTGTGAAAGATTTATTTTGATAGCTTTTACAATAATTCAGGCAAGAGATAAAGAGGGCCTGGATTGAAGTAGTGCAGTAGAGAGGAGGGAATACATTTTTATTTTTGTAAATTGAGAAGTTATCTGATGTCTGGATGAGGCAGATGTGGGAGATGGAACAATCTGGAATAATGCCCAGGTTTTGGCTTAGTTTTGGTAGAACACCCTTGCTGGGGAGCAGAGGAGAGAGAAATGGGAAGATGGAAAGGATGGGTGGAAGGGAGAGGTCTGCAAGTATGTATGTAGGCTTGTCAGTTTAGTGACAGACTGCAGGAGAGCTGAACTCCAAATATCTTTACCCCATTAATGTTCTCAGTGTAATCGATATGACTGTGTAAATTTACTTTCTAGTCAAACCATATGCCTCAGTGATAGGAGATAGAATCAAATACAGAATTCATTTTTCTTCCAGGCAGTTTGATAAAAGAAAAGTTGGTGTTAGAATTTTAGGAAGCCTAGACCATAGGTGGGGAGCCCCTCCAGTCCTGGCTAGTGCTTGGAATATTGGAGTCCAGCCTTTGAGTGCAAGTACTGCTTCGGAACACTAGGTACAAAGCATCACCTCACTGACTTTTTCTTCAATTGAGTTATAATTCATATAACAAAATTCGCCACTTTAAAGTGTACAATTTAGTGGGTTTTAGTATATTCATTATGTTGTGCAACTACCGCCAATGTCCCATTCCAGAATATTTCCGTCACACCCGAGAGGAGCTTCTTACCTATTAGCAGTCAGTCCCAATTCCCTAAGCCCACCTCTTGGCAACCACTAGTCTACTTTCTGTCTCTGTGGATTTGCTTATTCTGGACATTTCAAAGAAATAGACTCATACAATACGTGACCTTCTGTGTCTGGCTTCTTACACTTAGCATAACGTTTTCATGGTTCACCCATGTTGTAGCATGTGTCAGTGTTTTATCCCAGTAACATTCCATTGTATGGATGTACCACATTTTGTTCAGCCATTCACTCATTGATGGACATTTGGGGTGTTTACACTTTTTGACTATTTTGAATAATGCTACTATGAACATCCTATAAAAGTTTTTGTATGAATATATGCTTTCATTTCTCTTGGGTATATACCAAAAGCAGAATTGCTGGACCACATGGTAATTCTGTGTTTAACTTTTTGAGGAACCGTCAACTGTTTTCCAATGCAGCCACACAGTTTTACATTTCTACTAGCATGTATGGGGTGAGGGGTCCCTATTTCTCCACATCCTCACCAACACTGGGTATTGTCTATCTTTTTTATTATAGACATTCAGGTGGCTATGAAGTGCATCTTACTGAGGTTTTGGTACATATTCCCCTAGTGGCTAATCCAGGGTTTTTAAGAATTACGATACCATAGATGAAGTCTGACATGAGTTTGGGTCTCAGTTCTCTGCTGGATTCAGGGGATCCTCAGAATAACTGTTAGTGTTCCTTGTCATTTTTATTTGCATTGCAGCCTGTTAGCTCAGGACAGCAGCGAGCACAGGTGTGACCCCCACACTGGGCTTTACACTCATTTGTACATCCATATACCTATGTATTCCAGAATCCCCTGTAGCTTGTATCCCAGAGCTCTGGAATCACATCTAATGGGCCCCAGCCTGTGCATTTTTAAAAAAACTTACATGTTCGAATCACTGCCCCACTCCAGTTTCAGAAAAATAATCAGTAGGATTTTAAGGAAAGATAAACGAGTTGGGATTTCAAGAATTGTTAAGCGGCACTGCCTTTTGCCGCCACAGGAGGCACCATTGAACACATGCCATTCAGATCTCACAATAAGAACTGAGATGGTCACCATTTTTACAAACACAGAAACTAAGGTTTAGATTTGGTTCAGAAGCTTAGTGTCAATACAAAATCATTGGAAACACTAGAATTAAATGTGAGGCCAAGTTTCTGGTTTGGACACAATGAGTCACACAGTGTGCGTTAGTTCTTGGTATTTGTTTTGCTAATTTCAAGGGAATAGTGTAAAGGTAATTCCCGAATAGTGGCTCATGCAAAACTCATGTGCAGTTGTGTTGGAATACATATTCTCCCTGCTCGTATGAATGCAGGTGCAGCTGACGGTATTGGAACTCACAATACAGCAAGCCAAACAAGCCAGGCCGTGAAGATTTACCTCAAAAGGACTTGGGGGATGTCTGTGGAAAACTGCCCTTCCTACTTTTCCGGTTCTTCCTGCGTCTTATTTTGATGACATAGCATTGCTTTGTAGATGGACATAAAGTTCCTAAGGAAACATTCTGTTTCTCTTTAGGCTGCCCTTCCCTGGTTCTAGTGGACTGAATTGGATTTAGGCTTAAAAGGAGGGAATTTCAAATCACCTTCTTTTCTAGCTTCTTTTGTATGATAATCAGAGAAGGTAGGAATGATCATAATGGTAATAATGTCAAAAGGGAGCTGTGTGACAAAAGATTTTGCTACATGTTAATTCAGAATTGATTGCAGTTGTCAAAGTTGCATCAGTCAGCGTCCCAGGGGTAACAGTTCACCCCAGATGGTTCTAATGAAAAAGACTTAAATGGAGAGGAGATGTGAGCAGAGATGAGGGAAGACAAGAGACCGGTGAGATGCCCTGACTAGCAACCGTGCGAAGTCTCACCAGCCCTAGAGCTGAAGGGGCTGGGAGAGGCAAGAGCATTGCTCGCTGTGGGGTCCGTGGCAGGAGCCATGCTCACAAGGACACAAGCTATTGCCAGGCCAGGGCACGGAAGCAGGGACGAGTTGGGAAGAAATGCCCCAACCGCAGTCTCTCCTCGCCTTCCACTGCCTGCCAGTTCCTCCTCGCCTTCCACTGCCTGCCAGTTCCTCCCACTGACCGCACCAACGTGAAGCCAGCTGGGAAAGGAGGCTGGTGGTGCGCCTGCAGAGGTGAGTCTTCCTGGGTACTGAGCAGGGCAGACAGTGTGGAGGGGAGCTGGGGGGGCAATTGAATACCAGTTTTCACAATAACCAACTATTTTGCAGTCAGCATATTCTATTTTTTTGTTAATTTTAGAAAATGTTATTTTGGAGAACCTTGAGAAATAGTGCAAGTATAGAAAAACGTCTGTTTCTCATTTTTAAAAGAAATTCCACTCTATTTCACATTTACTCATGTAAAATCCTATCTTTTTGCTGGCAGCTTCGTTATGAAGTCTCCTAAACTTTGTACTTTTTGCTTATTTTCCTAATTGGTGCATATCATTGTACTGTGATAAACCTAAAGCAGAGGGAAGCCACTCTGTCATTCATAATTGGCAGAGGGTGATTTTCAAATTCCCCCTTTTCAGATTAGTGCCTAAATGTTAGCGAATTATTCCAAAGCAGTCATTTGTCTTCAAATCAAATGAGTCGAGGTGGAATTTCGTTTAGCGTTTTTGTAGCCCCTGGCCGAGGGGAAGGTACATTGTGTTGGAGACCTCCAGGTAGCCGCAGATGTCTCCCTGCAGACACAGCTGCAAATTATTTTGCTTCATACACTGATGAAATATGCCAACCTGAAATGGTGGTGGTAACCGAGTGACCTGCTTTCTCTGTCATTCTGTGTGTAATTCTCTTAGGTCCAAGTAAAGGGCAGAGGATGGTCTGTGGCTCTGAGTGCCTATGGGTTTGCTAGGAAATGACTGTCAAAGTGCTTTGCAGTGATGCAGCAGGTTGAACTTTTTTGTGAAGGGTTGTCATGGAAACCAAGGGCATCATTGCCTTGTCTGACTAATTTATCTCTTTTAATGATAAAAATTTGTAATCCAGAGTGAAGGGGTTAAAAATAATTTTAAAAAGTGAAATGAAAATCCCCATAACTTTAAGGGGAATGCAGCTGCAAGTTGCACGTGTTTTGAATTGGAAGATTTCGCAGGCAATGTAATGCACGTTGGTCAGGGCTTGGCTATGAGAAGTGATGGGAGCTAATCAGTTTGTTTTCCTCCTTGTCTTCAGAGTAAGAAAACTGACTTCACCCTATGGCTTTCTGCTGTTGGATTTTATTACCAACTCTAGCTCTTGAGCTTAAAAGTGAGGGGGAAGACAGCACACCCACACTGGGAGTGCCAGCGATGTGGCCAGGGTTCTATTCTTGGGTTTTACATTTCCCTGACCCTCTCCATCTCTGTGCCCCCAAGAGCAGGCTGTGGGGTGACAGTGATAGCCCTCCTCGGTCTCTTTGCTAAGCACCCAGATACCCCCACTTCCCTGGAAGCAGATCCTGGAGCAGAGTCTGCCCCGACTTCCTGCGGTAGTTAAAAGGGCCCTCAAGGAAGAGAGAGCCACCCCTTCTGTAGATTGCGGACAAACCTTCTAGCATTGTAGGTGTGATGAGTGCTGCTGCTAACTTGATCACTAGCTTATTAGAATAAACTTTCAAATGAAAGTGCTGAGTCAGGATTGGAGAACTCAGTTGAAAGGAGAATTTATACTGGTTCACCTGCCTCCATGGAGATATAGCTCCTGGGACTTAATTTCCCACTCATCATCTGTGTGTGTGTGTGTGTGTGTGTGTGTGTGTGTGTGTGTGTGTAACAGACTTTTATTGCATTGAAATAAATCTGCTCATTTGTTTTAGACCTTTCCAAATTATCTTTTTTTAAGTTTTCCAAGTTTAATATGCTTCAATTTTTTTGTATTTAAGGGGGAAAAGTTTGACATGAGTCCTTAGATTGACAATG
Source organism: Camelus dromedarius (assembly GCF_036321535.1). Taxonomy (NCBI): domain Eukaryota; kingdom Metazoa; phylum Chordata; class Mammalia; order Artiodactyla; family Camelidae; genus Camelus; species Camelus dromedarius. Next base: position 51,134,677 of record NC_087438.1, read on the forward strand.
GAAACAAGCCAATATAAGTATTTCACTGAGCGGCATTTGACTGAAATCTATTTTCATTCATTCATTCATTCATTCTTGCTTGACACAGTGTCCAAGACACTGGGTCCTAGCAGCAAAAAAAAAAAAAAAAAAAAGAAAAGGCAAAAGTTCCTGTCTTCTTAGAGCTTACACCCTAGTAGGGGGAGACTACCAAGAAAAACCAAGTAAGTAAATAAAATATAAATATTGTTATGGACTGAATGTTTGTGCCCCCCACTGCAATTCACATGTTGAAATCTTAATCCCCACTTTGATGGTATTAGGAGATAGGGCCTTTGCCTTTGGGAGGTAATAAAGTCATGAGGGGGGAGCCCTCATGAAAGGAATTTGTGCCCTATAAACGAGACCCTAGAGAGCTCTCTCACCCTCTTCTCTGCCATGTGAGGACACAATTAGAAGTTGACAGTCTGCAACCTGTAAGAGTTCTAATGAAGAGCTCGACCATGCTGGGACCCTAATCTTGAATTTCTGCCCCCTAGACTGTGGGAAATAAATTTCTGTTGTTAATAAGCCACCCAGTCTGTGGTACTTTGTTACAGCAGCCCAAACTGACTAAGACAAGTATGTAAGTTAGTGATAAGTGTTAGGGAGGAAGACAGTTCAGAGGAGGGAAAAGGAAATGACACACTTACATCATCTTTCACTGATGTTCAGATGCACTTTTTCAAAAAACATTTTGCGGCTCTAAACTTGGGATGCAGCTTATAATTTATAGCATTTACTACTTTAATTGACATGATTCAAGTGGCCAATAAAATAATGGTGTGTCTTATAATGTATAGCTTCTTAGATTTAATAAATATAGTCCTCACCATGTACCAGATACCATCCTAAGCAATTTATAGTAATTCATTGAATCCTCCCAGCAACCATTTAAGGTTGGTACTGTTATTATTCCCCTTTTAAAGATGAGGAAACTGAAGCCCAGAGAGGGTAAGTCATTTGCTGAACTCACACCATCAGAAAGTGGCAAAGTCAGCTGGGAAAGGAGGCTGGTGGTGCGCCTGCAGAGGCGGCTGGCTGTGGAGTCTGGGCCCTTAGTTGCTGTGATGTATTGTCAGAGAGGATCTTCAGGAAGGTGACTTTTGAGATAAGACTGGAAAGAGATGAGGGAGCAAGCCATCTGGATGTCTGGAGGAAGGGTATCCCAGACAGAGGGAGTCCCTGAGTCTGGAATGTGTTTAGTGTTTTGAGAAAACCACAAGCGGGTCTATCTTTTGGCATGAATACATGAGAGGGAGCGGTGGGGGAGGTGAGTTCAGAGAGCTGGGGGTGGGGCGCATCACGTGTCAGTTTAGTCTGTCACAAGGACTCTTGCGTTTACTTTGAACCACACAGGAGCCACTAGAGGGTTCTGACCAGAAGAGTGATTTATTTCACCAGGGTCATTTTGCCTGCTGCATTGAGAATAATCTGAAAGAGACAAGTTAGGAGCTCATTGGAATAATTCAGAAGGGAAATGTCAATGGCTTGGGTGAGAGTGGTAATGGCAGAAGTGGTAAGAAGTGGTCAGATTCCAAATAGTTATACAAGTGACATAATTTCTGATGGAGTAAGTATGAAAGTATGAGATGGTGAGGATGATATTAAAATGATAGCCAACATGCGTGCATTCTCACTAAACAATTTACAGATATTAATTCAATTAATCCCTGTAACAACCCTACGAGGTAGTAGGCACTGTTATTATTCTCATCCTATAGATAGGGAAACTGAGGTACTGAAAGATTAGGTAATTTGTGTAGTGTCACAGATAGTTAGTGATGAAAATAGGATTCTAACCCAGGGGGTCTGGATCCAGACTATAATTTCAACTACTACATTTTATTGCCACTATGCTGAGAAAAAGAAAGGAGTCCTGCATGAACTAAGATTTTGGCCCTGAGTAATGGAAAACTCCTGAGGTGGTGATAAGTATTTCTTAAAAAAGAGATGACAGAACCCAGATCAGGTTTGACTATGTTAAGTTAGAGTTGTCTTATAGATGTCTCTATGGAGATGTTGCGAACGCAGTGGAATGTACAGGTTTGGAGTTTAAGGGCAAAGTCCTACCCACTGACACAGCTTGAGAGTCATCAGTACATAGATGACACCTAAAGCTATGAACCTGAGTGGGATCACCAAGGGAGTGAGTGTGGACAGAATGAAGAAGAAATCCAAGAACTGGACTGTCCTGAGACACCCAGCATTTAGAGATTGGGTTGATGAGGAGAAATCTAGTTCCTGAGAATGAGAGGCCACTGGGTAGGGGGAAGAAAGTATGGTGACCTGAAAGCCAAGTGAAAAATAGTGTTTCCAAGGGGAGAAAATCATCAACCATGTCATTTGCTGCTTAAATAGATCGAGTAAGATGAAGACTGATCCTGGACCATTAGATTTAGAAACATGAAGGTCATTGGTGAATCTGGCCAGGACAATTTCAGCACAGTGATGGAGACAGAAATCTACTTAGAGCAGTTTAAAGAGGGAATAAGGGAGAGAAATTGGAGACAGAACATTTAGAAAACGATTTTGAGAAGTTTTTCTGCAAAGGAAAGGAAAGAAATGAGATGGTATCTTCTAGGGAAAATGTTCCATAAATGTCAGCTCTTAGATGGTGGTGTTTGATTCTTCTATAGCCTTGCTGATTTTTTTGTCTAGTAGTTTTATTGATTACTGAAAGAGGAATGTTGAAGTTCCCAACTATAAATGTGGCTTTGGCTATTTTGCTTTTCAGTTCTGGCAGTTTTAACTTTGTGTATTTTGCAGCACTGTCATTTGATGATTACTACTTAGTATTGTTATGTCTTCTTGGTGAATTGATCTGTTTAACATTATGTAATGTCCCTTTTTATCCTTGGTAATTATCTTTGGTCTGAAGTTGACTTAGACAGATATTAATACAGCCACTCTTCTCTTCCTTTCTTTTGATTAGTATTCACATGGTAAGTCTTTTTCCATCCTTTTACTTTAACCTGCTTGTAACTGAAGTGCGCTTTTTGTAGACAGCATATAGTTGGGTCATGTATCTTCAATCCATTCTAATAATCTCTTTTAGTTAATTTGTCTAGATTATTTATGTTTAATATAACTATTGATATGTTTCAAGTTAGGTCTACAGATTTGATTTGTTTCCTGTTTGTTTCCTCTATTTTTCATTTCTGTATTTCCTCTTTCCTGCTCTCTTTGAATTATTTGAAAACTTGTTAGTATTCATTTCTAATTTGTATGTTATGTTTTTGACTGTTTCTCTTTGCATAAATTTTTTTTAGTGATTTTCACACACACACACACATAACTTTTCACAGTCCACTTAGAAACAGTGTTCTACTAATTCAGGTGACACGGAGAAATCTTCACATAGGTTCTTTTATCTTCTCTTTCTGTTATAATTGTCTTCTGTATCAGATCTACATATATTAAAAACTCCATCAGTTGTTGTAAAATTCTTTCACTGTCAAATGTATTTTAAAGAACTCAAGGGGAGAATCAGAGTCTGGTGTATTCACATAGATACTTCTAATTTCTGTTTCTCTTCCTTTGCTCATGATCTTCCAAGTTTCCTTCTGGTTACATTTCCCTTAGGTCTGAAGGATTTCCTTTAGAATTCTTTTAGAGCAGGTCTGGTAGAAACTGATCTTTTAGTTTTTCTTTGCTTGAGAAAGTCTATTTCACTTTAGTTCCTTGTGGGTATTTTCACTGAATATAGAATTCTGGATTGACAGTTCTTTTCTTGCAGCCTTTTGAAAATGTTTCTTTACTTCCTTCTGCCCTGGATGGTTTATGATGAGAAATCTTGTCATTTGACTCATTGTTGCCCTATAAAAAATGCATCATTTTCTCTGGCTGCTTTTAAGAATTTTTTTATAGTCTTTGGTTTTCAGTAGTTTAATTGCCATGTTTCGGGACATGGATTTGTTTTGGTTTCTCCTGTTTGGAGTTTGCTAAGCTTCTTGAATAAGTAGGTTTCTCCAAAATTCACCAAAATTGAGAAGCTTTCAGCCATTATTTCTTCAAATGTTTTTTTTTTTGTCCTCTTCTCTCAAACTCTCATGACATGATATTTGACCTTTTGTTGTTGTTCCACAGGTCTCTGAGGTTCTGTTCATTTTTTATTCAGTCTTTTCTGCCTGTTGTTCAGGTTGGATAATTTGTATTGATCTATCTTAAAGTTCACCAACTCTTTCATCTTCACTGAGCCTATCTAATTAGTTTTTACTTACGTCATTTTATGTCTCAACCCTATAATTTCCATTTGGTTCTCTATTATATTTTCTGTTCTTTGCTGAGACTTTCTACCTTTCTATTTGTTTCAAGCGTTAACCTTTACCTGTTGGACCATATTAATAATAGTTGCTTGAAAGTCTTTGTCAAATAATTCTAGCATCTTTGTCACTTGATGTTAGCATCTTTTGATTATATTTTCCCATGCAAGTTGTGACTTTCCTGGTTTTTATGTCCAGAAATTTTGGGTTATATTACACAGTGAGACTTTGTATCTTTCTTAAATCTTACGGTAGGTTTTCATTTTTTTTTTTTTCAGCAGGAATCAACCCAGTTGGGTTTAGGCTACAAGTTTTTAATCAGTTTTCTGTGGGTTGTGTTTTCAGTATCATTCAGTTCCATTCTCAAAGCCGTCACGGTGCTCTTTGCTTACATCTGGTGTGTATGCCACCCAGTGGCCAGTCTATGACCTGGGAGGTGATCTGTCTCATAGTTTAGTTCTCAAAGACTATGGTATGCTGTTTAATGTAAAATCCTCGTGTGTGCAACTTAGAGATGACCTCAGGAGTACATAAACAACTTTATGGTTTTGCTTTTGCAAGCTCTTCTTCTGTGCCATTTCTTGATATTTTCCGGTTCCCTAGGGCTCTGCTTTTCTCCCCTCTGGCCAGAAATCTGGGACTTTCTCATTCTGCTGCACATTTGCTGGGACTGTGACCACATTTGGAGCCGAGCGATAAGAGTGTGGAGTTAGAAAAAAGATTAACAGCGATTTGTCCACCTTCTCCGGACCACAGTTTCTCAGATTGGAGAGGAAAGGTCTCCTCCTTAGATTTTAGTCTCCTGTGGATTGCTGCTGCTGCTGTCACAGGGCAGCTTGAAGGCAGGGATAAGAGAGAATGGAAAAAGATGAAAAAAATGGGGAATATTGCCCCACCAAGGGTTTCTTCTTGACTTTTCTTTGAGAACACTGGTGATTTTAAGGCTGCATTGAATAAAGGGGGATACCGGTGGAGGAAGAATGGTCAACTCACCACCAGTTCAAAGGTACTTTGAATTCTGGTTGTCTTCTCCAATCTACCTGCTACTATTGACTTTTCAAGGGTCTCAAATACCTGCTGCACCAGAATTCCCTCTGGTTTTATAATTGCATTTGATTGGAGAGACAGAGTGTGCTTACTACACCTTACCCAGAACGAGAATCTCTAGATATTTTACAGGAATGGGCCATGCGCAAGTTTTGTGTTGAAACAAGTTAAGGAAGATTTTAAACCATAAGAAGTGTTCTGTTGCTGTTTGTGGTGGCAGTGAGCTGGGTGATGGGTCCTTGTTGCTGCCTTTTCCAGAGGCATTTGAGCAGCTATAGCAGCTCTGTTTTTTAAATGATAATTTAAATGCAAAATCTGAAATGCAAGTTGGCCAGACGCTTGTGGTTTCTTGAGCAAATCAATGTCGCTTTCCCATGTCCCCAGAGAAATCATCCAAAAGCTAATGTGAACTTTGCTTTAAGAACACATTATCCCCTGAGAGAGGGAAGGTGGCTGAGAGTTGGCCTTGGCCATCAGACAGACTTGAATTCCAGTCTTGGCCTTGTTGCTTAGTAACTGCATGACCTTGGTGAAGCTGCTGAACCTCTCTGACCTTCATTCCTTCATGGGTAAAATGGAGATAAATAATGATACTGCATACATGATACAGGTGCCATGTGATTCCGTGAGGTAATGTAGATAACAGTCTTCAAATGCTGCTTGATAAATATTAGCAGTTACTCCTACTATGATCATTTCTGTGTCCTAGGTAAAATGATAAGCCTTTTTACCTCCTCAAATTACTTTTGATCGGTTGAAATATATAGCAACTAGCTACTCTTCTCTCAACATTTAGATTCATATTGAACATCAGTTAAGGTTATTCCTTGAGATGCAAGAACAATACACTTTGAACTGTGATTTTTCTGCCAGTGAAAGTATTTGAACAAACACTTGAATGTTGTCATGGGCTACTTTCAGCGCTTAACCAAAGAAGATCAATGATGCATGTGTGCTGGAGTCACGGTCAGTATATTACCTGGTCTTCTGGGTGTTTCATCCGAGAGCTGCCCCTCTGGGGGTGCTGTGCTAGTGACTGCCCTCAAAAAAGACCACTTTTTCCGGAGTAAAAGTGGAAAGTGGCTGCCATCTCCTCTGTTGTTGGCAATTCCTGTTTGCAGCTGTCTGACTCTTCTCTTCTTCATTCTTCATTTTTACATTAAAAAAAAAAAAACAGTGCACGTTTACTGAAATGAATAGCAATCTGGTCACGTCTTAGGAAGTTTTGCATACATACTTATCAAAATGCTGTTTGGGTATAATTCTGTAATATTCAAAAAGTTTCTTAAATATTTCATTCCTCCATATTTGGAAATCTGTATTTGAAAGGCAGAATCTTTTTATTTTGTGGAAATGCAAATCGAGGAGCTTTTAGAGGTAAGAATTAATATTTTTCTTTATTTCCTTTCACACATTTGGTCATTTGCATAAAATTTTACATAATTGTTTGCTTAGTTAATTGAAACTCAAATGGTTTTGAATAATTTTTTAGTGTGGTTATAACATTTTATGTTGAATATTTGACTAGAAATATGTTCATAACTAGCCCCCAGTGATGGAGAAGATGTTGGCGCAGGATCATTTGACCAGTAAAAAGGGCACCAGGTTATGCTGTGGGTTACGCTTATTTTCTTTCTATGTGAGTTGAATCTGGTCTACAAGCCCTCCTGTGAGCCCTGAGTTTTAATTAAAATTTAAATTGCCCTTCTGAAAAACTCTCAGTTGACTGACTAAAACAAAATGTGAGAAATGGCCTTATTTTGACTTCTGTGCTGTCACTGGAAAGCATGTTGAAATGGAAGGATCACAGAAAAAGTACTGGTGAAGGAAGCAAAACCACTTAAATTTGGATGCACTTGGTTGGACTGAAGTCCAAGTGATGCTGTTGGGGTCTTCTACTTGAGTACCTGGTACAAAATATCACGTTCCCAGGGGATAAAGGGCCAGTAGCAGGGGTGAATAAACACGCTTTAAAAGCCACCCCAGTGGAAGAGGGTTCTGGAGAGACAAGCCTGGGTTATGACAAAAATGAGAGTTCTGTAGAGGAAGATGTTGAACCTCATCCGAGATCTTCACGTCAGATCGGAGGCTGGAGGAGTCCATGTCTGTTACAAAGACATGTGGAAAGTTTTAAAATTACACAGGGTAAGAGATTGGGCTATTTTAAATGAAGGTGTGAATTTTAATTTCAGAAAGATTGGCTTTTATTTTTCCACACTAAAATTATCTAGTAAAGGAGAGAAAACGTTGGTGCAGGCCCCTTAATTACACAGAGAATTAGAGAAAAGAAATGTGACCAGATGTCATTGGCAAAGGCACTTAAGGAGAAGATAACAGATAGTGACTAATCGTATTTCATTCACATCAGCATGTTTTAAAGTGGTTTTCAAAGGACACTAGCTGTGTGGGATATTAGACCAAAACAAACAAAATAGCAGGGGTCCTAGAGCTGTCTTCAGTGAATCCATGTGTAAGCCATTAGAAGAGACTAGATACATTTCTTTTTAAGTTTTAAAAAATTTTTTATTTTTCATAAAATTTTAAAGGTTACTTTCCATTTATAGTTATTACAAAACACTGGTTATAGTCCCTGTGTTGTACAATACACCTCTGAGCCTGTCTTACACTTCACACAGTTTGTACCTCCACCTTCCCCCCAACACTGAAAAACTACTGGTTTGTTCTCTATATCTGAGTCTGCTGCTTTTTTGTTTTGTTCACTAGTTTGTTGTATTTTTTTAGTTTCTACATATAAGTGATATTATACAATATTTGTCTTTTCTCTGTCTGACTTATTTCCCTGAGCATAATGCCCTCCAAGTCCATCCATGTTGCTGCCAATGGCAAATTCATTCTTTTTTTGTGATTGAGTACTATTCCATGGTGTGTGTGTGTGTGTGTATGTGTATCACATTTTTTTTATCCATTCATTTGTTGATGAACCCTTAGGTTGTTTCCATATCTTGGCAATTGTAAATAATGCTGCTATAAACATTGGGGTGCATGTATCTTTTAGAATTAATGTTCTTGTTTTTGTGGGATATATACCCAGAAGTGGTATAAATTGCTGGATCCTATGGTAGTTCTATTTTTAGTTTTTGGAGAAACCTCCATACTAAACTCTCCTTCATAGTGGCTGCACCAGTTTACATTCCCACTAACCGTGTATAAGTGTTCCTTTTTTTCCACATCCTCACCAACATTTGTTATTTGTGTTCTTTTTGATGAGAGCCATTCTGACAGTTGTGAGGTGATGTCTCATTGTGGTTTTGATTGCATTTCCCTGATGATGAGTGATGCTCCATTACTTTTTTTCTTTCCTCTTCAGTTGGTCTTAATATAGAAATAACAGTGCATTTCAGGTCATTGAGTGGATTGGCTGCACCACATGCTTGATCTAAGAAGGCCACCTTGCCTATCTAAGAAGGCTGAGTGTGTCACTAGGCCTGTGGGCATCGGGGCCTGTGTGAGAGGTGGGGCCCAGGACGATCTGGTTGCTTGTGGGGACTCCCAGCCCTCCGAGGTCAGGGAGGGGAACGGCGCAGGGCGTCCTGGACTTAGGTGCACCCATTGCAGGGGTCTGCAGCTGAGGACCTCATCCAGCTTGCTGCCTGTTGTAGTACAGCTCATGGGTGAAGAAAGACTTCTACGTTTTTTGAATAGTTGGAAAAAAATAGAAGAACATTTTTGTGACAGGTGAAAATTATATGGAATTCAAGTTTCAGTGAACATGAATAATGTTCTGTTGAAACACAGTCACACTCATTCATTCTGTGTTATCTGTGGCTGATTCCCCACTACAATGGCAGAGTGCTGTAGTTTCCACGGAGATCAAGTGGCCTGCAAAACCAGAAATGTTTATTGTTGGGCCCTTTACAGAAAAAGTGCCCGCCTGTGGTCTATTGGAGAAGATTGGAGAACGATGAGCTTTTTGAGGAGAGGAACTAAGCTTTATATGGGAGAGAGAGGCAGTGAGCAGCATGGTGTACTTCCTGGTAAGAGCACCTTGGACTCTGGGTTTGATTTCAACTCCATCCGTTACCACCTGTGTGACCTTAGGCTAATTGCTTTACCTGTCTGTGCTTCCATTTCTGCAACTGTAAAATGGGAATAATAATAATTCCCACCTCATAGGTTGTTATAAAGATTGTATTTATATGCAAAACACTTAACCAGTGCTTTACATATACACATAATGCACAGAAAGATGATCGATGTCCAGCCTGTGTCATGGACATTTTCTGTAGGCCAAGTACGATAGGGCCCTTGTAGCCCCCAAAACTTGGTGTCTCTGGGTAGTGCCCCACCCTCAGAATTATGAGACCCTCTGGCCACCTGAGACCTGTCCCCAGCACAGGCCCTGGTGCCTGCCCCCGACCCCAGGCATACCTTTCCCTTCTTCCTCCTGGGCCAGCGGCTCCCCACCCTTGCCCTTCCATGAGGCTCTTGGCTCTCCTTCCGGGCCCATTCAGAGCTGTGATGCTGGCCTTTCAGTCATATGCTGGAGTCCTCAGTCTCCCCAGCTTGGGCTCTGTTGTTCTCATATGGACCTCTCTCTATGTCATATCACAATGACTGCATCCCCGATGGCCGTATGAGGCCACAGCCATGACCCTCATTCCAGTGGGGAGATAGGGCCATGCTTTCTGGGCACGTGTCCTGTGTGAGGGCTGCCCTGCACAGTCATCAGGACCTCTTTTATGGAGCACGTGCCTCATGCCAGGTCTGAGGCTAAGTGTTCTGCTCACAACATCATTAATCCTCACGAAATTTCTGGAGATTGCACTGTGCTTGTCTTGGGGAGGGGTGTCAGGACACTTGGGCTGAGTCCTCCTGAGTCTAGGCTAAAACATGTCCCTTCCCATCCCTGGGTGTCAGTGTTCTGTAGAGATTTGATTTCCCTCTATTAAGGTAGAAATAACTGTCCTCAGTCTGACAACTGTGGTTCCTTTCTGTCTCCTTCCCTTGGCTTCCTTATTCCCCCATCCCTATAATATGCTGTCCAGGGACCCATGCAGGAAAGTCTGAGGTTCCAAGCAAGCAAACAGAGAAAAATCCAAGGCATGTTGCTCACATGGTGGTACTTGGGTTAACAGCAAATAGGCCACGCCTGCCCTTCCCCACCGGCCAGCTGCACACACAGGTGCAGAGAGGTGAGGCAACGTTCCCAAAGTTAGTCTCTCTCTAGGCTTCCAAACCCAGCTCTGACTCTGAAACTAAAGAACGTTCTGGGTAGGGATGGAAGATGAAGAGGTGATAAGCTTTAACCAGACTGCTAGCTCTCCCAAAGCAGGGATTATTGCCTGTTTTATTCATGGTTGGATCCCAAGGGCCTAGAACAGTGCCGGGGTTGTGGTCAGTTCCCAACCAGTATTGATTGAAGTCATAACCGTTACTGTTTGGCCAGGGTGCAGAGGACCTGGGAGCTTTCTGTTTGGACAGAGAGCATAGCTGTATGCTCAGTGGGACACTTTATATCCTCAGTAATCAAATTGAAACCCCAAATTAAGTTAGCTTGCTTAGTGAGGTGCAATTTCTTCCCCATCCCCAACCTGATCACTGGCCCTGGTGACACAAACTTCCTCACCCCATTCTACGTCATCACTACAGGAAGAGACTCCATGTCCACTCTGTGATGAAGCCAGGGCCTTATATCCACCCAGACAGCACCTTGGATGCACTTGCAGAATCCTGTTTGTCTGTGGGGAAAGGGATGTCTAGGTATGCCAGAAAATCTCTGGAAAGTCACACATCAAACATGGTGCTGTGGACTGAATTGTGCCCTGCTGTCCCCAGATTCCTATGTTGAGGCCCTTTCCCCCACCATGACTCTGTTGGAGTTGGGATCTTTAGGGAGGTGAGTAAAGTTAAATATGGTCATAATGGTGGAGCCCTGATACAGTAGGACTGGTGTCCATGTCAGACGGGAGACCAGAGTGTTTGCTGACCCTCTCTGCCATGTCAGGACACAGTGAGAAGGTGGTAGGCCAACAAGAGGATTCTTGCCAGAAAATGAACCTGATGGCACCTTGAAAATGGATTTCCCAGCCTCCAAAACTGCAAGACAGTAAATTGCTGTTGTTTGCTCCACCTAGTCTGTGGTTTTTGTTACTATGCCCTGAGCTGACTGATACACACCATTTCTCAGTATTCTCCCATTGACATACTAGGATCTGGCTGGAAAGGTCTTTACATCTTCAACGACAGAAGCAGAATTCACCAAATGATGCCACTAGTAGTTAGTAAATTGTATCCAAATAAGTAGCAGGTATAGTAGTCCATATTTTTACAACAGGAAAAACTGCACTTAATTCTTTTCTATACAAAAAGGATAGCATAAACTCCTTAATTCTCATAGCTGTGCTGTGTTACTGTGAGAGGGAAGGAAATTTGGGCTCCGAGAGGTTGAATGAGTTGTCCAAGGCCACACAGCATATGAGAGGCAAAGTCAGACCCCAGCCCAGGCCTTTAACTCTTTGGCAGGGCTGTGTAAACTTAAGGACATGGCTCAGATTCTCTGACCCGTCTTGGCCACATCTTCCACATGGCAGAAGAAGGGCTCAGTGTCAAATGCTGTCACTCAAGCAGCAGCAGTGAAGACAATTTAGAACTAAGGCTTATCTCTGTCCTTAATTTACCTGGCAGCATTTTCTGAAGTAATGGCTGTCTCAGAGATGTGTGGGACCCAGCATGTCTCATTTGCAGCAATTACTAGGCCAGGTCAGGAGAACTGGGGAAGGCCTTCCCACCGTGCAGACCTATCGGTTGTCAGGCCTCTGGCTGTTGGTCCCCTGAAGCATGCCACTTTACAAGCACTTCATTTTCCACTGATGAAAATGAGAGGAATTCAGTTCTGGGGGCAAGTGTTCAGCACAAAAGAACTCATTTGGCTGACGTGTCTGCAGGCTTGGATTGGATTCTTTGGAAAACATAAAGGTTTGTGAAAACAAAAACAGCAATTACAAGCTGGTGCAGGCCTTGCATCAGAAGATGTGTACAGAGCTTCCTTCTGTTGGTCAGGCTGTGTGCACACGGCCTCACTATATAATTACTACCTCATTGCTTTCCTCGAGTGACTCCATTTAAAACAGAAAACATCATGAACACAAACAACACAATAAAAGTGGTATCTAAGGGTAAGAGCGGGCAGACTGGAAAGGGGGTCTAAGAAATTGACATATATTGCACGTCTGCTCCATGTCAGGCTCCGTGCTGGGCTCTTTAGTGGGTTTATTGTGTTTTTGTCTTCACAGCAACCTTGTGAGGTAGATACAAATGAATACACAGTGGTAAAATCACTTGTTCAAGGTTTTTCTCTTTTAAAGTTGAGAATTGAAACAAGGTCGTGTGAGTCAGAAATCCTTGCTCCCTTGTGATGGGGCTCAGTTCCTCCCCTCCCCTTGCTCCCTCTCTGGTGATTCAGGGGAGAGGTGGGCTGCTGAGCTGTGAGGATGGAGACCTGGGTAAGGTGTCCGGCTTTGCTGCTTAAAGAACAAGTCCTCTTGAGGTTCTGAGGTACCTTCCCCTCTTCATCGACTTTACTCTCCTGGAGTGAAAGCAGACGAGGTTTCTTGCTTTCTTATGTGAAAACAGCCTCTGCATTCTTGCCAGGCCAGCGATACTCACCTCTCCAAGGTCCGTAATCTGGGTGGGACGTCTCAGCCTCTTTACAGCTTTGAATGATTCATAATCGTTCTCGTACCGACTTCTCAGCCTGGGTCACCGGTGGGCTCCGGCTTCCCTGACACCTGCAGAGAACAAGCCGTGTGTCCTGGGCCACCGAGTTCCCTCTTCACGGGTGCAGAGAGAAGACGTGAAAGGCTACAGGAGACCTGCCATGATTCTGCAAGTGCATTTTGGCTGCCCATTGTGAGATGTATTTTCTTTTTGGGTCACGTTGTAACAGTACATAATATAGGTACTCCTGATGAAACAGCCATCTTTAGTAACATCATTCAGCCACATTACAGGTTCTTACGGACAACGTTGATAGCTGGGGAAGCTGTCAGCAATCGCAGCTGAGAGCATGGACTTCGGAGTCAGACCACTCAGGGCCATATCCCAGCTCTGTCATTTGTTTGCTTTGTGACCTTGAGCAAGTTATTCTTAACTTTTCTGTGCCTCGGTTTCCTTGTTTTATAAAATGCAATCGTAATAGTGCCTACCTCACCAGGTTCTTACGAGTATTAAATGATTCAATATGTGAAAAATTTCTAGGAACAGGGCCTTGCTCGTAAAAAGAACTACAGGTGATCAGCTAGGATGGTGATGGCCATGGTGGTGGTCCCATCCAGAGGAGACGGTGAATACTGACTGGTATTAGCATGTTCCAGCTGTCACCTCTCATTCCTGTACTTTGAAGTTAATGTGAGCCCATGAGAATCATTAGTTGAGCCGAGTCGCACATTAACACAGTTCACACGGTCAGTGTCTGCTGGGCACCTGTTATGTGCCAGGCACCGTGTTTGGTATCGGGTACACAAAAATGAGTGCAACAGACGTGATTCTGCTCTTGTGAAATTGCATCATAGCTGGTTAAGGTTCATTATCCAGTAACAGGATATTTCAAGTGATTAATTTACCAAGATAATCTCGAACCATACAGTATCGTTAAAGTTTTTCTCCTCTTTTAGATTTTACTGAATATTTAACAGCCCCTCGGGGGGGATCTTTAGCTGCCCTGTCCTGTGTGGTGGCCATGGGAGTGCCATGAGGGATAAAAAAAATGAGGCAGGAGAGGATTGTGTTAATCCTCACAAGGGGCCATGCTAAGGAGTTTAAATGTTACCCTAATAGCCGGGTTAACCTGGAGAGTGAGGTGAACTTTGGAATTTAGAAAAACTTTATAGCTTCTGTGAGTTTTAAAGCTCTGTGATTCCATACCAACTTTCTTTTTAGTCTATTTATATTTTAATGTAATTTGATATATTTGGGTCAAAATCTACCACATTTTGTTTTGTTTTCTGTTTATCTCATCTGTTTTATGTTTCACTCCTTTCTTGCCTTCTTTTAGATGGATTATATTTTAAAAAATCATTTGATCCCTCCCTCCCATTAATGTGTTTCTTTACTTGGTTACCAGAGAAAATAGAACATGCACCTCTAACTTATCAAAGTCTAAAATGAATTAGCACCACTCCTGCCTCCAAGAGCATAGAAGGTTTATCTCCCCTTTTGGCTCACATGCTGTTGCTGTCTTGTGTGTTGTGTATGGTAAGCCCTGTGAGATACTGTAAGTGCATTCTGCAGTCTGTATTATTTGGGTTGACACACATATGTCCCTTTTGTGTGTTACTCCTTTTTATATTCCTTCCACCTGGAATCATTTTTCCTCTGCTTGAGGAACACCCCTTAGCCCCTTTGGTGTGGGTCTTCTTTGGCAAACTCTGCTTTTTTTTAAATAATATTTTTATTGCACATTTATTCTTTTTATAAATTGAATTATAGTTGATTTACAGTATTGTGTTTTATGTGTATAGCAAAGTGATTTGGTTGTACATATATATATTTTTGACTCTTTTCCATTATAGTTTATAACAAGGTATTGAATATTGTTCCCTGTGCTATACAGTAAATCCTTGTTATTTATCTATTTTATATATAGTAGTGTGCATCTGTTAATCCCATACTCCCAGTTTATCCCTCCCTGCTTCCCTTTGGGCAACCGTAAGTCTGTTTTCTATGTCTGTGAATCTGTTTCTGGTTTGTAAATAAATTAATTTGTGTCATATTTTAGAGTTCACATATAAGTGACATCATATGATACTTGTCATTGTCTGATTTCCTTCACCGAGTATGATAATATTCATGTCCATCCATGTTGCTGCAAATGGCATTATTTAATTGTTTTTAATGGCTGAGTAATATTCCATTGTACATATACATACCACACCTTCTTTATCCAGTCATCTGTCAATGGATGCTTAGGTCACTTACACCTTCATTCTTGAAGCATATTTTTGCTGCATAGGGAATTCTGGTGTGATGGTTATTTTCTTTCAGCATATTGAAGGTATCATCCCACTGTCTTTCCAGCTTCTCTTGTCTCTGCTGAGAAGTGTCTACTCTGAGGATGAGTCATTTGAAGGTCATCTGTTTTTTCCTCTGGCCTCTCATAAGATTTTATCTTTGTTTTTCTCCGGTTTCACTGTGATGTGTGTCTGTGGGGGTTTCTTCTGTGTACTGCTTGAGAATCATTAGTCCTTCTGAGTCCATGGATTGATGTCTTTTATTGGTTCTAAAATATTCTCAGCTGTGACCTCCTTACATGATGCTTCTCCCCCATTTCTCACTCCTCTCCTTCCTGAACTCTGGGTGAATGTATGTTAGACGTTCTCACTGCCTCCACCACGCCTCTTGTCCCTCTTCCATCTTTTCTTCTGTGATACATTCTGCATAGTTTTTCTGACATCTTGTGATTTACTAATTCTCTGCTCACTTGTATCTTAGCTGTTAAATCCTTCCACCAATTTATTGATTTTGATTATTCTTTCTTTCATTCTAAAATTTTTATTTGGTTCTTTTTCAGCTCCTTTAAAAAATCGTTTCCAATTCCCTATTGAAAATTCAGGCTTTGCTTTTAATTTCTTTGAATGTTGTAGGTATAGTTGTGTTAGAGTCCATAACTGATAATTTCAGTATTCAAAGGCTATCTCTGTTTCTCTTGTTGCTATTGGTTTTCTCACTTATATTGTCACATGTGCCTGATTTTCCTTCACAGGGCTTTTCTTTTGCTTCTGCCAAGGGTGAGGGACTGTGGTGGTGACTGGCTTCATTTGAGCTCAAGACTTGAGATTCCCTGGGTGACCTAGTTGATGCAAACTAGCTGGGACTCTGCCCAAGGCTGGATCCCTTGGGGGTCACTCCATCCCCCAGTCACTGTTGGGACCACAGATGAGCCTGGGGCGGTTCACTATGTTTTCCACCTTTGGTAGCCCCTGGCTGTTACTTTAGTCCTCTTTTCCCCTTGAAGCTGTTAAAATAAGAAGCTCAGCTTCTCAGCTCTTTATTTTAAATTAGCAAGTACTCCTGCGTAGTACATTTACCCCGCTGGGTATTAGTCTTCTAGAATTGGGCCTGGTAATGCCTCACTGTAGCAATTACGTCTTTGAGGCTTGTAAGAGGATATTGTAAAATAACTCATTCAGTATTTTTAGTTGTCCTTCTTGGGAAAGCTGTTCCTAATTTCCTAGTATCCCATTATTTGAGTGTCTGACTTTGATACAAGATTGGTGGCCCTATTAATTGTGTTTGTTGTTGTTTGTTTGAGGAATATACTTTGGGGAGCCCTTTTCTGCACATTTCCCTTTTGGGAGATAACTACAAAGGGGTTAGCACTATATTTATTTGGGAGGGAGGTGTAGATATAACTGTCTTATCCTTCCTTCTAGCAGAGGTAGCCTTTGAGGAGTGAGAAGTTTTTGAATGGTTGAAAACTGGTGCTTTGGTAGAAAAGAATCATATTTCTGATCAATATTTCCATTAATTTTTCTATTACCATCTTGAAAGCATTAGAATTTGAGCAAATAATTCTATATTTCAATCTTTTCATTGAGGTCACATTTTACCAAGTCTGGTCTCTCCACCTAGGAATCACATCCTCTTACGGAGTAAGCATTGTACTTTTAGAGAGCAAGTATCATTTATGTGATAGAAGTTATTTTTTTCTATAAACACAGGCCAAGAAAAGGCAGCCAGCAGATTACTCAGTGTGCAAGGAGCAGGCTGCAGTATCCTGACTCGCCGGGTGCACATCTGGGTTAGGGCATCATCAGGTGCACATCTGGGTTAGGGCATCATCAGGTGAACATCTAGTTTAGGGCATCATCAAGCATGCTTCTGTGGGCAGCTTGTATTTTCATGTATGAATGTCTTGGCTCAAAGTAATCATGAAGAAAACAGTGTTCCAAGTGTGTTGCAATCCTACCATAAATGATACGCATTTTAAAGGATAATGCAATGCAGTAGTCAGGTACCACTTGGTACCTGGAGATGCCTAATTAATTATTAATACAAGTGAGGCTGGAGAGAAAAATAGTTGACTGTGATAGGTGCCACTTGTTGTTACTGATATATATTTCTTAACAGTTTTCTTCCTTCACATCTTCAGATCCAAGTTCCCATCTCCAAAGCACCAGCCTTCAGAATGATTGGCAGAAGCCACTCAAAATATTAAGTTTCATTCTGCTTCTTAGAGAAATCTTCCAATAATGAGAGAAAAGGAAACTGAAGATTGCCCCATGTATATATTTATTTTATTCATTTTAAATTTCAGTGGCATGAAGACAACTTACAGTGAACATTGTTATGTTTCAACATTTGCATTTGACATCATCCTCTGAAGATAGCCTGGAAGACTGGAGCAAGGGTTTTAGAGGAAAAGCTTGAGACAGCTAACATTTTAATTGCACAGTCCTGGTGTGAAACTGATATTGAACGTTACAGGAAGGGCAATCTTAAGTGATATCCTTGGTCACACAATGCATAATAGGAAAAGAAAATATTTTTCTCTTACTTAAATTGACATATGCCTAACTGCTCAGTGGTTGGATTTAATATGATTGTAGATGGACTCTAATGAAGCTTGAGTATTCCATGTTTTACAGGTTTTAATTACCATCAGTATGAAGTGTGCTTTCCTATTCTTTTCATTAATGAAGCCTAAAAGGTTACCAGAAAGAAATAAGGCAGTGGGAAGTTTTGTGGAATCAGTAAGTAGAATAATCTATACGACTGTATCTTTACTTGAAAGATTTTACACTGTACCTTTCAGATCCAGTCCTCCTCTATTGTGATGACAGTTCATCAAAAGAACCCTGTTGCTTAGCAACCAGATTATATATGATGGAACTCCTTGAAAGAACTGTAAGTGTTAAGTCTTGAGAAATAGAAAGATACCTTGGACATTGTGAAAGTCTTAAGTTAAAAAGTAAATATGAATTATGCCCAGAAAAGAATCACAGTGAACAACTGCCTCAAAAGTAGACAGAAAAGATCTCAGAACTATTTGAATAAATGCTTTCCAATTTAGAAAATTCAGTCATTTAAAAAATTGAAATAATTGCTCAGAAGAATGATAGGTTGGCGCTCTCTTTTAAGATTCCCGTCTCTAATGGGCTTTTTCACCGCCTCTTTTCTCTAGTCACTGTATTGTTACAGCAACCCCCAGAGCCAGGTGTGTAATGACGCACTTCGTTTCCTTCTGCCTTTCTCAGAAAGGAGCTGATCTTCCTTTTTTTTTTTTTTTTTCTTTTTGAGCTTTTGGGTTTTGTTTTGTTTTTCTTTTGTATCTAATTTCTACTTCTAAAATACAGGTGAATAATGGAACATTAGTTATAACTTGAAATGAAAAGAGTCATAATTGGAATTAATTTCTTTTCATCACAATAAATTCTTCAACATTGGCTGATTTCATGTGTGCCTGCAGTTTTCTGTTCATCTTGAAGTGTCTTATGTTTTCATGGCTGGACCAGCAATAGCTGATGATTCTGTGCGGGCAGAGATGAGAGCCCACTAGGTTTCTTAGCTTGTGTGCATCTTCTCTCACTACAGGGAACTGTCGGTTTAATAAATGGTGCCTTTTGGGGAGAGGACAGTGCGGGATATGTCTTTTGATTTTGTGAATCTCTTTTCTTTTCAAAGGACCCTTAATTTCTATTGCTTGCTTCTTCCTTTTTTTCCCCTCACCATCAAGCATCCAAGGGATGTGATCCTCCAAGTCATCTCCCTCCCTCCAGAAGTGATGTCTCCCAAAACCTCCGTCTTTGGTCCCACTAACTTTCCAGCCCTTCCTTTCATTTCCCTGGTGTCCAAGCATCAGACTTTTTTCAGTATTTCCACTCTGGAGGTGATTTTCATCTGTTCTGCTACCAGAACCAGGAGTGGCCACCTGACTGTCTTCTCTGGCAAGATTTCTGCTGTTTTCAGATGTTCGTTTCCCTCCGTGTGAGTTAATTGAAGTTTTCAGTGCACTCTGTCTCTGGTTATGCTATAGGCAGGGCAGGCTTCACGGACATGCCACTACTGCATGCCTTTTTTTTTTTTTTTTTTTAATGGAGGTACTGGGGATTGAACCCCGGACCTTGTGCATGCTAAGCACGCACTCTACCACTGAGCCATACCTATCCCTCCATGGCTTTATAATATGGTTATATCTGGTGGAGAAAATCTCCCTGCACTATTCTTTATTTTGCAAAATTCTCTTGGCAAATCTGAAGTAATGTTCCGTAAGAACTTTGAAGTAATTTCTCTTGTTTCCCCTATAAACGCTGTTGGGATTTGGATTGGAATTTTTTATATTAATTCAACTTTAAATATTAATTTTTTAAGTGTATAATTTTCTTAATATTTATCAATTTCCTTTCTGAGTTTTATAACTGTTGTTGCTATCATGTATGGATTGGTTTTCTGTTTGTTTAAAGAGTAATGTTAGTGCAGGCAAGACTGTTAGTTTTTGTATCTGATCTATTTTTTTTCCCTTTTTTTCCTGTGTTGTGATAGATGTTTTATTTGACCTTCTAGACCAGGGATCTACAGATTGCTTGCCAAAACCATCCTGCTACCTGTTTCTATAAATAAATTTTCATGGGAACACAGCCAAACTCATTTATGTATGTATTATCTATGGCTGCCTTCATGCTACAATGGCAAAGTTGGGCAACTTCAACAGAGACCATATGGCCCACAAAGTCCAAAGTATTTACTAACTTGACCTTTACAGAAAGTTTGCCAACTCCTGTTCCAGCCTACTTATTTTGTTCCTGGGAGAGAATATTCTTAGTTAGGTTATTCAACTTTAAAAGTTTAAGAAAACTTAATTATATATCAGTAAAAGTAGAAGGAAAAAACAAAAGCAAAACAAAATAAAATGAATAAAAGTTAATTTAAAGTGAAAAAAATTTTTTTTTAATTTTAGCTTCAGGAAATATTTTTGTTTAATACAAAAATTACATGATGTTAATTACATCATTTGTCGAATTTGCATTCTTTTGTTCTTTAATGTTTTCTTTCATCTCTCCTGTTAGTGACACCCACCTGATGTCAGTTTGTTCACTTCCCTTTAGGGGCTGAGTCGCCTTTCAGGGATGGTAGGTTTTCTCTGCCTGTTCCTAGGGCGGATGCCCTCAGCACCATTTCACTGAGGCTGTGAAGGCTCTCAGGCAGTGTCAGACTTGGAGAGGATGGAAGACCCGGCCGTCCTTGCTGAGGACCGCCCTTGGTCAAAAAAGGAGAAGGAACTGTACATGTTTCAGTGATGACTGAGGAAGGCCTTTATTCTCCAGCCTTGACACCCATGAGTGGGGGAGCCAGCCTTCCATTCTCCAGGTCCAGCAGGATTGTGGGCTTTTCACAGTAAACTGGGGGATGCAGCACCCCTTCCCGGAGCACATGTGCACGTGCATGTGTGGATGCACGTCATCTGCCTTCCTGGTCCCTGGAAGGGATGCCCTGTATCACAGGGCACAAAGCCAGGACCTGTTCCAGCCTCTGAAGAACGCTACACCTCAGCTGCCTCAGCAGAAGGTTGATTCTTGCTTTCCAGATTTTAGAGTCATTTAGTGAAATCAGAGATGGGAA
Organism: Camelus dromedarius; assembly: GCF_036321535.1. Taxonomy (NCBI): domain Eukaryota; kingdom Metazoa; phylum Chordata; class Mammalia; order Artiodactyla; family Camelidae; genus Camelus; species Camelus dromedarius. The sequence goes on from NC_087438.1 coordinate 51,155,583, forward strand.
GTCGGGGACCTCCTTGTTGATTCCTAATTTGAGTATTTACTTTTTCCTTTTGCCTGTCTCACTGTGCTGGGAAGGAATAGGTGGTAGAGGTGGTTGTAGTACAGATCAGCTTGGGACCTGGCATGTGTTTAGTTAGGAGTTTAGTGGTATCTGGAGAGGTTCTGTGTTCCCATCAGTAAATGAAGGACTACACTCATGTTTATTTTCCTCCATACATCTATGTATGCATACACATAAGCACATCTGTACCCCCTCACACACACGCATACACAGACTCAATGTTGATTGTGACCTAAATGTTACGATACAAGCACTGCATACCATCACACCAGCAGGGTCCCATCATGAAGGAGAAATAAGCCCCAAAGAGACCAACGCTTATGGACCCTGTCTGAGCCCACTTTATCCCCTCTTCTAGAAGTTCCATGAGAATACCTGCTGGCTAATGGGTGTTCATCATTAACCAATGGGTGGTTTACAGAGAAAATACTAGTTGAACTGATTCCTTGAACTTTTGAAGTTTATAGAGGGTTCTCTTTGTAGCAGGGATTTGCAGATTTAGAAGGTGATCTGTATTTGTTATTTTTTTAAACATTTTTTATTGATTTATAATCATTTTACAATGTTGTGTCAAATTCCAATGTAGAGCACAATTTTTCAGTTATACATGAACATATGTATATTCATTGTCACATTTTTTTCTCTGTGAGCTACCATAAAATCTTGTATATATTTCCCTGTGCTATACAGTATAATCTTGTTTATCTATTCTACAATTTTGAAATCCCAATCTATCTCTTCCCACCCCCTGCTCCCTTGGCAACCACAAGTTTGTATTCTATGTCTGTGAGTCTATTTATGTTTTGTATTTATGCTTTGTTTGTTTGTTTTTTAGATTCCACATATGAGCGATCTCATATGGTATTTTTCTTTCTCTTTCTGGCTTACTTCACTTAGAATGACATTCTCCAGGAGCATCCATGTTGCTGCAAATGGCGTTATGTTGTCGGTTTTTATGGCTGAGTAGTATTCCATTGTATAAATATACCACATCTTTATCCTGTCATCTGTTGATGGACATTTAGGCTGTTTCCATGTCTTGGCTATTGTAAATAATGCTGCTATGAAACTTGGGGTGCAGGTGTCATTTTGAAGTAGGGTTCCTTCTGGAGATATGCCCAGGAGCAGGATTCCTGGGTCATATGGTAAGTCTATTCCTAGTCTTTTGAGGAATCTCCATACTGTATTTGTTATTAATCACTGTTTAAAAGCTTTGGTTCAGACAAGGTATAATTTAATTGTGTGAGTGTCCTTTATCTCTGCAGGAAGGGTTATTTACAGTTACTTGCCATTTATCATCATTTAATTATTAGTTACAGTAATCTGTTTTCACGTCTTCAGAATAGTTTTGCCCTAGAGAATCGTAAACTGGAAATAATACATGAAGGCAGGGATGGGGTCATATTTTTTTGTACCACAAAGAAGTGTAACCCTTGTGGGACCTGTTCTAATGCATTGTGTGGTCTACTTATCATGTCCTGACTACATCTAAGTGTGTGGGCAATTTCATTATGCCTTCAACATTTACTAGTACATTACTATTCTTATTGTAATCTCATTTGATTCAATTTCATTTTTTAAATTCTATACTGGTTTCTATCAGCCTGACATAGAAGTGGTTTTTCCATCTTAACGCTATTTCACCGTATAGTAAGTATGCCCCGTTAGTCTTCAACAGCTGGAAGAATTTTTTCCTGTCTATGTTAAGGACAAAGGCAGATTACAGAGAAAGCATGCCACACTAAGATTTTCTTCAAAAAAAGAGAAAAACTAAATAAATAACATCTAGGGTGCATCCTGAGCTCTGTACAGGTTTATTCCGTTCTATACCTTCTCTGCCATTTCTGTGTTGAGACATCAACATCACAGATGTTCAGAATAATAAGAATGAGGTACCTACCACAAAGTTATTTCTAATACACTAAACTTGGAAGGCATGAAGAGCCAACTATTGCATTTGAAGAAAAAACTCTCAAAACAATAAAAAAGTTGAAGTATATAGCTTTCGGAATAGTACTTATTTGATTAGAAATTCTGTTAACTAGAATAAATATTCCATGTTTTGAGCCCAAAATTGGTATTTTTCTTAGCTCTGTTATCAATTTATTCAGCAGCACTTTATTGAACCTCATCTAGGTTTGAGGCATTTTTCCAGGTGCCAGGGTAATAGAAATGAATTGAACAATAATGAACAAAGAATGTGATAAGTCAACCACCAAAAAAAAGATATACCTAATAAAATAACATAGAAGATAAAATGCATTGTATATTTTTTAAAATACTTACTAAATCCAAAAGGAGGCAGAAAAAAAAATCAACCAAGAACAGAGGAGACAAGTAGAAAACAAAGAGCAAGTTGATAGTTTAAAGCTAACCATATCAATAATGACATTAAATGTCAGTGGTCTAAACACCTCAGTCAAAAGGCAGAGATGATGAGATTGGATGAAAGAAAAGGTGAGACTCAACTGTATGCTGTCAATAAGAAACCCACCTTAAATATAAAGACACAAATAGGTTATAAGTAACAGGATAGAAAAAGACACCATGCTAACACTAATCAAAATAAAACTGAAGCAGCTACATTAATATCAAACAAAATGAATTTCAGAGCTAAGAATATTACCAGTGATAAATATTATCACTTCATAATCAAAAAGGTGCCAGTGAATCAATGACAAAACTAAACAATTATGCATGTAGTAATAAGACTTCAAAATACATTGAAATAAAAACTGGTAGAATTGAAAAGAGAAATAGATGAATCTACATTTATATCCAGAGATTTCAACACCTTTTTCTCAATAGTTTGGGAAAGAATGTTCCAGGCAGAAGAAAAGGTACATGCAAAGGTCCTGAGGTCAGGAAGAGTTTGAGTGTTGGAAGAACGCAAAGCAGTCCAGTGTGTTTGAAGCAGAGTGAGTTGAGGCATGGTCCATGGTAGGCCACAGAGACAGGCAGGGTCTAGATTACATAAGACCTTGTGGACAATGGTAAGGGGTTTACAAAGCACACAATGGGATTCGAGAGCAAACATGTTTGCTTCATGCTGTACCTTTGATTTAATATTTAATCATTAGGTGTTCTTAGATTTCTCCATGGCCTAAAACTGAAAACAGTAGATGACAGAGAGCCCCACACTTTAAAAACAGGCTGGACCTGATAGGATGCCATCAGGAAACAGATTTGTTTCTCTCCCATCATCTCTTTCAAACCTGTTCTGTTAGATCTTTCTGCTGCATCTCTGGATTATATCTCAGGGATCTGTCACAGCTTTTGAGTCTCACTTTCAGTTATTAAAAAGTCCAATCTGATCTAAATCAAAACTCCCATCCCTCATCATCCAATTCAGTGCTTCTGCTCTTCCTCCAGTTCAAGGCTGCCCTTGTCTTGACAACCTGCAGCCAAGAGAGGCTGTGTGTTCCTTCATCTCGGTTCTCCTTACTCCACCTCCTCCTGCAGTTTTCTCAGGATCTTGGCAAAGACGATAAGAAGTAAAAGATGGGACATTGGCCCTTTCAGGGTTTTTTAACTTCTTGGTTACTAAATACCTCCTCTCATGGAGCAGTTTGGTGGTTCTTTGTCTTACCCTCTGCCAAGTCTTATGTAGTTGAGAGTTTATAGTGTGGTGACTCTTATTTCAGCTTTTGGCCATTTAATATCCTGTTACATGTGGAAAAAGTTTCAGTATACAGATAAAGCTCTCATTTACACTTAACGGTACTATTGAAATGTAAAGAACCAGCTAATTTGTTCAAGAATCATTTGAAAAGCTCTAATGTGGCTGTAAAAGTTTAAAATCTTGCTGAATTTAAAGTTTTTCTTGGAAATTAGCTCATCTGTTTACCATCTGGTTTGGAAAATAAGAGGTCTCTTTCTCTAAGGAGCATTTTAAAAAGTGATGTTTAAAAATTAGCCACCATTTATGTGAATGCTTCTGGAAAAATCTGATATACAATTTAATGATTTGGTAAATTAGGAAATATTAAGTACCTCCATAGACATCAGTTTCCTAGGATTTGAATATTAATTAATTTCATAGTAAAAATATATTCTTGGGCATTTTATTAATGATTTCCACTGAGGCTCACTTCTTAATCGTTTGTCCATTTTCCCAAAGTATCTTGTTTCTTCATCAGAAAAGTGGGGAAAAAAAATAAAATCATGACTGTTCTGATAATGTAGATAAACAAATTAGGAACAACTGATCAAGACCATTGTTCAATTCTATAGGATGGTGAAGAGACCACTGATTAAATCTGTTTGAAAAATAGCTGTATTCTTTTGCTTTTAAATGCCCAGAAATAAAAAGTGGCCTGACATCTTTCAAAAATTTAGGAAAAGTCTAATAGCTTAACAAAGTCAGAAGTCATTCTGTTAGAATTCTCCCAGGAAGGTTAAAACCAGCCTGCAGTCCTTACGACAGGAACTCGCTGTACGGCGCATGTAGATGTGATGGTGAGAATGTTGTCTCCATGGAGTGGGGAAAGGATAGATCTGATCAGCTCTACATGTTAGCCCAAGGCCTTTCGAGAAGTGGAAGTGAAAAGATTGCTAAATATTTCTCTTTAGTACATATTGGAAACCAAGATGAAATGAAGCATTGATTGATAACAGCTTGGCCAGACTCTGGGAACCACATTTGTTTTTCTATGTTTTGCTGTCATTTATGCCATTTTGTTTCGACTTAATCACTAGCATTTAAACAAAATAGGGTAACTGATGGTTAGCAACTAGACTTGCAGCCCTCCCTCTCCGCACCTTAGAGGGTGTCTGTCTGTTCATTGCCTGAAACCCTTTCTGTCTCATGGGAGCTGCCCAGACTGTCGACCAGTGGGTTTGCTCCACACACTACACCTGTGCCATGCAGGGTGATGGCTGAGAGAGAGATTCCAGTGAGGTCCCTTCGAGGGTATGTGTGTGTGTGAGAGAGAGAGAGAGAGAGAGAGAGAGAGACTGCCCTCTTGTCCTCTAAATCCAGGTGTTTGGCTGGGTCCTATACCTAACTTTTAGAAGTTTACCCCAAATTTGCCTCAGCAGCAAAGAGGATTTTCCATGCTGGATTCGGAGAAGTGTCTCACGGTCACAGTGGAATAGTTTTTACTCCTGTGTAACGTTTGATGGCAAGTTGCTGACAGCCTCCTGTTTTCCATTTTTCCTCTCGCCATCTTTGCTGTGTATAAAATAAGTTAGGCTACATTTTTTGTACATGAAAAACATTTTTAAAAGTGAAAATCCTATGCCTTGAAAATAGTAGCAGGAAATGCATGTCTTTTTTTGCTTTATACTGTATAAATAGTAACAGTATACTTTATGTCTATATTGTGACCAGTTAAGATGGAAAATCCTGCATGTGGAAATGGGGGTGGGGCTAGTGAAAGCATCTGGTGAGAAGAAAAGAGCAAAACTGACGGAGAATGGAGAGAAGCAGGAGGACAGAAGAAACAAAGGACACCAGAGAGAAGGGGAGACAGGAGCCTTCATACATGTTCTTTAGTATTAATGTGGTCATTGATTAGCTCGTCCACAGTCTTCCTGTGTGGCTGTTAAGCATAATCAGTATCACTTTGTAAAAACAGAACCAAGAGAGAAAAATAGGTGTCCCTCTCCTTTTCAACCCCTGCTGAAATTTCAAAGAACTAATCTCTGCTGGAGGCATGATGCGGGTGTTCATTTTTAAAACACGTGATTATGTGAAGTAGGAAATAGCAGGGTTGATTGCGTCCCTCTTACACCAGAATTGATTTCCTTACTTTATAGTTATACCTTGCTATCAGATGCCTACCTTGTGTGTCTGTCTGCAGTGTTTGTGTACAAAATACGTTTCTCTGATTATATTTAATTCAGTACCTTGTATTACCTTTCTTATTCTATATGCAGAATTAGTTGTGCCCTCTGGTTTTCTACTTCTGTCTTTACTGCCCTTGTTGTCACATACTGGTGAAAGGACCCCATCGTGACAGAGGAGGCCAGATGGACTTGAAGGAGCCACTTGATTTCTTGCCCAGAATCTGTTTTGCAAACCACAAGACTTGAGACTCCTCTCTGTCGAGGAGTAGGGGCCTGCTCTATCCACTTAGGCACTTTTCAACTGATTTCACAAGAATTAGTCCTCTTGAGTTTTTCATTTCACTTGGCATGTGATGTAATATCCTCAACAGAAGACTTCACTCCTTTTTTCTTCTGATACAATGGTAATTTTTAAAGGCTCTCCTGGAGACTGATTGGAATGGGCATGGTTGTCACTTCATAGAAATCGGACGAGTGGACTCTAAGACATGTGCTTCGTAGACAGTGCTGTAAGCTTTCACCAAAATAGAAGCAAGATGGAGAAAACAAAGCAAAATAGTTAGTGTATCAAGGAGAATTTTTGAGTGATTAGTAGTGAGTAGAATGGGGGCAAAGACTCAGTGAGAGCTGAGGGCAGAATACTTTTTGGTCAGAGAATAGGAAATGTTTGTCTTTAGTGAGTTAAGATCAGGGTGAAATTGTATTCAAATGCTGATCTTGCAGTGGGTTAAATAATGTATTCTAATTCTCAGTGTGCTTTCTTGGAACATACTTAAGTCAATAAAAACCTTTTTCTTGGATCACGTTTAAGTGAGTAAAAGTTTTTACCTCTCAGTGCTCAGACCTTTATGTTCTATACTTCATTTCTGAAATGCTGCTGTAGATGCTGGTGAGTAGTTTTTCACAGAGAACAAATTTGACTCTTCTATACTGAAATAATAAATTACAGAAACCCACCATCCTGTGTCCCTCCCCCGCCCATCAAAATAGGATGATTTGAGAATATGATAATTAGCTTATTCACATGGCTTATTAAAAGTTGAGGAGGTTCCGCTACTATTGGTCATTGCTAAAGGTGTCCCAGCCCCCGGCCCCCATTGGTGTCTTGAGTACCCTGTGTTTGGTGCTATATAGAGTAACCAGAGAACTAACTTCCTTACTGGGTGGTTTATTATTGTTGTTATTATTATATTATTATTTGATCTCTTATTACTTTTTATAAAAGCTTTATTGAAATATAAATTACGTACTGTATGATTCACTCATTTAAAGTACATGACTCCGTGTTTTTTAGTATATTCCCAAAGTTGTGCAGTCATCAGCATCATCAATTTAAGAACATTTCTATCACTCCAAAAAAGGAACCTGATATGCATTAGCAGTCCCTGCCTTGCTTCCTCTCGCTTCCACCCCACCCCTGGCCCCGGAAAAGCACAAATCTATTTTCTGTCTCCATAAACTTGCCTATTTGGGACATTTCACATAAATGGACTCATACACTGTATGGCCTTTGGTGTCCGGCTTCTTTTGTTTAGCATAATGATTTCAAGACTCAGTCACATTGTAACATGTATCAGAGCTTCATTCCTCTTTATTGCTGAAAAATAGTTCATTGTATGGCTGTAACACATTTTATTTATCCATTCATCAGTTTATGGACATTTGGGAGGTTTACACATTTTGGCTGTTATGAATACTGCGATGTGAACATTCATGTATGAGCTTATATGGACATAATTTCTTGAATATATATATATATATATATATATATATATATATATATATATATATACACACACCTAGGAGTGAAATAGCTGGGTCATATGGTAACTATACATTTAACTTTTTGAGGACATGCCAGACTGTTTTGCAGAGCACCTGCACAAATTTTCATTCCCATCAGCAGTCTATGAGGTTCCAATAGCTCCACATTTTTGTCAACACTTGTTACTGTGTTTTTTTTTTTTAATTATAGTGGGGACAATTTTGAGAGTAAAAATGAGCACTTATTAACCACATCAGGTATGAACCAGGTTTAAATACCCTGATTAGGAAGCTTGATTACTGTAGCACCCTGGGAAATGGGGGTCTGCTTAGCTTAGCAGGAGGGGCAGGTGGGGGACATTTAGGGGAGTAGAGTTTAGTGCCTGGAAGTTAGATATATTCAACTAGGAGAACGTGACCAGGTTCATCATAATGTCCTGTGGGTAATTATTACTGTTTTTAGTCATTAAACCTATATTTGTTCTGAAAGGAATCAAGGTCCTTAAAATCATTATCACAAGGTGCAATTAGGTTATGCGTAATCGTAAGACAGAACAGATAATAGAGCAGCTTTGTTCAGTAGGTGAAACAACTCACTCAGGTGAACCATAAACCGTTTTGTCCAAAATTGGCTCCCAGGGCAAAAATGTAACAGGGAATCTAATCATACCTTTAGCTTACTGTTGTTTCTTACCAGGGACGTTCTTTTGACATTGAAATGCATCTTCCTCCTGGACCTCTCCTGGTTGCTTGTGCAAGTCAGTAGATCTTCCAGTTTTACAGATTGTTGTTGTCAACAGATTCTTTTTTTTTTATATTGTTAGTGACCAGTGGGTAGTGTTTTTGTAAGATCTCTCACAAGGCAGCCTCGCTCTGCACCTTAGGTAGGAGCCACTGTGATAGTTGACTCATCTGGTGAGCAACAGCTCATGACACTCGTGTTGTCTGGCCAGGGTGATGCCATATAGAACACGAGCTGACCCAGAAACCAAGACATCACAAATAATTCTGATACTGGCACAGGAAGTACCTGCTGGATTCTGACACCCACAAAACGTATCCTTTCTAGATGAGATAGTCTGATATGTTGACACTTATCTGTTGATGAAAACTTATGTGTCAAAATGTTTTCCTTTCTTATTTGTTGCCAAAAAGCTCAGAACTGAGAATTTTGTTGTTGTTGTTCAACCACAGTAACTAATTTATTGTCTTTACTGTAACAATTTCTGTACTCTGTCAAATGTTTTCTTTTATTGTATTTTTAATTCTAATCCTAATCTTATTTTTTTTTAAAACATTGTCAGTCACCTCTGAATTTCTAAAAACTCCCACTTGCAAAATGTCACTGTCTTTTCTCTCCAAAACTGTAGGCCTCTTGAAAAGCTCATGATTTGATTTCATTAAGTGGCCCTTCTAAGTGGTGCCTTCTCTCGCAGAGACCTCTTCCATCTGGGTCATCCCTTGTTTGTTCATGCTCGGGAAGTGTAAGGAGAGTAGCTCTTTGGGTGTTCTTCCAGAATTTAATTAGAAAAGGCAAAATGCTTGATAAAGAGGCACTTCTCTCAAGATTAAATATCCTGCAGGGAAAATGGGCTGAAGTTTCAACTGCAGGCCCTTCTGAGATCATTCAAATTGTCCTTGATTAAGATGTGTAGACAGAGAATAGTCCATTTCCCCTTCTTTTCTAGGGAGCAGGTAAGAGTACCTTCTCGGAAACTGGAGTGAGAACTTCTCTGCTCCTAAGGCCTTTCAGAGAGCTCAGCTCCAACTCTTCCCTGACCAGGCTGCTCAGGGAATAAGAGGACATCCCCTTCAGCATGGGGGGGGGGGTGCCACAGAGCGGGCTCGTGCCTTTGAGTAGCCTGCGACGTGGCGCTGTTCCTAAGGTGGGCGAGGGGCACAGTCAATCCTCACTACCTATGCACTCTGTATTTGCCTACTCTCCCACCAAGGTTTTTGTAACCCCCAAAACCAATACTTGCAGTGCTTTTGTGGGCCTTTGTGGACATGGGCAGAGCAGTGAGAAATGTGGGTCATCTGACATGCATGTCCTCAGCTGAGGTCGAACGAGGGGCTGCTCTGCCTTCTTATTTCCACTCCCAGACTGTAAACAAGTGTCCTTTTCTCCCAGTCTGCTCAGTGTCATGTTTTCACATTTTAGTCCTCTTCATTGGTGATTTCACTGTTGAGTGGGCCCCCAGCCATCATGCTCAAGTGCTGTCTGGTGTCCCTAAGAGCAGGAAAGCTGTGGTGTGCCTCCCGAAGGAAAGATGTGCATTTGATGGGCTCCACTCAGGCACGAGCACAGTACTCTTCACCATGAGCTTGATGTCATGAATGGACAACGTTTTAAACAAGACATCTTTCAGCAGAAACACACGTAAAACAAGGTTCTGTGTCAATCGGTTGACAAAAATATGACCAGAGGCTCGTAGGAACCTAACACTGCCTTTCCCCTAGAAGCAGTGGTTCAGTACTTATTAATTCGGTGTCTGCAGTGACTTTATAGAACAGGACCACTGGAACTAATGAGAATCGACTCCTTCTCTCTTCCTAACTCATAATCCTTCAAGTCTGTGGGACCCTGCTTTCAGCCCTCCGGATGAAGCATGGGGCTTTTTCTTTCTTTCTTTATTCTTGCTTATTATTTCTTGAATTTGTTCTCTCTGGAGAATTCTGCTTGGCAAATTATAAATGTGTAGTGTTGAACTGAGCTTCTGAAAACCTGGTCAAAGTCATCTGTAAGGTTTTTATTCTACACGTTGAACCAGTCTTTAATCAAATGGAGAACTCGGCCTTTCCTCAAGCTTCTCTCCTTAATGTGTTCACTGGAATAAATGTAAATGTAGGGATGTACAGTTGCCAATGTAGAAACCTTTGAATGGACCGAAAAAGAGAGACCACCTACAAATTTCTGTAGGGCCATTTATAGTCTTCGTCCTTGTTTTCTTAGTTTGGTAGGCGTTCAGTAATAATTTAGTTTGGTAGGCGTTCAGTAATAATTATTGCAAAACCTTGGTAAAGAAAACATTAAAACGTATATGCTCATCATGAGCTTTTGAAAGTAACTATTGAATTTGATTTATCCTATATCCCTTAAGCCCACCTGATACGTTTTCTTGCCATCAGATTTGCTTGTTGATCAATTGAGTGATTCATTCACCTCTTCCCACTTCCTGGAGGTTTAGCATCACTATTAAAAATAGCAAGAAAATGTTGCACAGTGGGTTCAAGTAAGAGCGTTGCCTCTTTTTTGAAATTGTGGCTCCCTCTCTGCTGTCCCTCCCTGGGCTGAAGGGACCTGCTGTGAGCCCCCACCTGGCATATTGTGGGTGGTGAGACAGGACTCTCTCCCAGAGGCCCTCACTGCGCCCACCTGACCTCACAGCCACTGCGCTGTGTCTCATCCCTCACCTACTCTTACATTGATCCATGTTCTTTCTCCTAATCAAGATCTTAACCAGGGTTTCTCACATGCCTCATCAGTCTTCATGGTGACCCAGTCTCCAGACAATGAGCTGTAATTCACCCAACTTTCATAAGGCTTCTTACATGATGTGAAATGATTACAAAGAGATTGTTTATGAGAGCTGTCAGACAAGAGTTCCGGTGAGGGCAATGTCTTTAGTGAACAAATGAATTGTCCACAGGTGGATTGGGAGCTTGTTTCATTTGAGATCAGAATAAGAGATTTCCTGAAACACATAAACAGTGAGCAGATTGCTTGAAGAGATCTCCTTACCAAACAGGGTGTATTTACTCGCCAAATTAGTTTAGTGATTATCCTTATTTTCCATATTAAGAACGAAAAAAAAAAAAAAAAACCTGGTGGAAGAAGGACGGCTGGGCCTTAGGAAGGGGAGAGGCGCTTTGGCTAAAGAAGAGTGACCGCCACTGATCACTGAGTGGCTCCATTTGCCTTTGTATTATCAGCATCTCATTTCCTCCCATGCTCCTCCTAACCCTTCACTCCCACCTCTCCTTTGTGCGCCTAGCCCCAGTGCTAGCACCTGCTAAGAAATCGGGTGACATGATGAGGTATTTGGTCGAGGGCTCCTAGCACTCCTGAACCTCAGCCTCAATTAGCCACCTTGCTTGATGCGGTCCTTTGGGGATACCTGTGCATAGAGCATAGTGACTGTTGATGACTCTTGCTGTTAAACCTTCCGCCCCAACCCCCACAAACATCCAAACGTGAGACCAGGAGAGCTCCCTTCATCAGACCATGTGGAGAGCTCCTTAGGCAGAAGGAAGAGCCAACCAGGGACATGACTTCTCTCTGAGGTGTGCGGCAAGGCTGGCAGCTCCAGGCTTTCTCTGCGAGCCACTCCGGTTGCCTTGGGATACCTCACCAGCCAGGTGGGAGTTAGGCAGGCTCGGAGTCACACAGGAAGTCAAAAATCTCCTGAAGACTGTGCCCTTCCCCATGTAGAGTGGAGGCTCACTGCCCACCCCCACCCCCCACCATTTGCTCAGGAATTAAGTCAGCCCTGAGAGATAGCACCGTTCATGGAATCCCTGAGGTAATGACATTGTGGGAACATTGGCGAACTCCCAGTGGAAAAGACTCCAAACTGTAAAGGAATGTGTGGTAACTGCATTTAAATGACCAGGCCCTGCCTTTGCCTCTTCCTAGACCACTCCAGTGATGGGCCTCCAGTGAAGACATACAAATGGCCAATAGGCATATGAAAAAATGCTCAATATCGCTAATTATCAGAGAAATGCAAATCAAAACTGCAATGAGGTATCACCTCACACCAGTCAGAATGAATGGCCATCATTCAAAAGTCCACAAATGATAAATGCTGGAGAGAATGTAAAGAAAAGGGAACCCTCCTACACTGCTGGTGGGAATGTAGATTGGTGCAGCCACTATGGAAATCAGTATGGAGATTCCTCAAAAAACTAAAAATAGACTCCAATGCCACTCCTGGGCATATATCCAGAGGGAACTCTAACTTGAAAAGATATATGTACCCCAGTGTTCACAGCAGCACTATTTACAGTAGTCAAGACATGGAAACAACCTAAATGTCCATTGACAGATGACTGGATAAAGAAGCGGTGGTATATTTATACAATGGAATACTACTCATCCATAAAAAAGAATAAAAATGCCATTTGCAGCAACATGGATTGACCTGGAGATCTTCATTCTCAGTGAAGTAAGCCAGAAAGAGAAAGAAAAATACCATATGATATCACTTATATGTGGTATCTTAAAAAAAAAAAAAAAGACACAAATGCAGACTCAGACATAGAAAACAAAACTCATGGTTACCAGTGGGAAAAGGGGGCAGGAAGAGATAAATCAGGAGTTTGGGATTTGGAGATATTAAAAATAATGTAAACATGTAAAATAAAAAGATGTAAAATAGATAAACAGCAAGTTTTTATTGTACAGCACAGGAAACTATATTCAATATCTTGTAGTAACTATAATGAAAAAGAATATGAAAAAGAATATATATGCATATATATGACTGAAACATTATGCTGTACACCAGAAATTGACATGACATTATAAACTCACTCTACTTCAACTAAAACCGAAGGTCATTCAAGAAAATAAGAAAAGTATAGTGTAATGACAATTCATAAGAGACCATAGAGTTGCCATGTTCTGAGATCAGTGGTAGACAGCGGAGAGTGTGGTGGGCTGGGATGGAGATGGGGAGGCAGAGGCAGGTAGAGGAATCTTTCAAATTTCAAGTTGAACTGTGGAGCAAAGAAAATAGTGACTGAAGGTCACAGGGAAGTTTATTTTTCAGGACGTGAAAGATAAACATTTTTCAGTGCAAGTGGAAATATTAGTAAAAAAGGGAATATTAGAGAGGGTGTGGCCCAGGAGTAGGCCGGAAGGAGTGGAATCGAGAAGAGGTGGAAGGGAGTGAAAGGAAAGGACACTAAGGTGGCAGCTGGATAGCCCCAAAGGTGCTCACTTCCACCAGTAAGAGCTGCCATGTCCTGAAGTTTGACCAAGTGCCAGATGCTTCCTATACATTCTCACCTAATGTTCACAGCAGTCACGTCACATTTTAAGATAAGACAGCTTGGGGCTCAGCACTGGTTATTCAGGGGACATGGGTTGGGGGGAGGTGGGATGTAACTCCAGTCAGTGTGACTTGCAAAATCTGCTCAGGTGGAGTCTTGCTACTCAAAGTGTGGTCCTCGGAACAGCAGCACCTGAAAGCCTGTTAGAAATGCTGCCTCTTGGGCCCCATCCTCAGAACGGCTGAAACCGCCCTGCATTTTAACAAAATCCCCAAGTGGTGGGTGTACATGAGAAAAGTTGAGAACCCTGGTCTGAACCTCGGTCCCCTTCTATCCCCAGGTGTAGGACGTTTGCTTGGCTTCCTGCTGAGAGGGAGGTCAGGGGAGCAGGGGGCTGGACGGGAGAGGCTGGAGGGTGGATTGGAACAGCAGTCATAGGAATATGATGGGCTGTGTTGATAGAAAACTTCTAAAATGTTATGATACCTGTTAATTCACGGGTTAAGGCTAGACTGCGTAATGGCTTCAGATAAGTCTGTATAATTGTGCTCTCCAGAGAGAATGCCCGGGTAACCTCGGTTGACTCTGGTTGTTCTAAGATTCTCAGCTACCTAGTCTCCTGGGGGTGTCATAGCACAGCTGACTGATCTTTTCTCAGCCTTGAACAGGTCCTGTTTCTTCACAGCTCTCTGCCCCTGGCACATGCCATGCCTCCTCTCTCTTCTTTGTCTCATTCTTTAAAACCTCCTTCTGAAAAGACTTCCTTGACCACCCCAACCCTCTTGTGATTTGGGCCACCACTCTCTGTGTGCTCCCATCAGCCATCTGCAAGGCCGGGGCTGGAACATAATCTGCAAAGGACTTAGCATAGTGTCTGGCACATAGTAAGTGCTCGATAGGCACCAGTGTCTATAATTAGCCCAGGAGGAGGAGAAAAAGTATCTGAGAGTAGAAGAACATGTGGTTGAGAGGGAGTGGCGCCATATAAAGGGGGCAAAGGTAACCCAAGATCCCAGCAGGAGCCATCTTGAAGTGGTGACTAAGAGTTTTCTGTGCTGGGAAGGGAAAGGCTAGAAGGCCAGGCAGGGGCCGTGGCATGGTTCTGAATGGCTCTGCTTGCTGCAAGGGTGATGATAAGGTGCGGAAGAAAGAAGACATCATTTTAAGGAAACTAGCTCATCCATATCCTTCGACTTTTAAGAAAGCTTTGTCTTTGTTACAGCTGGTTATAGGAGTTAGAACAAATGTATGACATGGCAGCGTTTTCTTTTTAGGTCACAGACATGTCTGTGTGCTATGTTGAAGCCTTTGTGATCACTGAAATGTATGGCTCCCATTTTAACATACGTTTTATAGAACCTGAAGCTGAATTTTACCATTCGTGTAACTGTTTTTTTGGTATTTTGTTTTATTAATGTATAATTATTTTCATAGTTATTGAATCTTTGCTTCTATCTGTAGAATTAATTCAATCTGTAGTTTATTTCAAATCAATTTCTTGAACAGTTACATGATAGCCTATTATATCATTCTTCCTGTGGGAAAATAGGATCATTTGTCTTAATTTAGTTTTTAAAAATTTCCTAAACATGTATTATCTGGAAAACACTACAAACAATGCTTTTTGAAGATGCTGTCAGGAACCAGAAATTACCCTTGTCCTTCAGGGAGCTGACAGCCTAAGAGGGGAGATATCACAGGTAGAAACGATTATAAACTCAGCAGTATAAGTCGTGCTGTAAGAGAGGGGGGCTACTACGCTCACTGGAGGAGAGTAACTCACTTTTGGCTGGGGTGGGAGTAAGGGATGGAAGTCTACTTTGGCTCTGAGGCAAAGGTTGTTGTTCAGCTTGACCTTGAGGTTGGGTCTGGGTTTGATAGGAAGAAACAGGGCAAAAGGCATTCTAGGTGGGCAAAATATTATAAAATAATAAATTCTGATTTTCATGAACACATTGTCATGCCAGCTGGTTCCATTTCTAGACAATAGTTTCAGTATCCACAAAAGGAAGGAACTGCCATTTAATGAAGGCTAATGTTTAGGTACATGTATATTATTTCAATCAACCCTCACAAAAACCAGAGGAAGTTGGGAGGTATTGTTATCCCCATTAACAGGTAAAGAAACTGATGTTCAAAGAAGTTAATCATTTTGCTCAAGGTCATGCACTACTGTGCACGTAGCAGGGCTAGAATTCAAACATCTGCTTCTAAAGCTCACACTCTTTCCACTGCTTCCTTCTGCCTTGCTGTGGACATGTTCACATATTGCCGATCATTCATTTATTCATTCCACAAATATTTATTGAGTATTTAACATGTCCCAGGTGCCATGCTCAGCACTGGGGACACAGCTATGAGCTTCAGTTGTCATCTTCCTGGTAATGCAGCCGTGCTGTGCCATGGTCCCTGCTACATGTATGGGGCACATGGAGAAACAAATCACAGCTTGACATTTCTGGGACATTTAGGTTTCCAATTAATTTGTATATTCAGAAGATTAATTTGCTCTCCTGATTTCATCAAATATCTTAATTATTACCCTCATCAAATAATTAGAAAAGGCATAGTGCTCACTGAGAAATAATAGGTGGAAAAATAACACATATTTAGATGTCATAGTCAGAAGATCTCCACCTTAAATATTTTATGAAAACATCAGTAGTTTAGGATTTTTGCAGTTGATAGACCTGAGTGCCCAAGAGCATACCTCACCTCAGCAAGCCATGTAGATTGTGATACCGTTTAAAGTCCTTGCAAGTGTTTCGGAGAGAGAAGGAGAGAGAGATTTTGTTGACAACCAAATGAAATTATGTGGTCAGGAATTTAATCTACTGGCCTACTTTTAAAACAAAATCTTTTGAAAATACTGAGAAATGTACGAAGTAAAGTAAAAATCACCCAATTATCACCAGGTTAAAAAAAATATGTATGCATATCCATACTTGTTTGTCCATTTGTCCCATTCATACATATATATGAAGTCTCTTTCCCTGATAACCTACTCCTGCCGCCCCACCCTAGAGGTGACCACTGTTAGCAATTTGGAATTTGTCCCTCCTGAATAGTGACTCTTACTTACTCCTTACCTACAGTGACAGATCCAGTTTAATTTCTACATACAATCTTTATTTTATTTTATTTTATTTTATTTTTACAGAAACAGGGCCATTACTCTGTTTTAACTTTTCTGCCATTTGCCCTTTTTAAACTTAAGGTAACTTTGGGCCCATGAATTAACTTATCTTTAATTTTTAAGAGAACATCTGTCAGTTTCTCCCACAAGGATGCAAACATCATTGGGTTATCAGCAAATTGTAGGAAAGGCTGGGAGGGTGGTCTTACGGTCAGTTGGGGGGCAACATTCTTCAGTATGTGAAGCCTGGGAGTAAAATAGAAATATGTTGACTCAACTGAAATACTACCAGCGACTGTCAAGAAAAAGCTACGGATTTGCTTTTAAGTGCTTTAATTGCTACACAATTCCCCTTAGTTACTTTGTGAACTTGTAAAATCCCACCCACAGTAAACGTCGGGTTTGACATGTTGTGAGAATTGTTATGAGGATTGCAATTCTTTGTGTCCCAAATGCACAGTGCTTCCAAGATATTTTATAAAATGTCAAATTTCATTTCAGTATCTTAACAAAAAACAAAAAATCTAACCACAAAAAAGACTGGGAAATGTTAAAAGTACTTATTATCCTATGAACACACCAAAGGGTACTTAAAAATGATATAAAATGTGTAAGTATGTATACTGTCATCCTCTGAACTGAAGCGAGTACGTGTGTATGTTATCCTTTGGGCTGAATTAGTTATGTGAAACAATGAAGTTCAAAATATGAGTATAGTAACTGTGGTATGAATTTCCCAAATTACTTAAATGATTGTCTCAAGCCTCCACGTCATTTGTTTCTAGTCCTTATTGAGTCAGGGCCAGCCTGGTGAACCTCCACCACTGCCTGAGGCTGGAAAGCCATGATTTGGAGGCTGTTGGGGTCACCAGTGCTGTCGCTTAGGCCCCAAACATTCTTACGTTTCTCTCTGTCTCAGCCTACAGCTCTCAGCTGCCATTGCCTGGGACCATCACTGGGGCTTTGTGGCTTCTGATTTTTTCCTCATCCATAAATGCAGTTGGCTGAATTAAGGCCCAAGTTTACCACCTCTTCTATAGATAAAGTTCCCTGTGACCCTCTGTTCAGAACTTGGGCCGTTGTCTTGCACTTCCATGCTCCGGGGAGATTCTGGTAAGTAGGAACCCGACCTTGCTGACTTTGGGCAAAGTCATCACATATCCTTTAGCCCTTAATGATGGTCTTGCTCAGGACTGTCCATTTTAGCTTTTCATCTCTTGTGTTCCCATGAGATGGAAATCATGAGTCCAGTTCTCTTCAAAGACTTCTCCTTGAGGTCATGGCAAGACTCCATGTTATTTTATTTTATTTTTTGCTTTAAAAATCAAAAAAGGAAACATCAAATTTAATTTAAAGGGAAAAAAACCCCAGAAATTGAAAAAAACAACAGAGCAAATCAACTCCTGGAAAAGTTCTGCATCTTGGTGATCACATTTATCAGAGGAGTTGGAGAAAAATTAAAATGCCATTTAGCTTAAGAATTTGTGAATTCTGTCTAAATCAGCTTATTTCAGGAACAGAAGAATTCTTGGTCATTTCTTAGTATCAGAATCTTTGCAGGTTTCTCTTTTGAGTATCTTCTGCATTTAAATAGGCAATCGTACAAAGTCTCCTATCTTCCACACAGGGTAAATTCTTTGTTTTATCCAACTCTCAATGACAGGTCAACTAGCACAACCCCATCTCCCCAGACCAAGAGCATCAGAATATTCCCTTTTGCTGATTTATGTATTTCTTCATATGTTTCTTCATCAGTTTCTATAGTTGTCACAGTTCCTTCCTCATCTCCCAACGTCATATTTAAATGTTGATCGTAAGCATGTAACCTGCCTTGAAGCTCTCTGTCATTTCCCGTTTTCATAGATTCACTCATCCAGGCTGAGCCTGGTGAGGTCCCAGGGCTCCTGTGCGGTGTTGGTGATTTGTTGCTGGTCCACGTCGTCTGCCGTATTTCAAACCCTGTGCCCTTTCCTGCCTCTTCCATATTATTTTAAAGAGAGAGAAGCTTTTCAAATATTTGAGTGGATTGTTTGGCATATTAGTTCTGAATCAATCATCATTTAAATTTCTCTTTCCAATTAACACCTGTTTAAGTTGGTACTTCAAAAAATTCCCTGTTTATACAGGGAATGAAATGTACCTACCTGAAATAAGTACTATGAAGATACGAAATTTGTGGCTCCTGTTACTCCTGACTGTGACAGTGCTCAGTTTCATGCTTTAATTTCTGTAAACTTCTGACGTAAAACAAATATACTCTAGCTTGTGAAATCATTTTAATTGCTTTCTTAAATTGTTTTCGTTCCATCCGTAATTATATTTTAATATCACATTGGACTAAATACTGTTGATTATGTGGAGCCCTTATGTGTGTGTGTGTTTGTAATAAAAATGAGAAGAGGGAGTTTAGATTTGGGGAGACACCACCAAAAAAAATAAACTTGCTTCATTCCAAATTTCCAATTCTTTGATGATTTGATTGTAAACAGGATAATTCTTCTTGTTGCATTTATAAAATGCAGTGCATGATGAACTAGAATTGCTATTCCTATGCCAGTTACTTTTATTTTATTCTGTATTTTTCCTTCTGGATGTTCTTAGTGCTGTGTTCTTTTAATCTCTGTCTTTAGAGCTTCTTCACGCCTTAGCTGTGGCTCCCCTCTCCCCACCCCCCACCCCTGCTTTTTAAAGTCAGTATTTATTGGGAACTTCGGGCCAGGTGCTAAGTGTCAAGTGTTTTCCAGACATTGCTTTGATTACTTAATTATAAGAACCCTGTGGTGAAGGTATTACTGTCCACATTTTACAAATATGCAAACTCAAGCCCAGAAAGGTTCAATAACTCCAAAGTTACCCAGATGGTTAATGATGACGGTGGGAGTTGAAGACTTACTTTGATTTATTACCCGGTACCCTCTCTGAGCCAGCTTTGGGTTTTCGGTAAAACAAGAATGATAATCTTAGTCTCATGGGCGTATCTGGAGGCACCAGTGAGAAAAGGGATGCAGGACAGCCTACTGCACTGAGCTTGAGCAGCCTGGGCACGACTTGTACAGCACAAGTAGTCATTTTCCCCTTTCTGGGTTCTGGGTAGCAATGTCTCCCACTGGGTGCACTTCATCCTGCCACCCAGCACGCACCGCAGCTCTGGGTTCATGTGCGCCAAGGAAGTGCAGATACACCGGAAACGCCTAATTAAGCAGGAAAGCCGAGGTGAGAAAATGCATGGCCTTGAGAACCTTATATTTACTCTTCATCACCTGATTGATGGGACCCTTCCAAGGCTGGGGCAGGGCAGGTGATGGGTGTTAAGCAGGGGACTGAAGAACTGAGAGCTCTTGGAGCCTGCACTTCTTGTTGCCCTCTAGGCATCTGGCCTTTGTGTTTCAGGCCGTCATATGCAAGCCCTCCCCTGGAACAGCTGTCTGGATCACACCTGTGCATCCGGAGGCCTCCTCCCTGCCACCTGCAGGCACCTGCTCTGTGGTTGTCGGAGCCCTATCGGTGGTAAAGGACCAGTGTTGTGTGTGTGTTTTCCAATTTATTGCAAACAAGCACTCATAAAATACAATCAGGATGGATTATTAGAAAAGTGACTTTTTTAAAAGGCACACAGAACACAAGCAGAAATATTTTATTAGAAGATTCAACAGCAAAAAAATTAGATTTCCAAAAATGTGCAGGTGATGCCAACTTGCTCGAAGTTTATAAGCATTTATTCTCAGTTTCTGTCCTGTCTCATTGCTGTTGGATAACAGTTCCCAGGCCTGTACCAGAGTGCACTTTGAGAAGCCGGCCAGGAGCCCATCCTGACTGAGGGGGGCCGTGCGTGTATAGGTGCAGGTCCTCCTGCCAAGGTCTGGATTCGTGCCTGCTGCCATCAGCCTGTGTGTGGCATGCTTGGGTGTAGAAGACAGCCAGTCCCCTGCTGTCCTCCATCATAGCTCTGCCCTTGAGACTTGGTCCCTGCCTGAGCTCCTGGTCACATTCTGGCTTTTCCTGATGCTCAAGCCCAGCCCTGAATCCTGACTGATGTGGCTGTGGCCCTGAGAAGGTCTTGCCAGCATTCTTCCCCCAGGTCTCCATTCTGCTGGCTGGATGTACAGTCATGGCAGGATTCCAAGCTAACATATTAGTTTCTTATTGCTGCTGTAACAAATTACTACAGATTTGGTGGCTTAAAACAACAGAACTTTGTTCTCTTAGAGTCCTGGAAGCCGGAAGTCTGAAATTAGTCATGCGGAGTAAAGTCACGTTGTTGGCAGAGCTGGTACTTTCTGGAGGGTCTAAAGGAGAATTCATTCTTGCCTCTTTTGGCTTCTGTGACTGCCAGCATTCTTTAGCTTGTGGCCACATTAATCTCACATTGCCTTTTCCTTTTCTGTGGTCAAATCTCCCTCTTACAAAAACACTTGTGATTACATTTCTGGCCCACCTTGATATCC
The DNA here is from genome assembly GCF_036321535.1 of Camelus dromedarius. Taxonomy (NCBI): domain Eukaryota; kingdom Metazoa; phylum Chordata; class Mammalia; order Artiodactyla; family Camelidae; genus Camelus; species Camelus dromedarius. Next base: position 51,176,775 of record NC_087438.1, read on the forward strand.
AGAATAACCTCCCCATCTCTAGATCATTAACTTAATCACCTCTGCAAAAAGATGATTACTTTTGCTGTGTAAGTAAATTTCAGTTTCCAGGGATTAGGACCTGGATCTCTTTGGAGGACGTTATTCAGCCACCAGCTCCAGATTTGGGGATTCATTTGATTGTCATCTGACCCACTGTAGTTTTTGCTTTTGTTGTATAGTGCCTCCCCCAACACACACATACATGCTGCCACCTGCCAGACGGACTCATTTGTAGAGTCTGAGGTGGTCAGAATCTGGGGGTACTGGTGTGGCAGCTGATAATTATTGGTTAATTTGCATTTTAGACACTCTGCTAAGGACTTTGCAGAGTAGCCTATTTAATACTTGCAACAACCCAAGAGGTGCTGTGGCTTCCAACTTAGAGGTGAAGAAATGGAACCTTAAGGAGATTAGGTAATTGCCCAAGGTCCCTTGGCAAGTAGAGCTATATGCAGTCCCAGACAGTCTGGCTCCAGAGTTGGAGTACCCCTCCCACACACACACACGAGACTGCCTTGGGACAGAGGCAGACGCTGAGATTTGGGACACAAGCATGTCTCTTCCCCCCAAGCACCAGCCATGCAGCAGGGCTAGTGCCCCAGCCTGGCCCTGTGATCCCAGCCTCTCTCCTTTCCCCTCTGGCCTGTGGGATGCACCTTCCCAAGAAGGGACAGCACGAAGGACTCTTCCCCTCTCTACCAGAAGAACACACGGAGCTCCAGACCCAAGGTGACCAACTGACTGTGTGAAGAGTACTGACACTTCTAGGCAGGCTTTGTGTCACCCCCACACTGCTGCCCCTTGGACAGGAATAGAGCTGGCAGTCAGCCAGTGCCAGCTGGGTTTGAATTTGTCTGCTGGTCCAGTCGTGCTGTCATTACGCATCCTCGGCTGGAAGTCAGACGGGAAAGAGTACTGGAGGGTGTTCTCACACTCTGTGCTCCTGGGAGCTGCCCCTCCTGGCGGCCCTGGGACCCTCTGGGCCCTTCTGCTTCCATTCAGAAGGCAGTGCCAATGACGCTCGCTGGTAGAGCTGCAGCTGGAGTTTTGGGAAAGGCTGTTAGCTGTGAGTCATATTCCCTGACAGCAAATTCTGAGTCCTAATGGAGCAATGTCCAGCTGACTCAGGAAAGCTAGAAATCAAGAACTCTGCCTGGTGGCCAGAGGCAGTAGCCGGATGTAGCAGGAGAGCCAGGCTTCCTCAGAAGGCTGAGGCTCAGCCTGTTCTGAATCCCCAATTGATGGAACCATAAAAGCAAAGTGTTGTGTTATGACACTGACCTTAGAAAGTGCTTGCTACGGGTTCCTTTGCGAAGGTGCCTCCCCCAGAGCTGTCCAAGCTGGGCCAGAGATAAACACTTCATCCCCTCAGACTAGGAGTTTGATAAGTTTGGTAAGTTCCACATAATTGAAATGTATTTTAATAATAAAAGTGTAAATATATTATTGATGAGAATACAAGTTTTTTGCATGTCTTTTACATTATATAAGTAAGCACTGAAGTGGTTTATTTTTTAATAGACCTTATTTTTTAGAGCAGTTTAGATTTACAACAAAACTGAATAGAAAGTCAGAGAGTTTCCATATACCCCACCCCATCCCTACGTGTGCACAGACTTCCCCATTATCACCCTGTCCCACCAGAGGGTACATTTTTTACAGTTGGTGAACCTAGATTGACACATCATTATCACCCAAAGTCCACAGTTTACATTAGGGTTCACTCTTTTTTCTTCTTTTTTAAGTTTAAAAAAATTTTTTATTGAAGTATAGTCAGTTTACAATGTGTCAATTTCTGGTGTATAGCATAATGCTTCAGTCATACATGAACATATTTTTTTTCATATTCTTTTTCATTACAGGTTACTATAAGATATTGAATACAGTTCCCTGTGCTATACAGTATAAACTTGTTTATCTATTTTATATATAGTAGTTAGTGTCTGCAAATCTCAAACTCCCAATTTATCCCTTCCCACCCCCTTTCCCCACCAGTAACCATAAGTTTTCCATTTCTGTGAGTCTGTTTCTGTTTTGTAAACAAGTTCATTTGTCTTTTTTTTTTAAGATTCTGAATGTAAGTGATATCATACGGTATTTTTCTTTCTCTTTCTGGCTTACTTCAGTTAGAATGACAATCTCCAGGTCCATCCATGTCACTGCAAATGGCATTATTTTATTATTTTTTATGGCTGAGTAATATTCCATTGTATAAATATACCACAGTTTCTTTATCCAGTCATCTGTCAATGGATGTTTAGGTTGTTTCCATATCTTGGCTATTGTAAATAGTGCTGCTATGAAAAGTGGGGTGCATGTATCTTTTTAAGGTTCCCCCTGGATATATGTCTAGGAGTGGGATTCCTGGTTCATATGGTAAGTCTATTTTTAGTTTTTTGAGGAATCTCCGTACTGTTTTCCAAAATGGCTGCACCAAATTACATTCCCACCAGCAGTGTAGGAGGGTTCCCTTTTCTCCACACCCTCTCCAGCATTTATCATTGGTGAACTTTTTAGTGATGGTCATTCATTCTGACTGTTGTGAGGTGATACCTCATTGAAGTTTTGATTTGCATTTCTCAGATAATTAGCGATATTGAGCATTTTTTCATGTGCCTATTAGTCATTTGTATGTATTTATTGGAGAATTGCTTGGTTAGGTCTTCTGCCCATTTTTGGATTGGGTTGTTTGTTTTTTTGTTATTAGATTGTATGAGCGGTTTGTTTATTCTGGAAATAAAGCCCTGGTCAGTCTCATCTTTTGCAAGTATTTTCTCACATTCTGTATGTTGTTGTTTTGTTTTGGTTATGGTTTCCTTTGCTGTGAAAAAGCTTATAAGTTTAATTAGATCCCATTTATTTAGTTTTGCTTTTATTTCTATTGCCTGAGTAGACTGCCCTAGGAGAACATTGCTAAGATTTATGTCAAAGAATGTTTTGCCTATGTTTTCTTCTAAGAGATTTATAGTGCTTGTCTTATGTTTAGGTCTTTAAGCCATTTTGCGTTTGTTTTTGTGTATGATATGAGGGAGTATTCTAACTTCATTGATTTACATGCCGTTGTCCAGTTTTCCCACCACTATTTGCTGAAAAGACTGCCTTTACTCCATTGTATATTCTTGCCTCCTTTGTCAAAGATTAATTGACTGTAAGTCTGTGGGTTCATTTCTGGGCTCTCTGTTCTGTTCCACTGATCCCATATATCTGTTTTTGTGCCAGTACCATGCTGTTTTGATTACTGTAGCTCTGTAGTATTGTCTGAAGTCTGCGAGGTTTATTCCTCCAGCTTCAAGAGTGAACATTAGGGTTCACTCTTGCTCTTGTACATTGTAGAGTTTTGACAAATGTATCATGACACGTATCCACCATTGTAATATCATACAGAATAGTTTCATTGCCCTAAACATCCTCAGTTCTGTGTGTATTCATCCTCCCCCACCAACCCCTAGCAACCATGGATCTTTTTACTGTCTCCATGGTTTTATCTTCTCCGTAAGGTCATATAATTGCAAACATATAGTATGTAACCTTTTCAGATTGGCTTCTTTCAGTTAGTAATATGCATTTAAAGTTCTTCCATGTATGTTCATGGCTTGAGACTATGTATCCTTTTACCACTGAGTAGTATTTCATTGTCTAGATGTACCACAGTTTATTTATCCACTTACTTACTGAAGAACATCTTGGTTGCTTCCAAGTTTTGGTAGTTATAAATAAAGCTGCTCTAAACATTCAGGCGCATGTTTTTGTGTGGACATAAGTGTTCAACTCCTTTAGGTGTAAATACCAGAAACCATGATTGCTGAATTGTATGGTATAAGTTTGATTAGTTTTATAAGTAACCACCAAACTGTCTTCCAGAATGACTATACCATTTGTGTTCTCAGCAGCAATAAATGAGAGTTCCTGTTGTTCCGCATCCTCACTAGCATTTGGTATTGATCATATTTTGTATTTTCAGCATTCTGATAGATGTATGTATGTCATTGTTTTAACTTGAAATCCCCTAATGGCATATGATGTGGAGCATTTTTTCATCTGCTTATTTGCCATCTCTGTATCTACTTTGGTGAGATGTCTGCTTATGTCTTTTGCCCATTTTTTAACTGGGTAGTTTTTCATATTGTTGAGTTTTAAGAGTTCTTTGGATGGTTTGGATAACAGTCCTTTATCAGATGTGTCCTTTGAAAGTACTTTCTCTCAGTCTGTGGCTTCTCTTTTCATTCTCTTGATGTTGTCTTCTGCAGAACAGATGGATGTTTTCTGTTATAATGAAGCCCAACATAGCAACAGTTACTTCTTCTATGGGTTGTGACTTTGATGTTCTTTCTAAAAAGTCATTTGGATTCTCTCCTCTGTTATCTTCTAGAAGTTTTATAGTTTTGCATTTTTACATTTAGGTCTAGGTTTCTTTTTTATAAGCTTTTAAATTGAAAAACAGTACGCAAACAGAAAAGTTTGAAAATCATAAATATACTATTTGATGAATTATCACAAAGTAGACATATTTGTAACTATCACACAGGTTAAGAAATAGAAGCAGTACCTCCAGAAACCCCTCTCAATCATTATTCCCTCTTACTATTTTGACTTGTAAAGTCATACAGTAGTGTTGCCTGTTTTTGAGCCTTCTATAAGTAAAATCATAAAGCATATGTTATTTTGTGTCTGACTTCTTTTGCTTAATATTACATTTCAGAGATGAATCCATGTTGTGTGTTTCAGTATTTAATACATTTTCATTGCTGTGTAGTATTCCATTACATGCTTATACCACTGTTTATTCTATTGTTAATGGACATTGGGATGTTTCCATTTACAACTATTATAAATGTTACTATGAACATTCTTATACATATCTTTTGATGCATACAAAGATGCATTCCTGTTGGGTATTTACTTATGATAGATAAGTAGTGTCATCATATTTCCAATTTGTGCCTAACTGTCCCAATTTGTGCCTTAACTGTCCCGGTTGATGCCTAGTCTTCCAGAGTAATGACTAATTTTGCTCCCTTTCATTCTAAGAATCATCCCAGTTTGGACAATGGAAAATATATCTTTTGATAAATAGAAGCTTAAGATAGTCCAAGAAATCTTTCCCTACCTCAGCATCATGAAGATAGTCTCCTATATTATCTTTGAAAAGCCTTTTTGTTTTACCTTGTACATGTATTCTTTTATATTAACCCAGATAAAATAAACTTTTATATTTAGTACTTCTGATATTCTCCATTCACTCAGTAATAGTTGTTTCTACTAGCGTCATTTCCTTGATCTTGAAATTATTATTTTAGCATTTCTTAGACTACAGATCTGTGGGCAATGAATTACTTGCTTTCCCCTTCCCTCCTTCATTGCTTTCCTTTTTTTCTCTCAATTTTTACATTGCCACTTATATCTTGTCTTTGGCTAATAAGTAAATCCACACCAAAAGACATATGTTCTAGTAGAGTGCCTTCATAGACTGCTTAATTAATCTGCCTTCTTTTATGGCTGGGTATATTATGTCAGATTCTGCAGAAGGCTCTGGAGAATAAGATGTAGAGGAAAATGATAAAATGAGGCATTTGAGAAAATTTCTAAACTCATGATTATCCTCTTTATTTAAAAATAATTCATAATCTCTTTCAGAATTGCTCAGAAGGGCTTTTAACTTTTGTGTTTTACCTGCCATTCTCTCAAGCACATGGTATATATTTATAGGTCTGTATGTTAAATTATAAGCAGAATCATAAGCTAGAAACTGTGAATGAAGCTGCCCATTAATTCATCTATTCCAATATCTTTTCTTTGAACGGGCTGAAGAAGTGGTGTTTTCTGCCTCTGTTTCAGAAGGGAAAGCCTGTTGGTGGTTACTAGGAAGAAACAGTGGGGGCAGGGTGGAAGTATCATTGGCCTGGGCGCCTGGAGACCTCAACTTTATCCCACTGCGACATCTTACTTGTGTACAACCTTGAACATGCCACATACTCTCTTAAGCCTTGTCTGGTAATCTGTAAAATGAAAGGGTTAAAGATGAGGACCCCTTGGGAGCCTTCCAGTTCCCACATTGTTGGAAATCATCCTTCACCACGAGGTCAGAGTCTAGGAGACGATGTCGTGATAGTGAAGTGAAGATGTAGAGCAGTACTTGATTTCCTGTGATACTGGGGGGAGAGGGGGTGGTAAAGTTAGCTAATCCAGAAGTTGACATTTGTGTTTTCATGTGAGCAAGTCAAATGTTTTGGGACTACATTTTAATACAAGCTAAAGAGAGAACTTATGTTAGGATGATCCAGCTTATTAAGTTAGATTACAAATGTAAGGCCCCTGTTCAGCTTCTGGCTCACTGCGTGGCTCAGTAAGGATTTTCCAAAAGAATGAATGAGTGATCATCATCATCATATCTATCATTTATCAGCTGCCTGCTGTGCCAAGCACTGGAGATGCATCCATGAAAATACAGACCCAGCATCTATCTGCCCTCTCCAAGGGGCATGTGTTATTAACCCCCAGTGACACGTAGGGAAAAGGAGTTCCAGATTTGATGTTACATTAAAAACCTTTTACCAAATAGCAACATTGACAACTTTAGTTCTCCAGCAGCCTGTGTTTTGTGCCAGGGAGCAGAGTAATCTCCCATTTACCAAGGGCTTTTTTAGCTTTTTAATGATATATTAAATTAAACACCCACTCACCAAATATCTGTGAGTCTTGGTTGTAGCAGATGGATTTGGGTGTTGGGTGCTTGGCTGCATCTTGTCACAGCTGATCATTTACTGGTTCTCTGGCTACAGTTGGAGAGAGTTGTCATCTGTGTCCTAGGGTCCTCTTGCCCACAACAGTTTGTGGTTCTGGCAACAAAATTATTACATGATAAATACAGGCATACCTCAGAGATGTTGTAGGTTCGATTCCAGACCACTGCAATGAAGTGAATATTGCAATAAAGCAAATCACACCGATTTTTTGGCTTCCCAGTGCGTAATGAAGTTACGTTTGTACTCTGCTGTAGTCTACTAAGTGTGCAACAGCATTATGTCTTAAAAAAAGTTACATACTTTAATCAAAAATACTTTATTGCTTAAAAAAAATACTAACCATTATCTGACAATGTAAGATTGGTACAAACCTTCAATTTGTAAAAAAAAAAAACACAGTATCTGTGAAGCACAGTAAAGCAAAGTGCAATAAAATGAGGTATGCCTGTATTATAGTAGATATATCAACAGAATAAAGGGCACAGCAATTTAAAGAGTCTCAAAACATTTTAAGGTTCTAACCACTTAAGTTTCCCAGGCCCAGGAAGGCATTTGGTGTCTGTTATGGGATCCAGAGTCACTGGGACAGTTTTTCTCTCCCTCCAACAAGGAAAATACTGATTTCCTCAGACCTTTAACAGCAACTGAGGATTATTGTAAAATTTTTGGAATTTGATGAGCAAAAGTGGAATCTAGTTTTGATTTGCATTTTTGGATTGACAGAGAGGCTGAGCATTGTTGCATAATTTTTACAGCCTGTTTTTTTGTGCGTTGGTTTTGTGAATTCCCTGTCCTTTACTGTTGCATTTTTTTAAACTTTTTTTTTATTGAGTTATAGTCGTTTTACAATGTTGTGTCAAATTCCAGTGTAGAGCACAATTTTTCAGTTATATATGAACATACATATATTCATTGTCACATTTTCTTTTTCGCTGTGAGCTACTACAAGATCTTGTATGTATTTCCTTGTGTTATACAGTATAATCTTGTTTATCTATTCTACATATGTCTGTCAGTATCTACAAATTTTGAACTCCCAGTCTATCCCTTCCCAGTGCCCTCCCTACAAGTTTGTATTCTATGTCTGTGAGTCTGTTTCTGTTTTGTATTTATGTTCTTTTTTTTTTTAGATTCCACATATGAGCGATTTCATATGGTATTTTTCTTTCTCTTTCTGGCTTACTTCACTTAGAATAACATTCTCCAGGGACATCCATGTTCCTGCAAATGGTGTTATGCTGTCGTTTTTATGGCTGAATAGTATTCCATTGTATAAATATACCACAACTTCCTTATCCAGTCATCTGTTGATGGACATTTAGGCTGTTTCCATGTCTTGGCTATTGTAAATAGTGCTGCTATGAACATTGGGGTGCAGGTGTCATCCTGAAGTAGGGTTCCTTCTGGAGATATGCCCAGGAGCGGGATTCCTGGGTCATATGGTAAGTCTGTTCCTAGTCTTTTGAGGAATCTCCATACTGTTTTCCACAGTGGCTGCACCAAACTACATTCCTACCAGCAGTGTAGGAGGGTTCCCTTTTCTCCACAGCCTCTCCAGCATTTGTCATTTGTGGACTTTTGAATGATGGCCATTCTGACTGGTGTGAGGTGATACCTCATTGTAGTTTTGATTTGTATTTCTCTGATAATTAGTGATATTGAGCATTTTTTCATACTGTTGCATTTTTAAATTGGGATGCCTGCCTTTTTTCTAATTGTCTCATTAGAGTTTTTAAAAACTCTTGTAAGGATGCTAACTCCTTTTCCATCATATATTACTAATATTATTTCTTTGTTTTATATTTTTATATTTATTATGCTTTTTATATATTTATTTTTATTATTAAAAATCTGACAATTATTCCTTCAGTGTTTATGTCTTTGGTATTATTCTTAGCAGGGCCTTCTAGGCCCTTGAATGATATGTGTTCACTTACATATTTTTTTCAACATTCTCATTTTTTTCATTTAAAATTTTAATTCATCTGGAAGTAATTTGGATATATACCATGATTCATGGAGCTACCTTAATTTTTTTCACATGTTAACCATTTATCCTATTACTATTGAGATTATTGGATTATCTATTCACTTCTTCCCCACTAATATAAAATCACACTTCTACTGTTCACTAAAATCATACTTCTAGAACAGCATGGTACTAACAGAGGGATCAATGAAAGATAACAAAAAAACTAAGAACTGAAAAGTATATATATTCACATATATGTTCATGTTTGTGTGCATGTTCCTAAGCTTTCTGTTATCTTTCATCAAACTCTCTGCTAGGACCACACTTATAAACACCGTTTTGGTGTTTATCTTTGAAATCTATTGTTATTTCTGGCAGAGCAAAGTAACTCTTCCTTCATAATGTTGTTAGCCAGGTGCTGGCAGTTATTCTTCCATGTGGATTAGAGAATCATTTTACAAATTAAAAAAGCTGTGCCCAGATATTTATAGAAATTAACATATTATTTGATTTAGGGGAGACCTGACACTTTTTAAATCCTGGCTTCCCATCCGGGAAGTAGCATATCATTCCATTTATGTCAGTCTTCTTTGATGACACTCAGGTAGTCTGGCGTGTGATGTCATATGTGAAAGCACAGGTTCTGAAGGCAGGGAGCCTGAGTTCAAATCCAAATCACACTATTAGCTTGTATAGTAGTGAGCAATGTTTGCCCCCCCATGTTGACTAGAATATAGTGGGTTGTCAGCCAACATTTGTTGGAGGAATGTTCCTTTTGAGAACCAGGGAGAGAATTAGAGAAAGAGAGGGGGAGAGAAACAGCCTTTTCTCAGCATTACTAGCAAAATTCCTGAGATAAAACTTTGATTGGACCGGCCTAACTCACTTGACTACCTCTCACCAGTCACTGTAGCCGGGGAAATCAAATACTTAGCCATAGGCGTATAAATTGACATGTTTTCTTTAGAACCACATAGATTCCCAAACAGGAGTCAGGACCCCTGGGAAGAGAGAAGAGGGAAATGGATGTTGGAGAGGCTGTCAGTAAAGGAACTTTTTAAATAAATGTTGAATTTTATCAAAATGCCACCTTGGCGTCTCTTGAGATAATGATGTATTGGTTTTCTCTAATTGATGCTGGTGAGTTATATAAAGAGATACCCTAATATTAAGTCAGGAGGACAAAACCTACTTAGCTCTGCCCTGTGGAGGTACTGGAGGGACAGCCAGCTTGTTTCCCTTTTTCTTCTCTTTTTCCTCTTTCTAGTTCTTCTGTAGGCCTCCCTGCCTCTCCTTGGCCCTCTGATACTGGTGTCTCCAGAGTTCTGCCTCTGGTCTCCTGCTGAGTGATGGCATGTTTTTAACCACCTCTCCTCTGAGCTGGTGGTGTTGTTCCCTGAGCTTCCTTCTCATTTGTCCCACAGCCTGACAAGTCGGATGGCCCAGAGGCATCTCAAACTCCACACATCCAGCACATAACTCATCATCCCTCTGCAAGCCTGCTTGACTTCTTGCCAGCTCCACCTAGTCCCTCAAACCAAAATCCTTGAATTTCCCTCTTTCCCCTCCTTCGCCCACACATCTCAGTTGATTTTATGACCTAAACCTGCCTCAAATTCATCCGCTTCTAACCCCACCACTGTTTCTAGTGCAGGCACCACTCGCCTCTTGTCTACACCAGTGGTTCTCAAACGTTAGCGAACATCACAGTCACCTGGAGAGCCAGTCAGTTCACGCTTGCTGGGCCCACCCCCAGGTTCCTGACTCAGCAAGTCTGGGGTGGGCCTGAGCTTTTCCATTGCTAGTAAGTCCTAGGTGCTGCTGCTGCTGGTTCAGGGACCACACTTTGAGACCCACTGGGATGGATCATGGCAGCAGCTCCTTTCCGGTTTCTAGTCTTCCAGTCTGGACCTCCTTAATCTCTCCACACTTCAACCAGAATGATCCAACCAAATACTCATCCAACAGGGCTGCCCCTTTGTCTTCCTCATAAGCCCGTGCTTCTCACCACACAGGGCTGTGACCTGTGACCTGGCTCCTACCTCCCTCTCCGGCCTCATCGTCTCATCCACAGACCCACACTGCTTGTGGTTGTCCACAGCAACTCTGTTCTTTACTGTTCCTCGTGGTATTCTGACGCCTGAATTGCCCCTTCCACCAGCCTTCATCTGCCGCAGCCTCACGCCTCCTTCATCACTGAACTCCGGTGTGATTTCCTAGGAGTTTGCCTGGATTCCCATCTCGCCTGAGTTTCCATGGCACCCTGCAAGTACCTCGGGCTTGCTGCTTACCACCGTTGTTGAATTGATTGCAGAGCGCTGTGCTCTCAGGTGAAGGTATTTAACGGGAGCACGGAGAGGTGAGAGCCTGAGGCTCATCAGAGGGAGCACGTGGGCAGAACTTTCAAATAAGCAAACAGGAGCCTTTTGCTTCCATTCCTCAGTCAGATGAGAGCACGTCACTCAGCCTGTTGTCCAGCCAAGAGAAGAGGAAGCTGTGCGAGGGTCCAAGATAGGATAAAAAGTAAGGAAATGTATTTCGGTTGAATAGAAAATGACCTTTGGGGACTTACCTAATCTTTTGCTGGGCTTGAGAGTTTTCTTTCTCTGCCTCTTTCCAACTCTCTGGGTTTCTGGGAGAAGGGCGGGCGCTGCCCTGGGCACCCTTCCTCAGCTCAGCCACACGCCCGTAGAGTTTCCACCCTCACAGTGCTCCCCTGTCTTCCTCCCTCAATCTTAAAAAATACCTTTTTTTTTTTTTTAAGAAGTAAGGTTGTGGGTGCTGGTGTTACCACCTTGGCTTGGCTTTTTTTTTTTTTTCTTTTTTTTTTATTCACCTTAGCTTTTTTTTTTCACATTTTTTTTATTGAGCATCTTGGCTTTTGATGTAAGCTGCGGTGGACCCAGAGGGCCAAGCACAGTGAGACTTGCCCTCCAGCCCCCGCCATGAGTGCCTTCGATAGATAAGCGGTGGAGGGGCGGGGAGCGATGCAGGGCCCGGGGCCTTCCAGGGTACGGCCTGCTGGTCTCAGGGGCAGCTGTCTGGATGGTAAGCTTCTAAAAGTGTTGCGGTTCGAATTGTACAATACAGTAGATCATTAGATTTTACATCTTTAGGATGTGCACTGTGCATTTTACGAATGACTGTTCATTTTTGCCAGGGAAGTAAAATTCCTTTTCAAAAAAGTGGGCATTTGCATTTTGTGGGTGACTTCTCACCAGTTTCTTACTTTTAAATGGGATTTGTTGAAATGGGATTAGCTTTTAAATGGGAGTCAACACTCCACGCGGAGTCTTCACCCTTGGCGTCCCTGCAATCCGTGGACTCAGGGTCTGACGGTGGCAGTCCACCCCGTGTGAGTGGCCCTGCCATGCCAGAGTCAGGAAAGCAAGCGTGGTTGAATTCTGGTGTGGTACTAGATGTGGCTGAAACTTCAGAGTCGCTTCACGGTCACTGGGGCTCTAGTGTGAGATTCCCCCGGAGCCAAGCAGGGAAGATATTGGGCTGCTGGTTCTCTAAGGCAGTCCGAGCTTAGCAATGGTAATACTGAGAACAGAGGCAGCATGGATAATTGAAATCCACAGGAAATCTCTAAAACTCATTTTCAGCAGATGGTTTCTGTTTCCTTGCCCATCAAATCTATTTACCAGAACTGCTGACCATGTAGCAGAACTGGCTGAGTTGAGTATCATCCTCCCCACTTTCTCTCAAATTCATAATGTTAAGGAGAAGGCATAGCAGGATGGAACAGCATCAGAAGTGCTTGGGTTTTTCCATGGTCCGGATAATTGCCTCCTGAATAATCAGAGATCGACGTTCTTTGCTCGTCCTCTATTGCACAATGTAATTTTAAAGGCTTGAAGTCATCCGGCTGTTTCTATTATCAGTAATATCCCTAATAAAAGGAAGGAAGTTAGTTGAAGGATGTCACATTTTGCGATTGCCTTTAAATTCCTCTGTTCTCCAAGTCAGGCTCTGGGATTGACCTTTGGAATCTGGAAACGGTGTTATGTTTACACACACGCCCGGCCCGGTGACACTGTGGCTGAATTGTTAGGTTAATAATGCTTGATGCTGCGAGTCTTGCACGGCCCCTAATGTAAAGCCTTTTGATATAATCATAATTCTATAGTGCATGAGGGTTTCTCCCCTCAGCTAATTCTCTCTGAGGCTTCCTTGTGCCAGCCTCCTTCGGGTGCTCACCATTTCATGGATTGTGTACTAGATCCTTTTTTTCTTCCCTTGTTAACACATAGTTGACAGCAGGCTGAGTTCTTTTTCTGATGGCTGTAGATGAAACGACTATGTTATTTAGATAATTTCTCCTTCATCTGATATTTCTGCGGAGGACTGCTGCTCCGTTAGACTCTGCTGGCCACCTTGTCTGTGTGGATCTGAAGGCCTCGGGGATGACATCTGCGTGTATCATTAATGACCATTTCAGTGCTAACCAGAGGATGGCCTCTGTCCAAGCACCGTGGGATTCATCATCCTCTTCTCCGCTCATGCAGTGAGGCTCATGGAATGTTAAGAAAGAACAGCCTTGTCCCCAGCAGTGACAGTGGGGACTGGGGGACGGCATGGGGTGGGGGCATCATGAGGGGCGGTGCTGCAAAGTGCACTGCTGTGTCCGGTCCAGCGCCTGGGGACGCCTGCGGGCCACGTCCCCCCTCACCGCACTGACTGCATTGGCTGTGACAGACGCGACGAGTACCGATCTCCCCGCTTGCTTCATCTCCCCCGTGCTCGCCCAGATCCCCCACACCTTGTTTATAAGTGTTTTACAGCTTTTACTTAAAGCCTCTTTGTATACCTACCGTCTTAAACCCTTTCTGGAACAAGTGAGACGTAAGTGAGTAAATAAATGCATGACACTCCATCCCAGTAAGGCAGGTCTGGGCCTGCATCTCAACTCCAGCCCTCGAATGAGTAGTGTAACCCTGGAGCTTTAACTTCTTTAGCTTTAAGGAAGTGGGACTGCTGTGCCTGTTACATGGGATGGTGCATGTGGAGAGTGGGTTGTCAGTTCTCTCTTCTCACCAAGGCACAGAGCAATTTTGAACAAGATCCCCTGAGTCCCAGCCCCGTTTCCTATGATTTCATTTTACCAAGTTTCAGGGAAACTCTATCCATATTCTGAGGAATTTTAAATACAGCATCTTATGTTACCCAATAAAGGCTTTACTAGAAAGAAATAGCATATGTAGAATATTTATATAGTGACTACTGCTCAATGAATGTTAACCCCAAAATACAAAATAGACTTTTCCCAAAAAATTGTATTTTAAATTTATTTTGTGGTATTTGAGATATCAACCAACCAGAAAATATAATTCTGTAAGCATCTATGTACTCACTATTCACTGCTTAAAAAAAATGGATAATGAACAATACTCGAAGCCCCTGGTATTTTCTTCCCTGAATACACCCCCTTCTTCACCAGCAGGACCACTTACCTCAACTGGGAACTTATAAGCATTTCTTTGTACTATTATAATATATTCCTAAACTGTATTCAATATTGTTTTAAACATTTTAAAACCATAGGTGGTTTTCTAATGTATGTATTCTTCTAAGGCTTATTTTGCTTGATGTTTGAGTCATCCATTTTGAATGCATAGCGTTAGTGGATTTATTTTCATTGTGGTATAAGATTCCATTGTATGGATATTTCTCGATACATTAATTGTTCTAGTAGTATACAATAATGGATTGTGGACATACCTTTTTTTTAAAAATTTTTTGGTGGAGGGAAGTAATTAGGTTTACTTATTTAGTTTTAGAGGAGGTACTGGGGATTGAACCCAGGACCTTGTGTATGCTAAGCATGCACTCTATCACTGAGCTATACCCTCCCCCGACTTGAGCTATACCCTCCCACCATGGACTGTAAATTAAGCTGTTTTCAAATTTTGGTTATAAATATGCTCCAGATATTCTTGTAAGTGCCTCCTCATGTATGCTAGAGATCAAGCCACAAAGGAGGTGGATTGTAGGACGTACATCTCTTTGTCTTTAGTAGAAATCCCCAGTGTTCTGCAGTGTGGCTGAACCAATTCACATCTCCATCAAAGGTGTATGACTTCATGGGGGTCTCCTCCTTGCCCATGCCAGATAGTGTGTGCCTTCCTGGTTCTACTACCCTGCTGATCAAAGAAAAGCTGGTTGTGACATAGCAACTCATTGTAATTGGAAAGTTTTATTCTCCTGATTACTGAAGACTGAGCATCTCTTGATATTGGTATTTTCTCTTCTGTGAATTTCTTTTTTCAAATCTTTTGCCCAGCTTTTTTTTTTTAACATTTTTTATTGAATTATAATCATTTTACAATGTTGTGTCAAATTCCAGTGTAGAGCACAATTTTTCAGTTATACATAAACATACATACATTCATTGTCACATTTTTTTCTCTGTGAGCTACCATAAGATCTTGTATATACTTCCCTGTGCTATACAGTATAATCTTGCTTATCTATTCTACATTTTGAAATCCCAGTCTGTCCCTTCCCATCACCCTCCCCCTTGGCAACCACAAGTTTGTATTCTATGTCTATGAGTCTGTTTCTGTTTTGTATTTATTTATTTATTTTTTATTTTAGATTCCACATATGAGCGATCTCATATGGCATTTTTCTTTCTCTTTCTGGCTTACTTCACTTAGAATTGCATTGTCCAGGGACGTCCAGGGACATCCATGTTGCTGCAGATGGCATCATGTTGTCGGTTTTTATGGCTGAGTATTATTCCATTGTATAAATGTACCACATCTTTATCCAGTCATCTGCTGATGGACATTTAATCTGTTTCCACGTCTTGGCTGTTGTGAATAGTGCTGCAGTGAACACTGGGGTGCAGGTGTCATTTTGGAGTAGGGTTCCTTCTGGATGTAACAGCTTTCTTTTTGGTTGTCTTTTTACTGATGTTTTTAAGGGTTTTGTTCCATTCCCGTTACTAATACTCATTGGTTTCTTGTAATGTTGATGTCGTTTCTAGGCTACCACCTATCTTTTTTTCTCTTTTATTAGTGTTTTTTTGCTTTTGGTGAACAGAAGTTTTAAAGTCAAGTAATTAATCTTTTATGGTTGTATATTTTGATGAGTAGATATTTATGTTTGTATTTATGTGATAAAATCTCATGCTGCCAAATTAATGTTCCAAACAGCAGAGCATAAAACACAAATTTAGTAGATCTACCCACTGTGAGCATCTCATGACTATGAGTAATCTTCCATATATAATATGTGTGTATGTAACCAAAAAAGACTATAAAAATTTTCTTATTTTGATTCTAATTTAGGGATACTGTTTGGGGGGAATAATTCATCAAATGCAAAGGACTGTATTTTCCTCTTGCCTAAGTGGTAATCTTGTGTTTTTGGAGGGTGTATCTGCAAAAAACTGGGTGTCTGGGGTTCAGGTGTGATGGCTGAGTCCGGGTGGGTTTTGGTGCCTTCCCCACAGTAAGTGCTCCATTGATACCTGTTGAATAAATGAATGTGTAACAGGGTCTAAAGTTGACAATAGACATGTCTGCTTGGACGAATAAATGAGTGGTTCTCAACCCTAGTTGTACCTGAAAAGATTAAAATGCTGATGCCAGGGCCCCATCCTTAGAGATACTGATTCTCTTGGTTTGAAATAGGTCCCAGGTGTTGATTGATTTAAAAAGTTCTTCAGTTATTTCTATTATGAAGGCCATGTTGAGAACTTGTAGGTCAGAGAATTGGAAGCAGGAAGATAAGGGGTGGATAGGGACCACCTGTTGGGCACTGACAGGTCCAGGGCAGCAGAGTTGCCAGGAGGCTGTAGAGCGTGGCTGGAGTCAAAGCAAAGTGGAGTCTGGAGACTGGTGTGAGAGCAGAGCTGACCACTGGGGCCTGAGGCTGAGAAGAGACAGGAGGAGGAAAGCCTTCTGGATGTTCTGAGGACAGTGGGCCTGGAAGGTGAGGCAGGGTGAGCCAGGGGTCCCCAGTCTGGAGCAGGGATGCCCGGCCTCAGGGTGGGGCATGTGGAGGCTGCAATGCTGGTGCCTTCTGCCCAAAGCCAGAGGGCAGGCCTGGGCCCATTTAACAGGCACAAGTCAAATAGAACTGTTGCTTACCCAGAGCTCAAAGGAATAAAGAAAGAAGTTTGGCCTGGGAGTCAAGGGTAGACAGGGGACACCTTGAGAGATGTAAATATTATTTTAAAATCAGAGCCGCCAGGGCAGCAGGCAGAGCTGATTCATGGCATTTAAACATAAAAATGATCTTTACGATGGAGTCCCCCTTTCATGAAGTGAAGTCGGTTTTGCCCTGAGCTGTGTGTGTGAGCACCTGTGCGTGAACACTCAGTACAGCAGATGGTGGGGAGGAAGGGATTCCCATGGAGTTGTAAAAGTCAGGGAAGATTCAGGCTCGGAGCTCATCTTTGGAAGGTAGAAGTTATGGAAGCTCCCTACCCACCCACACAGACAGACTCCCCTTTTCCTTCTTCTTAGCCCTGGCGGCTGCCGTTAGCAGTAGCACAGACTGCTACGATGTGAGCAGGGATTGCCAGGTGCTGGGTCTATTTGCAAAATTGGAATAAAGTCCCAAAACCCATAACAGAAAGATGGGCAGTGCAGTCAGAACTAATGCTCTGCACCTCGGCACATAAAGAGCGAGCAGCAGCATACTGGGCGTCAGGACAGATGAAGTCCCAGTGCTGACTCTGTGACTTAAAATCTGTGGTCTTGGGAAGTTTCATTCAACTCCATCTATTTACTGAGCATCGGCATCGAGTGAGCACCTTCTCGATGCTGGGATACAGTTATGAAAAAGACACCTGGGTCCTCAAGACGCTCACAACCTTGCCCGGGAGAAGGATACTGAAATGAGTAATACAGTAAAGCCTTGGAAGCGCAGGAGGAGCCTGGAGGAGAGTTTTCAGTCCTGTCCGGGTGCAGCTGGGCCTGAACAGCCCGCGGGGCGGGGAGGGGGCGCTTGTGGGTGAGTAGGCTGTGCTGAGCAGATGAGGGAGGAAGGCCTTTCAAGGTCAACCCCTTCTCCTGAATTCTCCTGAATTCTCCCCTCCTCCTTGTTTAAGTGAAGCGCTAAGACTTGAGTCCAGGTCATTGAACCCAATTCCTGAAACTACCGAGAGCTGTGGCAGCCCCTCCCCGCCACGTGGTGCATCTCGGGTGACCCAGCATCTGAACCACCTTGGTTTCTCTCAAGACTCAGTCTCTTTCATCTGTGTACCTGCGCCAGCTGGGCTTCGTCTCGGCGTTCCCGCTCGTTTGAAATGAGGCCAAGCTGTGTGGGCGTTGAGGGTCATTTATTTTCTTGATGGGTGCAGTATATTTTCTGCACTTGCTTTCACTGCTGTAGTTCCTACTCATAGCAGTGTCTTTGTTTTATTTTTGCTAAATCTCTGTTTTTGCCTATCCAGAAAATAGGGAAACCAAATGTTTGATTTTTTTTCCCCCAAGTCATAAATCTGATCCTATTAATCCTCTGCTCAGAAACCTGCAGCGTGGTTGGTGCCTACAGAATCTAAAGGGATTTCCCCTCCAGAATCCTAGAAGGATGACCCCAGCCCAGTCTCCCTTTCATGCTGTGCAATCCAGCTTTTCTAGACTCTTCTCCCCAGTGAGCGTCTTTGCATTCTTTCCTCCGTGCCTTTGCTTCTGTTGTCCACTCTGCCTGGAAATTCCTCTCCCAGCCCAGTCTCCTCTTCTTCCTGTTCACGACCCACTCATCTTCATGAAGACTTCCTTGATCTCCCCACCTTCCAAACTAGAAAGATGATCTCTTTTCTCTCAGCCTCAACGTGTAGGCGAAATTTCTGTCAATCAGAATTCTGTATCTTGCTAAACTTTCAGACAAAAGAGGGTAATAGAAATTTGCAGGTCAGTGAAGCCTGAATGAATTTGCCACCCACAGACCCTCTTGGAATGAAGAGAGAGATTCCCACTTGCACATTCAGGGACCTAGGTTGCTAGCTTGAGATCAGCCAAGGTGAATGTAGTTACACCATACAGTCAGCAAGTGCTCCAAATAGGACTTTTTTCTTCTCTTGAAGAGCCAGCTCATCTGAAGGTGAATTGGTGACCCTACTGCATGTATATATACATGTATGTGTGTATGTGACCATGCACACACGTGTGTACACATCAATACTTGACACACACTATGTGATAGACAGTTAAAACGGCGCTGTCGACCAGCAGTGCTTCCTCCCTGGGCCGCAGGGCAGAGCTGTGTGGTCGGAGTGGCTGAGAGTCGTCTGCCTCCTCACACTCTCATCCCATCCTCCTCTCCAGAGCTGGAATTCTGTCACCCGTGCCCCCACCTCCTTCTTGCGTCTATGTCCTTGGCAAACGTGGTCACTTCCTGGAATCGGAGCTAATATACTAATTGAGGATCTGTGTGTCTGCAGTTGCTACAAATCCACTCTTTGAAGTAGAGAATCTTGGCTTGGCTACACAGACATCAGTAAGGGGTCTCCTGTTTCTGTTCATGATTCTGTTCATGATTCTTCTCCAAATGGGTGGGACGCAGGCAGTTAAGCCTCCTGGGTCAGAAGGAGAGCTCTGCAGACTGCGGCTGCGGTGACCATACCTGCTGCTGGTCACGCTGTGGGCCATCTTGCAGAGCCCACCAGGAGAGCGTCCGGTTCTGTTGGGATGGCTGACCTCTCTTGGACACAGAAGGCGAGGTCTGATGGCTGGGAGCACAGACCAAGAAGGAGAAGGCTGGCCAAGAGGCGAGGAGGGAAGTGTAGGTCAGGACGAGAGGAGCTGGGAAGCCGAGGCCCCTAAGCTACCGGGGAGACAGCACAGGGAGGTGGGGCTGCAAGGGGGTGGATGCAGGAGGGAGAGGCCAGGGGTCTGGGAGAAAGCTCACCGGCGTTGCAGCTCGTCTCCTGGACTCTGCCTAGGGTGGCAGCTTCCTGCTGACTAGATCAGGCAGAGGTTAAAATCCTGGACGCAGGTAGGGACCTCCTGTGGCTGTAGGAGAGAGTTGTAGGGTCTTTCCTGTCTTTCAGCACATAAAGGGTGTTCTAGGGTGAAGGTTGCTTCTCAGACCCCATGCTGTCTCTCAGTGGCTGTTGCCTGACTCCCGCCAAGGTCACTCTCACGGAAGTGCCTAGCACAGTGCCGAGGACAGACAGGCTCACACAGTCATCACGTGCTCTCCTGGAAGAGTTAAAATGGCCTGTTTAACAACGTCATGCACATATTGGTCTCTTCTAAGTACGTAGGAATGTATAAGTTAGGAGAGAATTATCATTATATCTTGGGCAGTCAGTTCCCTTCCCCCAGTCCCTTAGCCTTCCAAAGCAAGTCACTTTTTATTCTATTCCTTTTAAATTTTTATGGATTTCATATTTCATTTATTTTCTGCCCCTGAATGTCCCTGTTCAGGCTCAGTTTCACTGGAGAAAGCACAGGAGGCCTTGTTGGAAGGGGTGTGTGGTGGAGGCTGTATACCCAAGAGTGGCCGCAGGGAGGGTGCAGAGGTATCTCAGATGATCAATCACATTTGTCTTTCTGTACCAATTTGGTTTCACTTCTTAATCATTAGCTTTTGAGCAGAATGCTGGCGGTTGCCCTGCTTTTGAAGTGGAGTGTCTCTTTCAGACAAGAAGTTCTGGCTTTTAGAGTGAAGCTGCGGTAGGTGGGGGCAGAGTCCCGGGGACACGGGAGGCCTGTAATGTTCCTCTTCCAGTGAAATTTGTAGGGCTGTGTGCATCCACTGGGCGCTGGTATCAGGACAAACCCTGCAGGACATGGTTTTGCTTAGAGAAAAGCAATCTGAGACTGTCACTTTTGCCTGAAGTGAAACAGTGAAGGAACTCATCGCTGGTCCAGAGGCTCAGGGACTGGCAGAGTGGGGCCAGGCCTGCCAGGAGGACCCCGTGTCGGGAGGCTTCCTTCCTGAGCAGAGTAGGAGAGCCCTGCTTTGCCCTCCTGAGACCCCACCACAGAGGGTGGGGCGGAGGGATCAGCCTTACAGAGGAAAAA